>NC_091701.1:53250625-53612500 GCF_041296265.1 Equus caballus | reverse complement strand
AAAAAGATTAGACCTTGAAAATTATAAAACTTTTCATACTTGCTATTAAAATATTTTAGACCAGTTGAAATTTTAGTTTGTATAAGTTAAGTCCTTTCTAAAAGTACAGCATAAAATTCTGAAAGAAAATAATGACAGATTACTTACTTTGGAGACTGGCATTTAGCCTTCTCCTCTTACTCTGATAGTCCTGCCATCCCTTTCTCTCCCATGTTAACACTCCTGCGAGCCTTCCTTGCCCCCATGCACAGCCCTGCTGTGCTCCCCTGTGACCATAGGACCATTTCAGTGGAATGCAGATTCACACCTAGGCCAGCCTGTGCCACTACTGCGTTACTTTGTCACATTAAAGATAGGGAAGTATTTTAAAAAACACGTAAACTTAATATCGAAAGTTACTTAATGTAGCATAAAAGGCAAGAGAAGAAGTAATTTTAAAGGAGATTTGGCTATACATAGGAAAGGAGGTTTAAAGAGGATTCCGTTGAGTAATGAATATAACTCAGGAGCTCTTTGGTGAGTCCGCTCTTTTTGAGAATCAAGTAGTGCTCTTATTTGCTAACATAAAAATTAGTAAACTGTAGCAGAGAAATAAGAATAAAATGAAATGAAAAGGTTTTTCTTAAAGAACTAAATAAAACATAAATGAGAGGCCAGCCCCGTGGCCGAGTGGTTAAGTTCACGTGCTCTGCTTTGGCGGCCTGGGGTTTGACTGGTTTGGATCCTGGGCACAGACATGGCACCGCTCATCAGGCCATGCTGAGGCGGCGTCCCACATAGCACAGCCGGAGGGACCTACAACTAGAATATACAACTACATACTGGGGGAGCTTTGGGGAGAAGAAGAAGAAGAAAAAAAAATGAAACTCAAGTACAAGTGCCATTGACCAAGTTTTCTGTGAAAATTCTTGTTATATTTCTGCACTGGAAGAATGTACAGATTAGTGGATTATTAAGGATTCCAGCAGTATAAGAAATCAAATCTCTCACTTTTGAGTCTTCTCCAAAGTAAATTGCATAGAATTCTTAAAGAAGTTTGAAATCTCATTTAAAAATTAGCCTTTAAGATTGTGTCATTTTACTTTCTCTAACTTCTGATCTGATAATTGCACATTGCAGAACAGAACCAGTAATAAGAGAAAGAAGTTAGTTTTGAGGTAACTACATTCATTAGGGGTTGAAATTAAATGCTAAAAATGTTTAATTTGGTTAAAAGTTCTGCAACATTCTATATACAAATACAATATTATGTTTTCTACAAAACTTGAAAATTCCAGGAACTTTTACATATAGATAACTGGGTATATTGCCTATGCCTTCATGTTTTTCCTCCTTTAATATTGGTGATAATTAATGTAGTTTCAAGCTTCTAAGTGGATATTTTTTTCACCTATCTGTAGAACCATCTTAATCAAATTCATAGTTAAAAGAGATTTGATTTGTGCCCAAAGCTTGAAAAAAGTTTGTGAGAGCATTTAGTTTTATCATATTCATAACGTGGACATGGGGCATGGCTCAGATCAGAACCAGAACCCCCCAGAACACACGTACTTTCCATCATGGTTGGGAGGGAAGCTTCTGTTCACTTAAATTTGCCAGCTCCATTGGAGTGTAAATCTGACTCATGACTAATCAACTTTCCTGTGTTAAAATCCAGGTTGATGTCAATCTCTAGTTTTCTTTTAGATTATAGTCTCAAAGCTCTTTTGTAATGACTCTGTCCGCTCTCATTCAAAGAGTCAGAGACAGAAATCCCTTCTTTTCCTGTCTCTTACATTTTTCTGATTAGTCTACTTAAATGCACTTAATGTTCCTTTTTATTTTGCCAGAGACTTGGGAAATGTTGATTGTTTCTAGTGGCAAACTGCTTTAACTGGGCAAATTGATCTCCTCTTATTTTAAGCTTGTAAAATATGGTGAAAGAATAACAGACTTAGGTCTGTCTTTTGAGTGACGTTTTTTGTCTCCTTCTAGCAGATTTGGTGCCCCATATAAAAACAGACAGTTCTTGAATCGCCTTCATGGTCTGTGAATATCCTGAACCACTTGCAGATTAGTATCTCCGTGAAAGGCCCAGTGTTGCAATTAGCAAATAGAAAAAGAGAGGACTCACTTGACCACCCAGGCGGCACTTCACAGAGTCCCCAAACCACACGCCGATCTGGTCCTTGGCTTTGCAGTTCTAGGGACTTGATTTTTTCAGCTCTGCTGATGCTGTGTATAACATTTTCCAGACTCTCAGAGTCTAATTTATAAACTAGAATGCCAAGTTCCTTCATTCACAGTAAAAGATGTTCCTGATACGTAAATAGCAAATGGTGGTGAAGGCCCACATGCAGGAGCCAGGAGGCCAGGGTTTGAATCCTGGCTATACCGCTTCCTAGTTGTATGACCTTGGTTGGGCGAGTTTACTTAACTACCCTGAGCCTGTTTCCTTGGCTTTAAAATGGGGATAATAGGACCTCCTTCATGGGGTTGTGAGGATTAAATGAATTTATACATGTAAAATGTTAACATTACTTAGTACCTAGTAAATGCTTGGTAAATGTCAGCAATTCTTTTAATTTATATTTGGAGTGCTTTCTTCTAGCATCTGTATCCACTCAAGAGACAAAGTTATAGAAAAGAAAGTTGGTTGGTGAATGTAAATTGAGAAAAGAGAAATGTAAATGTACTTTAGGAAGTCACTTCCAGGACTTCTGATGGATGTCCCCATGTAAGGATACTTCTGTCTACGTGATTAGTAAGTCAGTTTATTAGTTCTGCCTCTGTACAGTCGCAGTGAAAAGCTGGGCACAAATAATTAGGAAATTTCTTCTGAGGACACATAAAAATGAGAGATAATGGGGGATCTGCCTATTCAGCATCACAGGCTTCCAAACTCTAGGATGTGCAACAGAGTTCTTAATGAGACATGAACTCAGTCACATGATTTGGGGTTCTCAGATCCAGCTCTTTCCTTTTACTCTGAATTTATGCTTCCTAAACCAGAGAGTGGCTTGTTTTGATGCATTCCAGGGGAGCATTTCTGTATCTGCTTTCTTTTGCATGATAGAGTTGCTTTCACGTTTTGGCAAGCAACTAAGGAGGGAAGAAACCTTCACAAGGTGCCTAGGTGTGTGGCCTGCACTTGAAGGCGCAGAGCCCATCCAGCAAAGTCAGTGCATTCTGTTTCCACAGGAGAGTGGGAAAGACGGAGAAGTAGTGATCTGTCCAGATCTTCACTCTCCTTCTTCTGGTGTTCATGCAAATTGCCTTTTTTTTTTTTTCTGGTGAAATAAACTATCTTGGTTGCCTGAGAGTACAAGCAATAGATCACATCTTCATTTAATTACATTTCAATCACATTTCCCTAGTCCTCTTGACATAGTTTTATAAAACGCTCTACTCTCCAGATCATGACTATAACCCATCTGTTTGAAGGAGGTTATTTGCACATTATTTTATTTGATATTGATTTTATTCTGAGAAAACAACATGATATGAGGGTATGCTAGTTGTCTACCAGAGTGCATTCTTGTTTCTTCATAATAGTTTAAATACATGGCTTTCCCAGCCTCCTTGCAGCTACATGTAGGTCACTTAACTAAGTTCTTGTCAGTGGAATGTGAATGAAGACTGATTCCAGATCTAGGCCTTAAAACATTGGATGTGTGCTCCTCTCAGGGGCTGTTTTCCTTCCAGAGAACCCATCGTTAATGCATGTAAGGACAGCACCCTGGGGGATGGTGGAGCAACAATATGGCGGGAACCTGTATCTCTGAAGGACTCTGGGAGCAGAGCACCCAGTAACCTGGCTGCTTACCTTGGATCTGGTACATGAAAGAGAAACTTCAGTGCTCTGTAGGCTACTGTATTTGAGCCACCATATTTTTGTTACAGCAGCTTAGCTTTTCACCCTAGCAAACAGAGACATTTTCTGTACTTGTCTCTATTATACCTTATTTGGAGTTTGTACCTTTTGCTCTGTATTACGAACACAGCTTTATAGGGTAGAAAGAGCTTCTAGTCAGATCTGGATTCAGATACCACTTAGATGTCACCTTATGCAAGTTATTCTTCCTGCCTCAGATTCTTCATATGTATAGTGAAAGTCATACTAATGTATAGATTAAATGGCCAAATATGAAAAGCCTAAAGAGAGTTCCAGATCTATAAAAGGCACACAATAAATGTAAGTTCCTGGATAGTTCCATTACCATCGCCTAAAAGTAAGCAGTACTAACAGGCCCAATCCTTAGGTGCTACACACAACAAAACTATGGAGCATGTTTTTCTGTGGTTCCTTAAAAACCTATCCTACAGGAGAAATATTAATATTTTAATGTTGCTGAAGAATATTCTGAAAGAAGAATTTGTTGGATTGAGTGATAAATGTTGACACTTTGCTAATAACATGCCAGGACTTCATATAAATCATTGAAGTTTTTAACTGAAAATGTCATTTCAGAGTATCTTGCTCAACTCACCTATTCTGTAAATCCGAAGTTCCTGAGGAGTGGAAAGATTAAGTAATGCTAACCAGAGTGACAAGTCATAAAAGAATAAACTGTGTTGCAAAGATTAATTTATAAATAGTTATTTGGACGTTGGAATTAATTTTCTCACAGAAAATTATTAAATTTCCAGAGAAGCCACAAAATTCTGTTTAACACAATGTAACTGAAATACGGGGCGGGGGCTGGGGGTCTTGGACAGCCAGGAAAAAAGAGACAGAAAGAAGAAAGAGTAAGGAGTCCAAACATCTCAACTTGGCCATTGAGGCTGGTGAGGCCATTGATGATCTGGCGACAGATCTGGCCATCTCTCATTATTCCTTTTCTTGTAAAGATACAAAGAAGTTAGTTTGTTTAACTAAAATTGCACAGCTCATTATTTCCTCTGCCAAAAAAAAAAATGTCCATAATTTCAAAACCAGTACAGGATAGCATTATTTGCGTTGAATGACCCATATTGGCCTTAATGAATAGAAACAAGTTAGGGAGTGGAATGAAAATCCTGTCAGCCTGGATCATATAAACTTGAAAGGTTTTGGCAATCAATGATTTTCCTGTAATCCAGGCTAAGATTTCCGTGAGCAGTTTCTGAAAATAAATAAATAAATGATTAGGGATGAGTAGAAGTGAGAAAAGACCCAACAGACCCTTGTGACTCCCCTATTTCTTCACCCCACGCTCTCCTCCAAATTATTATCACCATAAGAATCATAAAGGAGTATTCATCCTAAAGAAATGAGGAATGTGGAAATTCAAAGGAAAAAAGATGCTTAAAAAGTATCCTACTCCGTGCTGTCCCTCAACCTGCTAAGGTGTAAGAAGTGCTCTATATTTTTACCTGGGGAGCAGTTACTCAGATACATACACATGTAAAATTTCACCAAGTTGTACAATCAAGAGGTGTGCACTTTGTATAAGTTACACCTCAATTTAAAAAAGAAAAGGAAAAAATGTATCCCTCAATTAAATGGTTGGTTGGTACAGCCCTTATGCACAAAGCATTACTAGCAATGTTGAGTCTTCATAAAGTGCTTGTGTACTTTAAAATTTTAAAGATGTTGGTTAGAGATGATAACATATAAACTACATACAAAAAATTTGTTGATGCTTAAGATGGCCACATTTCACAGTTGAACAGGATGTGTTATTTCAGAAGCTATGGTAAAAGATTGGTTCCCGTAGATGAGAAGGTAAATTATTTTCTATGATCCAAAGAATTGAAATCCATATCAGCAGTAATAAGATTCCACTGCAATAGCAAAAACAATTGGAAACAATTTAAATATCCATCAATATAGGAAAATGGTGAAACGAATTAATACATCCATACGAAAGAATTCTTTCAGCCATTAAAAAGAATAAAGTACATCTATATGAACTGACATAGAAAGATTTCTTTATGCTTTATGCTTTATATTTATTTCATATTGCTTTATGACACAGTAAGTTGCAGAACAGTTTATATAGTATGATCACAGGTAACCTCAGTTAACTGATGTGTATCCTTCCAAATAGTTATCGTATTTACATATACGTATATATCTACGTATACTTTTACATAAATGGGATTAAAATTATTATGCAATTTTTTCACTTAACTGAAGGTTTGAAAGCAATGTAGAAGTGCATCTAGAATTACAACATGTCTGAGAGCTGTCAGGTATTCAGTTATGCCAAGACGTGTGAAAGGGATCCAGCCATCAAAACAAGTAGGGTAGGAGCATCCCAGGCGGAAGGAACAGCGAACGCAGAAGCTATGAGGCAGAAAAGAGCCTGGTGTTTTGGTGGAACAGACAGGAGGCTGGGGTGGCTGAAGTGTGATGAGTAAAAGGTTCTCAGTTACTCAGGGCCTTGTATGTGTGATACGGTGCTGGGATGTTATTCTAACTTAAATGGACAGCCGTTAGAGGCTTTGAAACGAGAGAGGCATGCAGCCTGGTCTATATGTTTAAAGATCACTTGGCATCTTGACCCATCTGCCATCCCAGTTGTGAGCACCACCTGTGAGGAAGAGGCACAGAGGAGAGATGAGGCAGAGATCCTGGGAGCGGGAAAGGGGCCTGTCAGGCCAGAGAACAGCACTGGGCGTGCGTGACTGTCCAGGACAGCACTGTCCAATAGAAAACAGTGTGCGTCATCTATGTCGTTTAAATTTTTCTAGCAGCCATGTTTAAAAAAAATTAATGCATTTTATTTAACCCAATATATCCAAAGTTTTATCATTTTAACATGTAATCAACCTAAAAATTATTAATAAGGCAGTTTAGATTTTTTTCTTTTAAACTTAAGTCTTCAAAATCTCGAGTGTATTTTATACCTACAACACATCTCAATTCGAACTAGCCACATTTCCAGTGCTTGACAGCCACACGTGGCTTAGTGACCAGTGGACAGTGCCGGTCGAGGGCTTTACCTTTCCTTCTAGGAATTTAGCCTGAACTCTCATGCCCATCTGATTTCCATAGATCTCGTAAAAACCCACTTTGCTCAGACTAGTGTTTTCATTTAAGGCCAAATGTAAAAAGTGTACGATAAATCCTCATTTCTGCTTTTTTTCTTATTGAAGAAAAGAGGGTGGGGGGGCTCACTAACTATAGTGGAGGACAAGGGGAGGCCAGTTCTAGTAACACCAGTGAGGTTGGCTCTTATCTTGAGAAGTAAAAATGGGGAGCCACAACTTGATTTGACCTGCTTGCTGGAGGAAGAATTAACAAGACATACTGATGAACTGGATGGGAAGAGGGAAGGGAGGAATCAAAAATGACTCCTAGGTTTTTAGCCTAATCAACTAGATGTATGATGGTGCCATTTTCTGAGACATGGGGGAGGAGCAGGTATGGAGTGTGTGTGGAGGAGGGAATCAAGAGTCTATTTTGAATGTAGGTGACATAACCTGACTTCAAGACTTCCTATAAAGCTACAGTAATCAAGACAGCGTGGTGTTGGTGAAAGAACAGACGAATGGATCAGTGGAACAGATGAGAGAGCCCAGAAATAGACCCACATAAATACGGTCAACTGATCTTTGGCCAAGGATCAAAGGCAATACACTGGGGAGCAAAGACTGTCTCTTCAACAAATGGTGCTGGAACAACTAGACATCCACATGCAAAAAAATGTATCTAGACACAGACTTTACACCCATCACGAAAAGCAACTCTAAGTGGATCACAGACCTAAATGTAAAACACAAAACTATACAACTCCTAGAATATCACATAGGAGAAAATTTAGATGACTTTAAGTATGACAATAACTTTTTAGATAGAACACCAAAGACACTATTTATAAAAGAATTGATAAGCTGGACTGCATTAAAATTAAAAACTTCTGCAAGACACTGTCAAGAGAATGAGAAGACAAGCCACAGACTAGGAGAAAATATTTGTAAAAAACATCTGATAAAGAATTGTTACCCAAAATATGCAAAGAACTCAAAACTTAATCAGAAAACAAATAATCTGGGGCCGGCCAGAGTGGTTAAGTTTGTGCGCTCTGCTTCGGCAGCCCAGGGTTTCGCCAGTTTGAGTCCTGGGCGCGGACATGGCACCGCTCATCAAGCCATGCTGAGGCGGCGTCCCACGTGCCACAACTGGAAGGACCCACAACTAAAAGTACACAACTATGTACCGGGGGCTTTGGGGAGAAAAAGGAAAAATAAAATCTTTAAAAAAAAGAAAAGAAACAATCTGATTTTAAATGTTTTTAATATAAGCTCAAGATGCCCTACGGGGTCAGCCCGGTGGCACAGTGGTTAAGTTCACACATTCCACTTCCGTGCCCGGGGTTTGCTGGTTCGGATCCTGGGTGTCGACCTACACACCGCTTGTCAAGCCATGCTGTGGCAGGTGTCCCACATATAAAGTAGAGGAAGATGGGCACGGATGTTAGCTCAGGGCTAATCTTCCTCAGAAACAAAAAAGATGCCCTTTAAACACCCTTGGGTAGATATCAAGTTGGCCACTAGCTACGTGTGTCTGAAGCTCAGGAGAAAGTTTGAGGCAGCAGAGATATCATTTTGTAATCTTCACTATATGGATGGTTCTTAAACCTGGGGACTAAATCACCTAGTAGTAAATCACCTAGACTAGAAAGAGAGAATTTAGAAAGAGAAGAGGAGAGGGTCCAAGGCTGAGTCTGGTGCAGAGGTCAAGGGAAGGAGTAGAGAATCAGTAAACGGACCGAAGGAGCATCTCATGAGGAAGGAGTACACCAAGACTATATGGTGAGAGCAGCCAGGAGAAGGCAGAGTTTCAGAAAGAAAGCAAATGCTGCTGAGCGGTCGGAAAAAAATGGAGATAAAGATGTGCTGGTTGGCGAGTTCTGTTTCATTTGAAAGCAAATTTGGATTACTCTTGAGAAATTTACCATAAAAGGGGAAAAGAAATGGGGTAGAGGCTGGAGGGAGATGTTCAGGCAAAAGGATTTTTTGGTTAGTTGGTTGATTGGTTTGGGGTTTTTTAGTGATGGGAAATGCTAAAGCATGTCTGGGTGTTAATAGGAATACTCGTGGAGAGGAAGAGAGTTTGAGGCTCATGGGGCAAGAGAGAAAGAAGGGGACAGAAGTGCACTCCTGGGGCCGGCCCTGTGGCCTAGTGGTTAAGTTCACGCGCTCCACTTCGGCGGCCCAGGGTTTCTCGGGTTTGGATCCCGGGCGTGGACATAGCACCACTCATCAGGCCATACTGAGGCAGCGTCCCACATGCCACAACTAGAAGGACCCACAACTAAAAATATACAACTATGTACCGGGGGCACTTTGGGGAGAAAAAGGAAAAGTAAAATCTTTTTAAAAAAATTAAAAAAGAAGTGCACTCCTTGAGAAGCTATGGGGTAGAAGGCTGTGATCTGGAACTCGGGTGGAGGGACCGGTCTTTGGTAGATGCAGGAATGCCTCTTCCGGTGGAATAGAAGAGAAGACAGGGAAGACGTGGGTAGATGTGTAGCTTGTTTTCTCAGTAAAGTCAGAGCCATCGGCAGAGGGTGTGGAAAGTAGGTTTGAAGGGAAGGTAGAAGCTTTTCCACAGCCCTCTTCAACTTGTCCTTTTGCTTTGGTTTTTCTTTTTAACTGAGGTTCCATGGGCTAGCACAGAATCCTGGAAACCTCCATGTGTGACCCTTTAGTTAGTGGTTCATGGGGAGGTGGAGGAGCACTTGGGGTTCAAGTCAACTATCGGTTACTTCAGAAGCTTCCAATATGTCATCAATGTGGACAGTGCCCCCGCGCCGTGCAGCTGAGCGTCAGCCCTGGGGAAGGAGCACCTTCGGACCCCTCAGCCTCCTGCTCTTCACCTTGTCCCAGGGAGTAGAAAGTAGCAGTGCTTAGGGTAATTTCTCATGAGGCTCTCTGCCTTTTCTCTTTCTATTTTTGTGGTGAGATTCCTCTGTTCTTGCTCTCACGAGGCCTCCCAAATCCAAGCAGTTTCTGTTGTGGGCAATTACCGATCAAAACAGGCTGACTCATTAGAGACAATTGGTCATGGCCACGGCTATAAATGATAGAAATGGGGCGGGGAGGGGGGGTCAGTTCATAGGGTTTCACGTCGATCCTTTGAAAGCCCATGGAAGCGCAGACAAGAGAGCACATCTCGATCTTTTGAGGCTCTTGCCTGGGTGGATTAACTAACCCCGTTTACTAAGATCTCTCTCCCCCTCTGAGGACCCTTGTCTGTAGAATTCAGTGCTCTCTTTGCTTTGAACAAACCTCCAGTGTGCCGCTCTTCTGATCAAGCATGAGAGCAAACTTCCCTGCTTTGGTCAAATTTTGTGTGTAAGTGATTTCAGCCACTTGGGTTATTGCATTTGTGTCATTTTGGGGTGAATTCCAGGGACCTTAGGACGTCATTCCTTTTTTACTTGAAAATAGATTTAATGAAGAACTGTATTAGATTTGGCCACGTTTTATTTCCAAGGAAGGAGCCTGTCTTGTGGCTTAATTCATGCAAACCCACAAAGGATGTCTGGTTTGACTGAGATCTTTACCCAATTTAAACAATATAACAAAGGAAAGTTATGTGTCCTTTTTGTTGCATTCTTTGAATAGTAATGACCAGCTCAGGCACTGGGACCAATGTCCCACCTTTCACCTGCTATGGCCTGCAAAGATCACAAACATGGTTGATTGTTTACCCATAACCATCTCACAGATCCAGCTCACCCCCTTTTCTTTGCTAACAAAATCTCACTTTTGCTCCATAGTGAGTGAACGTGCCCAGCTCCAGGAAATGAATCTTCTTCCTCTAAATTCGTCATGTGATCTCTCTTCTCTGCCAATGATAGGGATTGGCAGGTGACCCAAGTCACCACTTGAACTCTCGGCGGTGAAATGTAAAGAGGTCTGGGGAGGAGGCTTGACTGAGTTTTGGGGGAAAAAATTTTTCCCTGATAAATAGAGGGAGACAAAAAGAAATCGACACTCTCTTCTCCCTCCTGCTATGAGGGACTTGAGGTGAATTCCAGCGCCCTCTGGACATCATTCCTTTTTATTTGAAAATAGATATAATAAAAAACTATATTTGGAGTTATGGAAAAGGAAAGCCAAGAGATGGGCAAAGAAGTGCCCCTAACTGTTGTTAACCAATGCTGGATCAGCCTCCCTCCAGACTTCTTATTTTGTGCAACAATTCAATGCCCTCATTGTGTAAGCCACTTTTCGTTGAGTATTCTGTTACTTGCAGCTAAAAGCCTCCAGATACATGTGACTTCACAGAACTTATTATGCTCGGGAGCATTTACAACTAACACTCTTTATCCCAACTCAACACAAACAATTGCCCATCTTCCACTTGGCTGTTGAGGCATGGTTCCTTAACAGCTTGTTAAATATGGTTAAAGATCCAAGAGTATTACAAAAGCAAAGTGTTTTAATTCTTCTGGTTTTCTAGCACACTTTGACTAAGTGGAATATTAGAAATAAAATGATTTTTCAATAACATCTATAGAAAAGAGAATGTCCATGTTCCCAAAGAGTCACTTTAGGGTTTTCTTCTTTAAAATCTTTTTCAGCCTTTCTGGTTCGGAATTTCAGTTCTTAATTGGGTCAGCCTTTGGGAATTATTGGAAATCAACCATACGCAGCCCCTACTATTGCCTGAGGCAGTCACTGTGTTGGCTGTTTTGTTTTTTTGCATTTTTTTTACTGCTATAAAAGCTCACCTGCATTATTAAAACTTCAAATATTCTTCATTCTTTATGGTGTGGCATTTCTTAACCTTATTTGTCTATAACTTCAGCACTTTATCCATTTTTATCACTGGAAGCTTAAATTTGTTCTGTATTTAATATTTTTCTCACAATTTTTCTCCTTTCCAATTCATTCATATCTTTACACTTTGTGTCCCTGAAAATGTGGACATATGACCACACCTCATTTTGGGGACTGCTGGGTCAAATTGGAAGATGACAACACTGTCATTTATAATTAACCACCAAATGTACACCTTCAGTTTACCAGGTTTTCTGTTTTTCATATCTTTTCCTGAGAAAACAGTTAAGGTGTTTGAGTTAAAACCCGCTCTAGGCAATCCCTGACATTTTGTAATAAGCAAAAACACTCGTAAACTAACATTTGCTCAGAGCCTAAAATAAACGATACAACAAGCCGAAATGGAATAAGCACAACTTTCTCTTCTCTCTGAATTTTAGGTTTTAAGGTGGCCAAGGCGGGTTTGGTTATTGGCAGTAGATACAAGCTTATTTGCTGACTAAATGAATTAGGGAGGTGGATGGGGAGGGGAGGGCAAAGAGTGACAAAAGAACACTGACCAAGTTTGGACATAAGTACTTCCAGTAAATTCAGTCAGCGCAGAATTTGTAGGCAAATGTGCATTTCCACAAGTGGTTTATTGAACTTCTTTTCAGATTCCACATAGAGCACTGATTGCATCAAACAAGATGAATAATTTATCTCCTGCACCACTGGAGCAAAAACCGATAGCATAAACTTCTTCATTAAATTCAACAAGCATGTACAAGCCAGGCCTGCGTCAACTCGTAAGGACTATTGCCCTCTTGAAACCTGGGCCTGTGGAGGACAGGTTTCAAAGTTGTCTCAATTGTATTCACAGGATTTTAATTTATGAAGGTGACTGAGTGACAACACAAAGCGGCTAATGCTGTTGAAAGAAGATTGTTATTACTTACATTCCCCAAGAGAAGGAGCACGCCCCGCCATGCAGGGCCACATGGGGAAGCGCCAGTTTTGGTCAGGAAGCAGAAGCCGTGAGGGGAAAGCACAGCCCAGACCATTATTTTTTTCCATGGGAAGGGAAGGCAAGGCAGGGCAGACAGCTTAGGATCGGCTGGTTTGAATAATGTCAGAAGGCTGCGGGCTATAGGGCTGGTCTCTAGTTGTGTGCTACCCAGCCCTGTGTGATTAGGGCTGAGGGATATTGGCTTGGTGTGTGAGAGTTGGATAAAGGAGGTGGTTGGGAGGGTGGACTCGTGATTTGTTGGAGGGTTTGTAATAGATTTTCAAGCACCCACGAAAGCTGGCTCACAGAGGAGATGTAAACAACTTTGGCCTTTAGTTTGGCCTGGTGACTAATGGATGCAAGGCAGACAAATATAGAATCTAAGAACATCTAATCTAAGACTAAAAATCCACATGATCAAAGAGTCTCAGGGCAAATCAATCCTCTTACATAAAAACACAACTTAGAAACTGTACTACATACCGACAAACTCATGGAAAACCAACGGCAAAGCTATTCCAGGTTTTAATTATAAAAATGTGTGGTAAAGAATTTGGCCTTGCCCAAAGAGAGGTTTGGCCTTTGCCCTCAGCTTCCAGGATTAATCTGATACCTGATGGGACTGACTTTGTTTAGGGCATGGGAGGGCCACAGTGGGCCTTAGGATGGGGACTGGCCTCTCCAGAAAGACCAGCCATGTAGTTCAGGGTGGGGCTTTAGGTCTCACAGTATCAGTCGACCTGCAGGCTGAGTTCAACCACATGGCCAATCAATCAATGATGACTACATGATGAAACCCCAATAAAAACCCTGGACACTGACGCTCAGATGAGCTTCCCTAGTTGGCAATGCTCCATGCATATTGTCACATACGTAAATGCCAGGAGGGAAATGCATGCGAACTCCACAGGAGAGGACAATGGAAACCTCCCATCTGGAACCCTCGCAGACTCTGCCCGATCTGTCTCTTCCTTTGACTGATTTTAATCTGCATCCTTTCCCTGTGATAAACTGCAACCATGAATATAAAAGGCCTCAGTGAGTTTTGTGAGCCCTTCTGGTGAATTGTTGAGCCTGAGTGTGGCTTTGGGAACCCCGCCCCCCACCCCCACCAAACATGCAGTTGGTGTCAGAAATGAAGGCAGTCTTGGGAACTACGACCTCAACCTTTGCTGTTGGTCTAACTCCAGGTGAAAAGTATATACACGTGTGTTGTAAATAAATTAATAAATAAATTTTAAAAGTAGAGAAGGTGTTAAGTAAAAAATGCAAGGTTCTCCTCCCGTCTCTAGCTTCATCAGTCCCAGTTCTCCAGAGGATCCCATTGTTAATTGTTTCTTTCTGGTTTATCTTTCTAGACATGTTCTGCACAAATATAAACATATACACATTTGGTTGTGTTTTTTTGTCATAAATGAGATTGTGCTCTATACCCTTTTCTGAAACTTCCTGTTGTCCCTGCTGTTTCATGAGTAGTCTTTGTGTCAGCACATCTGGACCCACCCTGTGCTTTTGGATGGCTGAATGGTGTTTGTGGGGCTGAACCATCATACAAAGAGAACCAAGTCTTAGGGTTATTGTAACAGCACATTATTTCACAAACATAGAGCTCTTACAGCAGTGCTGACACAAATAAGCCAGCACTCCATGTGTTTGTTATCACTTATTTGTTTGTTTATTTAGCCAGCACTCTATTGTGTGCATCGCTATTTCTAATTTTTCCATTATTTCCAATAAGGCCACAATGAATATCCTTGAGGTTGTACTTATGCCTTCACGTCTAGGATAAATTCCCAGGAATGGAATTGCTGTGCCAAAGGGTATGTGCCTTTAACATTTTGCTAGGTTTTGTCAAATTGCTGTCTAAAATGGTTGCACCAACTTACGTTCCTACCCCTGGCCTGAGACATGCCTGATTCCCCTTACTCCCAATTACTGAGCATTAACAAACTTTTAAGTCTTTACTAATCTGACGGTGCTTGTAAAATTGCATCTCCTGTAGTTTAGTTTGCATTTCTTTCATTGTTGTGAGTCTGGGTGTCCTTTTTTTTTTTTACACCTATTCATTTGCTTTATATATATATATATATATATATATATATATATATATTTTTTTTTTTTTTTTTTCCTTTTTCTCCCCAAAGCCCCTCGGTACATAGTTGTATATTCTTCGTTGTGGGTCCTTCTAGTTGTGGTATGTGGGATGCTGCCTCAGTGTGGTTTGATGAGTGGTGCCATGTCCTCGCCCAGGATTCGAACGGACGAAACACTGGGCCGCCTGCAGCGGAGCGCGCAAACTTAACCACTCGGCCACGGGGCCAGCCCCCTTCATTTGCTTTATATTTATAGCACTTTTTCTTCCAGCTGCTAAACTCATGTGCTCTAATTTTCTGTTTGATTTAAGCAAACTTCCCATTGCCTTTTGAAACTAATATCTTGAATGAGAATCAGGCAAAATGAAAAGATACCAGGATGCTTTCCCAGCCAGCGTTTCCACACCATCATGACTTCCACTATGGTTTTGAACTTGCTTAAAAAAAAAAAAGCAAAGCAAAATGAAAAACAATAGACTGGAAAGAGGTACTAATTTTCTCTTGTTGATTGAAGACTTTTGTTTGTTTGTTTATCCCTTTCAACTAAATAGAAATCATTCCTTTTATTTCAGCGTATATCCATTTCTCGAGCATGGAAATCAACCCACCAAGAACTGAATCTTTCTATTCTTTAATTTAAACCAACCTAAAAATAAATATTCTGTTATTTCTCACCCAACATAAAAGGTGGTAAATAGCAAACTGGTAACAATTTTGTGTGTATTGGTAAGTTTTTTGCACTTTTTATAAGACTGAATTCCTTTGCTAAAAACAGATTGACTCGTATCTTGTTCTAAAGATATGTTCTTGATTTTCAAGTGAATTTCACATTTTGCAAAGAACATATACGTTAACTCATCAGGAATTTGATTTCTCCAAAAAGGAGAGACCCCAAAATGTGGTCCCGCCTTTCTTCAAACCTCCTTTACTTCCAAAATTGACCCCTTGAAATCTTCCCAAATGAGGCTCCTTGTCCTTCAGCTGTACAACCTCTTCTCTCCCTCCTCCCACTTTTCAGAACTTGTAACAGTCAGTGTATGATTATACACATACTGGCTTATTTCATATATTTGTATATATCCATATGCATCTTTTCTCCCCTGCTAAATTGTGAAGCTCCTATAGATTAGGTACTTTATCAGTTATAAATTAACAAAACAAATTACCTCCAAATTTAGCAGCTTAAAACAACAATACACATTTACTATTTAGCACAGTTTCTACAGGTCAGAAATTCAGGAGCAGCTTAGCTGGGCTACAGTCATCTAAGTAAAGACTTGACTGAGGCTGGAGAATCTGCTTCCAGAATGGCGCCCTCTGATGGCTGGCACGTCGATGCTGCATAGTTTCTCACCATATGGACTCCTTCACAGAGCTACTCAAGAGTCTTCATGACATGGCATCTGGCTTCCCCCAGAGTGAGTGATCCAAGAAAGGCCAAGGCAAAAGCCACAATGTCTTCTATGACCTAGCCTCAGAAGTCACACATTTCCAAAATATCCTATTGGTTACATAGATCAGCCCTCTACAAGGGCCTGAATACCAGAAGGCAGGAATCATTTGTGGCCATCCTGGAGGCTGGCTACCATGGGGACCTGTCTTTCATTCATTCTTTATGTTATGCTTCATAGATCATAGATCTCGGCCTAGGTATAATCACCTAAAAGAAAACAATTATGCAGAAATACTATAATGAATCAGGAAACTGGTTCCTTTAATTAAAACTGATGACATGTGTAAAAGGACAAGTCTTAGGGCAAGTAACCTGGGAAACATCGCCAAGGCAGAGATTTGCATGCGAGAAGTTTGTTGTGGAGCATCCTCTGGATCTCCACCCCCCGTGGAGCGTGAAGGCAGGAGGATTGGGATCAGGGAGTTGTAGGCCTCAGCAAATGCCAGGGGAGCTCTGGAGCTGGGGGGGGGGGGGGGCCCTCAGAGTATTTACACCATGGAAATTGGCAAATGCTACAAGTCCAGATTTGTAATCCCTGATTTGACCCCTGAGTCGGTTATTGATCATTTACCAGCACACAAGTGACCTATTGAATCCCTTTCTCTGAGCTTCAGAATGCATAATATTAGCATATTAAATTTCTGAGAAGTCCTACAATAAGGTAATGTGTTTGACTTTGTGAAACAGGCATTTCCCAAACATATGACATGGGTATAAATCTTAGTCCACAGACTCCAGCGTACAAGAAGCTATTTAATTTATGATTCCAAGTTCCTTTCTTTCAGATTGATGGGGAAAAATCAACAAAACATAACCCCCCTCCTTCCTGGAATTCTCTCCCTCCCCCTGCACCCCCGGAGTTGTGCCCGAGTTCCAGGTGGCAGGAGGGCTGCCCTCCTGGTTCTGGTTTTCACTCATTGGTCCACCCAGGCACTGCTCAGATGCGCCGAATCCTTGCCCACAGGCCTGCCAGCTCTGAGGTCTGGGCTAGCCCTTTGGTGGCACACTCAGGTAAAGGAACCCTTGTCCTTTGGGTGGGACTCACCCGCTCTCTGGCTCCTCTGTCTGCACCACTTCCAGTTGCCCCTCAGGCCTATTTCACCCCTTCTGCCGCCCGAAAGCTTCTGAGTCCTAAAGGCTGGTCTAGGTGGCCTTGCTGACCATCCCTCTGCCGCCTGCCTGGGCTCCACTGAACCACACAGACGCGGGCGCCCTCCCTGCCCTCCCCGCACTCCCCTCCCCGTCCTTCTGCAGACTCCCCCTTCCTTTGCCCCATTCTTCATTCCTCCTCCTCCTCCTGTCCCTTCTACTCTTCCTCCCCACCCCTCCTCTCCTTTCCTTCCCTTCTCTCCTTCTCCCACCGCAAAAACTTCCCAGGCGAGGGTAAGTCCCTCTCCATTCATCCAGTCTTTGCTTGAGAATCTGCTAAATTCTCCGAAGGATTTAGGTTTTGAATAACAGAAGCCAGAAAGGTTGGTTGTTTTGTTATCCTAACAGAAGCTTCCCCTAAGGCAATGAGCACTGTACCCGCTAAGTGCTTAAGTGGGAAAGAAAATAGGAAATTGGGAGAGGTGGGGTGAAGAAACTCAGATCTAAAAATACCTTTCACTCCATCCCACCTGTTTGAACTTCGGAATGGCTTTGTGGCGCCCAGTTCAGGGAAACTCTGCAAGTGGCTTTTCCTGTGGCCTATTAAGGAACCTTCTGGGTGCCAAGGAGGTGCCACAGGATGGCTTCAGGGCTCACAGTCTGGTGATGAACAGGCGACAGACCATCGGGAAGCACTTTCATCTACAGACTTCTCCCTTCTGGAGCATAGGTGCAAAGGGGAGGGAGGGTGGAGTGGGTGGAATCCCAGGTACCCCGGAGTCACTGAGTCCCTGGGCTGCAGAGGGTGAGTGCGGGAGGCTGTTTGAAAACTTTCTTACGAGACCCCGTCTTTGCCAGTGCACTTGTGTTCCCACAGGGACTGCTTTCGAGGGGCTCACGGCAGTTTTGAAAAGGATCCTCATCCCCACTGTGATAGTATAGGGCTCTGGAAGCATCTTAAGATCCCCCAGAAAATTGATATATTGATTTAGAAGTGACACCAAAGTGCAAAAACTCCCCCAGACTAAAATAAATTCAAACCCAGTGAAATGGGCATGATTTAATAGCAGGCTATTTCTAAAGTGTTTATTTCACATACTGTTTATTTGGGGGCAGCTAGGATAACGAGGCCTAGGGCCTTGATAAGATCAACAAATTACCAAGTGCTAATTGTTTCTGCTGGGTGTAAGGAGATAAATAGCTTATAAATTAAACAGCAGTGCCTAAGGGTGCCATTCCTAGACTCTTGGGCTGTTCTGCAGTCTTCAGCAAAATAATTTCCTTTTATCCTGTAATTAGACACTTCTATCTTTAAAAACTGCACTCATTAATGAATGTTATCCTTCCACTGCCAAATTTAGAAGAGAAGAAAAAAGATAAGAGAGACAGTAGTCTAATAAATTGAATGTCAGTGACGTTTCATCCTTTTGTCATCATGGAAATACAGACATCTATCTTGGATCATATCTGGTCATCTATGGAGTTTTTCCAAGGAGCTACTTTCCCAGTGCTGAAGTGAGGCCATCATCGTATCTGGACCTGCACGGCCTGGCACCTTCCAAGGCCTGGTCACATGCCATAGCTGTTCAGTGCCATTCAAGATCTTCCCTCAGATTCACTCATAAGTGTTATTATACCATCAAATGTATTCAATTCCAGTTCATATGTCTCAACTTTATCATGAATGTCACTTGTTCTCTTCCCAGCTTGCCATCTCACGTGAGAATTGAAAGGGCTGAATATCACTGCCACGTTATTGTCCTAGAAATGCAGACACAGAGTGCAATGCAGTGTGAAGGGTTGTTTTCTTTCCTTTTTTCTCCAGCCTCGGAACATCTGGTTAGAAGAGTGTTATCCGGATAATGTTATTTTTCACTCTGCTTTAGTCATGGTATGTTAAATGCATTGGAAATTCTAAGAACAAAAATGTATCCATTCCTTGTTATTTCATCCATCCATCTATCCATTTATCCATCCATACATTTACTTCATCGTTTATTGTTTGCATGTTTACCAAACTCTTTTGGTTCAGATTTGGTGCAGTGTGCTAGATGGAAGATAAATATGAGTCCGGCACATTTCTTTCTGCTGAGCTCAGAGAGAGAGGCCAAAATTGTAAATACTGATTGCAGTATAAAGCTGCAGGCAGGCGCTGCTCAGCTTGGGCTTGGGCAGGAAGATTCCAGTGAGGAGATGGTAAAGCACAGAGGAGCAGCAGAAAGCAGTGGTGTACAGATCCGCAGCTGAGCCATCCTCAGAGGCGAATAAGTGCCCGCTGCGCCCAGGGTACGGAGTGCAGGCTGGGCCAGGGGTGCCTGCGAAGAAGAGGCTCAGCACTTGCCCAAGGTTACCCCATTTTGTTTTCCCAGTAACCCTGAGATGCAGGTACTCCCCTAGCTGCTCTACAGTGGGGAGCAAGAGGGATGAAGGAAGAAATCCCAGCTGCCCTTCCCTACTGCGACCTTGGGAAAGGAACTTAATCTCTCTGGGCCTGAGTTTCTTCATATGTTGAATGGAGATCAAAACAGTTTCTACCTCTCAGGCTTGTTGTGAGGATGAAGTGAATTTATATGTGTAAAGCGCTTAGAATAGTGCATGAGATCAATAAATAGTAGCTGTCGTTACTAATCCCACAGATGAAGCTTAATGAGCGTAACTGAGGGACCCAGATCACCCAGCTGAAGGGGGCAGAGCTAGAGCTGAAACCTCTTCCTTACCAGCAAGCCTGTGTGTAGGGTATGTGCACAGACTGACCACCTCATCAAGGCTGGGTGCAAGCAGGAAGGGCTTCCTGCAGAAGGAGGCCTGCGAGCTGAGTTTGGAAGAAAAGCCCAGAGTTTGCCAGGGAAAGAAGTACAGGAAGGCATTTCAAGGAATTAGAGCCGATTGTGTGAAGGCCCAGAGCAGGAGCATGTCTGCATCTGGCGGTAGGGTGGACTGAGGTGTGGCTGGGGCGTGTAGGGGAGCGAGTGGGGCCAGCGTACTGATGAAAACCACTGAGGAGTCTGGACTGGATCCCAAAGGCCTTGCAGACTATTTTGTTTTTGGTGCTAGTTGTGTGTTATGTGAAGAGTGGGAAAAAGTGAAAAAGAAACTTAAAAATACAGGTCATCTATGCTTACAATTTATTCACTGTTTCTCTTTAAATGACTTGCTCTTTTATCTAAATTTATTTTAAAAGGAAAGTTTATTTCACAACCATAAATGGTCAGCTCACAGTGCCAGATATGTTTTGGAATTCAAATTGCTTTTCTGATTTCAAAAGGTGATATAGTGCATGTACCCCACGTTAGTTAACACCCCCAGAGTGCAAAAGCCTCAGTGAATATTTCTGCAGAGAAATATATAAATATTTACACCAAGTAGGATAAAGACTATATATAGCTTGCCTCAAATCAGCTTTGGCTCCAAACTTACAAAAAACTTTCATTTTTCAGAGCTTTTTGGACTTTAGGATGTGGATGAGTAGTATCACTTGCTGGAAATAGAAGGTAACAGAAAACATATTCATTGCCAAAGAAGCACGTGGTTAGAGTCCAGCTTGCCCTCCCTGCTGTGGCTGCAGACCGGCCCTGGTGAACAGGAAATTCACCAGGGAGGCGTCCACAGCCTCCACGGGCAATGCTAACACACAGGTGACCTGGGTGCCCGGGACACAGAAACTCTATATGATATTCTTGCAACTTTTTTGTAAATCTAAAACTATTCTAAAACGAAAAGTTTATTTAAAAAAAAAAAGTCAACTAGCACAAATCAGACTTTCTCCTTGACATTAAGAACTGAAAGAGAATAAAAAGCAGAAATATTTTCTCATTCAGTCATCCCATTTCTTAATGCTCCTCCTCATCCCACCTGGAATCATCCCGAGGACACCCCCACCCTCACGGCAGACCCCCACCCTCACGGCAGGCTCCGGCCTTGGGAAACCCTGGCTTGGGGCTGGGCTGGGCTGCGAGCTGTCACTGAGCGTCAAGCCAAGGGCTTGGACTTTTTCTGTGGACAGTGAGGTTTCATTAAAGCTGTTTAAGTGGGTTTGAGGGTGCCTTTGAGAGTTTCATCTGGGGATGGGGTGGGCAGCTTGGTGGGAGAGGAAGTGGGACAGGGGAAGGGAAGGTTGGTGGTCATGAAGGGACAGATGTGGGACAGATGTGAGTGGACGGGAGGGTTCAGAGCAGCAGGAACCCAAGCCCACTAGAGGTGCTCGTGCGGGGGGTTGGGGGAGTGGGGGGAATGTTATATAGGAGAGTGTGTTAGGGAGCCAGCTGGAGCAGGATGCTGCCTTTGAGGGGGCCTGGGGCACCTTTTGGAAAGTTGTCCTTCACCGGGCTAGAGGCCGGAGCTGGGGGCCAGAGACGCGGGTTTGGATGCCACCCTTTCAAGGACATAATAGGGCCCTGGAGCTGGAGGGCATCTCCAGGAGAGAGAAAAGAACATTCCACTCCTCTCACCCCTCACTCCCCCAGGCCCACCCCCGCTGCAGTTTAAATTGAGGAGGAGGGGCAACGGGACCCAGGCTTCCTAAAATCTGGAATATAGGCAGAAGGATCCTCCTTCCAGGTAGAAAAGGAAGCTTGGTTCCTGCTTGTTAACTGTGAAGCCAGAGGAATTGGGATCTAACTGGCGAAGGGAGGAGACCGTCCCCTAGAGGACCCGATGCCCAGGGCCGCCTAAGCAGGGAGCTAGTCTACCAAAGGCAGAGGGACCAATACAAAAATGTAAAGGATGCACATGGAGACATCCTGGAGAAAGCAAGGAAACAGGGTTTGTGTCGTGAGTCTGCAGGCCTCTTTGCACGTAGAGGACACCGTCCTGCCCGTATGCCTATTTTTGCCCCCTGCCCCCAACTCTCTCCTGCCTCTCAGCCCTTTGCCTGAGCCACCAACACCCAGGGACCCTGTGCCAAGCCAGTGCCATTCTGGGGCTTAACCCAGCTGCTGGAAGCAGGAGAGAAACTGGGGCCCCCAGGGCCAGATGCTGAACTTGGATCCTGGCTGAGGGGAAAGCAGCCCTTAGCAGAGGCCACTCGCCGGCCCTGGCCCCCTGGGGCCGGTCTCCTGCCCGGCAGGGTGGGAGGAGTGGCAGCCGGCTGCGGGCCTGCCTGGGAAGCGGGTCAGCCTGACGTCCCCAGCAGATGTCAGTCTGAGAACAGGAAGCAGCTTGTTTGGGGCTTCTAAAAATAAATAAATAAATAAATAATAACCACAACCACAAGAACGGTCTTTTATTCCAAAGTAAAAAAATGCTTTAATGACTAGAGCATTTAGCACATCGGGGGTTTTCATTGTTTTCAATTATGTGCAATTCTGAAAGGAGAGCACAAATTCTGAGCCTGAATGGAGAATTGTGGGGCTGTGGATTTGTGCTGTTTTAAACATTTGCTTTACTACTTTAAGGAGAGAACTGTAAAATGGAAATAATGATATATTATTACAAGTAAATTACACTGTGGAGTAGCATTAATATTGCAGTTGAAACCTAGAATTTGAAATAAAGATGGAAATATTCATTTGTACATAGTTTTTGTTCTTAGAAAAATGATTTGGAGTTAGGCAAGAAGCTTCCTTCTGCGCGTGTACCCGGTGGGGTCTGAGCGTTCCCCGGCCGCACCTCCAGCCCGGTCTATACCCGCTGCCGCCCTGCCGGGCCAGCAGCAGAGCCCCTGGCACCCGCTGGGACCGGGCACCAGGCGTTGTCAGCCCGGGGGCGCTGGCAGGGCGGCGTCCTCCGTGCTTCCCTCAGCGAGGGGGGAAATGAAGGCGTTACAGAAATGTGTCATTTAGAAAGCGGAAATCCCTGCGTCTGGGGTGGTGGGTGGACCTCAGAGTCTTAGGCGCTTGGGGACAGAGAATAGATAAGGAGAAGGTGGCAACAGGAGACAGGCGAGCTTTCCTCTTTGACGATCACTAATCACTATCTCCGTTCTCAGAAGCAGGTCCTGTTGCCAGGTCCCCCATGCCACCCTCCTCCTCTCGCTCTGAAGAAAGGGCTGCGAGAAGGGCAACAGGAAAAAGGTGAGGCTCCATAACTTCCTACTGCTTGTCACTTCAAGTGTGTTTTAAACCAGTATAATATAGCTGAGCTCTGCCGATTGTGTTTTCTGAAGCAACATCAAGGCTGCCGTGTCAGTAATAAACGATCCTCGGAAGTGCTTGATTTAGAGGCGCCCCGTGGCCCTAGACCAGGCCCACGCTGCTCACACGGCCCCACCGGTTCCTGACCTGGCCCTGCCGGCTCTGCCAAGCTCCCTGCCCTCCTGTCTGCCTTTGAGCCTGAGGTCCCTCAGTGCAGGTCACTCCCCTTCCTCATCGCTCACGCGGGCCCCCAAGCTCACCGTTCCAGACCGCACAGCCTCTGTGGAGTCTGGGGCATCCCTCGTCCCACCCTAGCCCTGCGCTCCCATAACACACAGCACTTCTCTTTTGGCATTTACCACAGTGTGCCCCTCCCCCGCTTTTAATCATGAGTTCTCTGAAGTAACTGGATTCCTGTGTATATCCATTGCCCATTGCAGGGATAACTATAAATAACTATAAATGGTTATTAAATGAATGAACGATTTGGCAGTTTGGGAGGTGAGTATTATTTACTGAGCACATTACAACAATGCTGTAGGGTAGGCATGATCTCTTTTTGCACAAATGAGGAAACTGAGGGTCAGAGATGTTTAGTAATTTGCCCCAACTCACACAGCCAGGAACGGACAGAGCAAGGATTAGAATCCAAGCCTGTCTACTCTTCAAACCAGTTTTTTACCCTACATGATGGAGGGAGGACTGACTCAAAGAATCCCGAACACGGACACTGGGCACCACCGAGACCTTCATGGCGCTTACACTTTCCTTGGAATCTTCAGGACAGCCTAGCAAATGCCAAGGGTCTCCCTCATGGAGATTTGCATTGAGTTCCTGGTAACCGCCCCCCAACCCCCAACCCCGTCCCCTCCTCCATTACCTTTTCTTTGGAAAACTTTCAACCTAGAGAAAGGGTGAAAGAATAGGACAATGAACACAAGTATATCCTTCATATTTGCAAATATCTATACATACTTATATATGTCTTTATACGTTAGGGGTTTGGGGGTTTTTTGCTTCTTGGCTTTTTTGCTAAACTATTTGAAAATAACTTGTAGATATCTTAACACTTGACTCCTAAATATTTCAGCCTGCTTCTGCTAAGGAGAAAGATTCTCCTCCATAATCACAATCCCGTTATCACACCCAACAAATTTAACACACACTTAATACTTCATATATTGTCTATATTCAAAGTCCCTAATTGGTTCAGGAATGTCCTTTTGTAGCTATTTTTGTTTTCTGATCCAGGATCCAATTAAAGGTCACAATTGCAATGAGTTATCTTTTCTCTTTAGCTCCTGTAACCTAGAACAGTTTGACTTCTTTTTTCTTTTTCATGATACTGGCATTTTTGAGTCCAGACTCATTTTCTTGTAAAGTGTCCCATTTTCTGGATTTCTCTGTTTGTTCCCTCATATTTTTTCCCCAAGAATACTACATAGGTGACATTGTGTATTTCCCACTGCGTTGCATCAGGAGGCACACGATGTCAGTCTGTCCCATTATGAGTGGTGTTATTAGGGTTAATTACTTGGTGTGGTGGGCAGCCTCGAAGATGGCCCTCAATGGTCCCTCCCTCCTCCATTCACATCCTGCGTGTCCTCCTCCCCTTGAGTGTGGGCTAGATTTAGTGACTCACTTCTAAAGACTAGAATATGTCAGGAGACAGAGAATGTCACTTCAGAAACTAAGTTATAAAAAGAAGGGTTTTCATTTTGGAGCTCTGTCTCTTTCTGTTTGCATCACTTGCCCTGGGGGAGGCAGCCCAGTGGAGAGACCCACAGGAGCGATCTTGGAAGTGAATCTTCTGAGGCCTCCCAACAGCCACCTGAGTGATAGAATCGACTCTAACTTCTTTCTGAGAGTCAAATTGTCCCAGATTTGGTTAGCAGAAGTTCCTTAACGCTGAGGTCTGTATCCTGTTGACAGGTTCCCATCAATCTTTGAGCACTGTCTTACTTTCTGGCTCACTTCGTATTTTCTCTGCTCCAGACCTGGAATCAACCATCTCTCCAAGGTTTCTTTTAGTGGAGAATGGCATTCAGAAACCAAGCTCTGGCCACTACGTTTGCTAATTGCCACTGAGACATCATTGCTTATAGACTCTTTCAGTGGACAGAGCTAGGAAATGCGCTTTTTCAAAAGAAATTTCCTCCAATTCAAATCTATCTCCATAGGGTTCTTTGGATAAGAACCATTGCATGTTTGTATCTCTTTTCCTCCACAGTGAGACCCCTGATTCCTGACAACAATCTAGTTAATCATTTGCTCTGTCCTGCAACGTACGCAAAATACTTTCAGAATTACTACTCCCAAACCATTTCCAACAAGAAGCTTTCTAAGAAAAATTCAAGTCTTCTTTTCAGTTCTGTTTGTTCTTGGAATGTATCCCACTAGAAGTATGTAGTCAGAGTGCAGTATTCACAAATCATTGAAATTAAATGTGTGTGTGTGCGTGTGTGTTTCCATTATCAGTTTGATATGCTCTTAGGTTTCTTTGTTTCCATTTGCATTGAGTTTTAGCATTTGCTTTCTTCAAATTTTTTAAAATTTAATTTATTATTTTTTAGTATATAAAACTACCACATGGTTCAAAAGTCAAAACTATATCTAAAAAGTATTCTCAGAAGTCTTACTCCCATCTTATTTCTTCCACTCCATTCCTACCTACAGCCAATTGTTTTTACTAGTTTCTGATTTATGCTTCCTGGGTTTCTTTTTCTCATGCAGAAAGTAGCATACTATATTCACTCCTTAGCACTTTTGAGTTTTTCACTTAATATATCCTAGAAATCATCATATATTAATTCATAGAAATAGTAAATATCAGCTGTTTATTACTCTATTGTGTGAATTCATCATAACTTATTCAGCTAGTATCCTAATGGGTGAACATTTACATCGTTTCTAGTAGTTGTTATAAATAATGTCTCAGTGAATAACCTTATAAATGTTGTTTTATATTTGTGGATGTGTACTTCCAGGGTGAATTCCTGGAATTAGGATTGCCGGGTCAAAGGGTAAATGTGTATGTAGTTTTGCTAGATATTCCAAATTCCCGCCATGGGCCTTGTACCATTTTGCACTCCCGCCAACATTATGAGGACACCCTTTCCTCACAGCCTTGCCAACAGAGTGTATTACCAAACTTTTGAATTCTTGACAATTTGAGAAAGACATATGCATCTATATCATCATGAGTGAAGCTGAACATCTTTTCATATTGTTAAGGTCCATCTACATATTTTAATTGTGTGTGTGTGAACTTTCCATGCTTTTGGCCCAATTTTCTATCAAGTTTTGGCCTTTTTTTCTCAATATTTAAGTGTTCCTTATATTCCTAATATTACAGATTAGCCTGTATCTGTGATAAATGTTGCAAAACTTTTCTCTCAGTTTGATTTTTTTTTTTTTTTTTGCCATGCAGCAGGGATTTTTTAAAATGTTGTTGAATTCGCTAAAATTTTCTTTTATTGCATCTGGATATTTTATCTTTCACTAGAAAGCATTTATTTGGGGGTTGGGCTGGGCTTGGACTGGGTTTCCATGCATCTTGATGTCACAAGTGTGTCCATTTTGTGAGGCACAGTAGCGAGACCTCTTTTCCCTTCTGCCAAGAAGGGGATGGGGGCTATGAGCCAAGGCAGTCTGATTGGTTTTTTATCTGTTTCTTTCTCAGGAGTTCTACATCTGTCCCCTTGACCCAAAGAACCCTGGTTGGGGACAGTCACTTAGCTCTCATTGGGGAGGGTGGATGCCACATACCTTCTCTCTCAGTTCAAGGAGCAGGTATCCAGAGCTGCCCTTGGCTTGCATGGGGTTTGAGTCATAGAAAGACTTCCCACACCCAGGGTATAAATAAATCCATCCATGTTTTCCTCTAGTACTTGTGTGATTTCATCTTTTAGAGTTAGATTTCTGATCCATTTGGCGTTTATCCTGGTGGTATAAGGTATGGGTCCAATTTTCTTATAGGCAAGGTGGCACCATGGAGGGGGGGGTTGGGTGGCGAGGGGAAAATAAGCAGTTATCCTTATGGTCTTGACCACTGGGTGGCGCTCCTCTAGGTACATTTCTGCAGGACCGTAGGCGGAAATGCTGTAAGTCTTTAGAAGAAAAAGGAAATGACTGGATAGGTTTAACTGGCCAAGAGGAAGCCCTAGTGGGAACTTGCCCTCCATCCACACAACCTTGACTTCTATAAACCAGCTGGGCATTTCTTTCCCCGTTTTAAGAAAATATCACTTCCTCCATGTCTGTTTCCACCAGGAGAGCGATGTGGGCCAAGCGTCTGTGCACAAAGACTGCCTTTGCAGTGAGTGTCTCCAGGCCTGGGGTGAGGCAGAGGGGAGAGAAGTCACAGAGAAGTCAAAATGGCCAATGCCCTGACCTGTGCTTCTTGAGGAGCCTGGGCCTGGGAGGGACAAGCCCTTGGTTCCTATCCCAAAGCTGCTGCCAACTGGCCCTGTTATCTCAAGCATGCTGCTTAGCCTTCTGTTCCTCAGCATCCTCATCTGTGAAATGGGACAACAATGCCTTCCCTACCCATGTGCCAAGGATGTCAATGGAATAAAATGATATAAGTGGAAAAGTGTGTGCAAAGTGAAAAACGCAATGTGCAAATGTGCTTTTACTATCATAATGGTTACATTTTGCCATATACGGATAGATATTTAGAAGATATACATCTTCTCTACAAGATATAATAGTCATAAGAACTTGTATTTATAAGTGAATTTACTGTTTATAAGATGATTTATCCTCTTTCTTGCGGAAGCGACACAGCCTTAATAAGAAAATGGACTAGGTTAGCTTAAAAAGGACAGCCAAAGTAGAGACCCTAGGAAGGGGTCTATGATGAGCTTTCCTAAGGGTCACCAAACCCCCCGAAATTGTGTGCAGAGTTACATAGGTGTGTATTTTTCGCAGCTTGTATCAGATTGCTAAAGGGGTTGGTAGTTCAAAAGTGGTTAAGAACTACAGCCCTGAGAAAAGGAGCCGGCGACCCAGGGCCCCTCCCCATTTGGCTTTAGTCCCTCCCAAGTCCCAGGTGGGATGTTATGGCTACTAGTCTCACTTCTTACTAGCTGGGGAGAAAGAGAAGAGAGATGCGGGAAGGGTCTAGGAGGGGCCTGTAGAGTCTGGAAACCAAAGATGAAACTGCGGCAGTATGGCTCCAGTGGCAGCTCAGCAAACAGATCAGAAAACAATTTTGTCTTGCAAAACTCTTTGTCATGCCACGATGGTCTTCTTTCTGTTTCTCAAACGTGCCAACGTCATTCCTTCCTTGGGCCCTTTTGCAGAGGCATTTTTGATTACCTAGAATGTTCTTGCTCTGGCTCTTCCCCCGACTGGCTCCTTCTCATTATTATCAGCTTGAATGTCGCTTCTTCAGAAAAGTCCTCACTGATCACACAATACCCTCCGAGCCTGAGTTATCTTCCCAGAGCATGTGTCACCGTAGGAAATCATCTATTTTATTTGCTTACTTGGTTGTTGCCTGCTCTGCCTGCGCCCCCACCCAGCAGAATGACACCTCCTTAGGGGCAGCAGCTGCAGGTTATTCCCAGAGTCCACAACAGTAGCTGACACCGGTGAGCATTCAACACACACGTATTGAATGGCCACGTGTCGTGTAAAAGGAACCATGTTCTTGCTGGAAAGTGCTGCATCGGCATCCTTGACTCTTCTTTCTCCCTCAGTGCCAATATCAAAGTCATCAGGTCCTGCCTATGAGTTCTACTTCTGAGAAATGTCTCACACTTGTCCCTGTGACCCTCTGGCTCCCCACCCCCTAGAGTCACGGCTGGGTTGCCCGGGTACTGTCAGCCCTGTACCTCTCTCCCTGCTGCCAGACCTTCCTGAAACTCAGGTCTCCCTGCCCCAGCTCTGCATTCTCCTTCCCTGCTCCCACTCACCCTGCCCTGACTCCTGGGATAGCCAAGCTCCTCGTGTGTCTTCCTTGCCGTTCTTGAGGCTAAATCCAAGTGTCTTCCTATAGTAATGCCAGGCCCTGCTTTCTAGCCAACAGACCTTGCCTCTCTCATTAGTGGAGCCCAAGCATGGACAGCTCTTTGGGAGTCCCTTGAGAAGACATAAATGTCTGCCCCTGAGGGGCATGGGGCTTCTGAAGGCAGCAGGGTGGGTGGGTGTGAGAGGAGGGGCTGGGGCAACAGCTAGAGAGAGCTTTCTGAGGATGTCTCAGGAGCAAGCCAAAAAGGGCCCCCGCAGGGCAGACCTGGGGCCCCTAGACAGCTCTTGGTGAGCCTATGGACAAAGATGCTGGGCTGGCCTGCAGCAAATCAGTCAAGCCCTCAGCAGGGCTGGGATGGAGCTGCACCCAGGTGGCGAGATAGCCTCGTCCCTGCCTGTTTTGCAGCCGTGGATAGCCGCCCAAGGGTGAGCAGGTGGATTGTGTAATAACTTAAGGGGGAGAAAGCAAACCCAGGGAGAGAGGATATCTTGGCTTCGGTGAGGGAACAAATACTGACCACAATCGACGATGTGGTCCTTCTCTTTCCATCAACAGCTGTTGCCAGGTGTGGCTGGTCAGGAGTTCGCAAGCTACTGCTTGTGCCTCAGCAGAACCCACATTAGAACTGAAGTGGGAAAACTACGTAGATTCTTCAAGTAACAATGTTTAAAGACCTTTCTTATGTAAGACACTGTATTCCTGTAAGTTATTACCATTAAGAATATTTATTTTTAATATCCAGTGTCTAAATTCATCTACCCTCTAGAGACCATTTCATCTTGTATTGTGTGCTATCTCAGCAGAAAAAATGCTTCCCCCAAATGTGTCAGTTCTATTTTTAAAAAGGTTCAGTGACCTATTTCTGTAATTCTCAGAGACACTGAAAGAAGAGCAGAGTCTATTTAGGCTCAGCTCCGTCACCAAAAAGTTACCCCTGCCAGGTGTTGCCTAGAGAAGTGCCATCTTGCTTTGCAGTAAGGAAGCATAAATAAGGAAGAGGGGTCTTGTCAGCATGAGCTCATGAGAGCGTAAACACAAACACACACTGCACTCACTTCTCCACTTTGGAACAATGTCATGATGACTACAGTCCAACTTTGGCCAAACTCGACATTAGGAGATTGCTTAAGAATCGAACATTTCCTGGATAAAGAACTTGCAAAGACAATTTACAAAGAGGAACTGTAATTCATCAACTAATACATGGAAAAATGGTTAGCTTCTCTAGTAATCAAGGAAATGAAAATTGTAATAATGCCACTTTCGAAAACCAACCCATAGTGTGAGAAGTCAGGGTAGCAATCACCCTTGGGTGGTGGGGAGGAAGTAGGGGGCAGGACCGAGGATTCTGGGGTTCTGGCAATGTTCAGTGTCTTGGTCTGGGTGCTGGTTCTTTAGAGGTGTTCATGGTGAAAATTCACTTATGATTTGTGTACTTTTCTGAATGTATGATAAACCTCACTACAAAGTTTATAAGAAAACAAGCTCACTTTCTACCTATTAAGTTAGCAAAAAACACGTTTTTTTAGTGATAATAGCCGGTATTGTAGAAGCCATTATGAAGCTGGAATTTTCACATATTGCTAGTGGCAGTGTACATAAATACAGCCTTCTTTGGGGAACAATTCCACAATATGAATTTAAAACTCTTAGAAGCATTCATATTTAACTCAATAATTCTGCTTCTGAGACTCTATCTTAAGAAATAATCCTAAATGTCCAAAATGTATGCATTGTATGCATTGCAGTATCATTTGTAATAACAACAAATTTATAATAGCAAACATTAAAAGCAATTTAAATGTCCAACTATAGGGCAATGGTTAAGTCAACTTTGATAAATCCACACGATGACGTTTTATGCACCCATTACAGTAAACTAAAGTGACTAATGACGAAGGAAACACAATATAGTCACTACGAAAAACACGATATGAAATTGTAGGCATGATTATAGCTAAGTTTAAAAAAAAAAAAAGGAACATCCCTATGCAGAGAAAATCACCAGAAGATCAAACAGTGAGCAATGCATGGATAACAGGACCATGGGTGACATATTTTCTTTAATTTACTTTCCTGTGTTCTCCAAATTTTATTAAATGAGACTATTACTTTGGTAAAGGAGGGTATGTTTAAAAAGTCAGCCACGTGCTTTCCACTCAGTCTCTGAAGGCACTGCCCTCTGCTTCTCCTGGGTCCCCTACACTCCTGCCAGTCTGAGCTCTGGTACCGGGCTGCATGGAACCAGCATTATTTAGGAGCAAATTAACTGTCCGGTTCCTCCTTTCTTCAGGGGCTCACAGAAAACTGTCACCTCTGAGGGAGAGCATATTGAAGTAAAACATAGGGAATTCTGAATGGAGCTGTACTTTTTTGATTGTGAAGAAGACTCTATTGAAAAGTCATCTGCCAGGTACCCAGGTAACCACGGTGCTGAGTTCACTCTCCCTGTCTGCTTACTCTCCCAGTTCCAGGAGACACGTGCGACCATGCTTCCCTCCCCAGACATCACTTCTCTCTCCTTTGCCTCCAGCCAAACAACTTGAAAGGCAAGTCTTTAATAAACTTCTTCAAAACCCACCTTCTGCCCTCCCCCATATTGTCCTGACCCCATTCTCACCAGGGCCACCTGAGTTGCTCTGGCCCATATGTGACTTGGTAGGGAGACAACCCTAACAATGGTGCACGACTTGGGGAACAGGACGCTGGCGAGACTTTAGCCCTCATCCCCACTGGGAGCTGGGTGCCGTCGTGCAATCCCACAACCCTTGACAGAGTGCTGCTAATTGACCTCCAAGTTGCCAAATGGATCCTCAACGCCATCTTGGCAGCCACTGACACTGATCGTCCCACCTCCCTCCTTCTGGCATCCCTGAGGTACCCAGGACCCAAACCTCCCCAGGTCTCCTTCCTGTCCTGCTGCTTCTCCTCCATGCACTTTCCTAAAATGTTGGCATTCCTTCAGGACTCATCCCTTCTCTCTGTACACTCTAACCTTTATCTACATTCCCAAGGATTTAGTTACCTATTTCCTCTGATCTCCCAAATTGAGTGGTTCACTGTAGGCAGGATGCCACCACCTCCAGCTGTGTGTGACGTTGGGTGAGTTCTTTTACTTCCCTACAGCTCAATTTCATTTGTAATGCGGAGATGACAATAGGACCAACCCTGTAGGGTTGTTGACACAAGAAAAGTGTTTAGTGCAGTGGCTGGTCCTTCATGTGTCCTCAATCTGTGTTAGACACTATTAATATCATGATTATTGGTCAGTCTACATCTCTTCTCATCCCCAGACCCATACATCCAAGAGTCCCCTGGACGTCTCCATTTGGGTGTCCCTTGGGTCCCTTGGAGTTAATGTGCCCCAAACAAAACTTACCATCCTACTTTCCTTCGAATAATTTCTACTTCATTATGTCTTTGTTGGGCAATGGCCCCACCAGCCACCCCGACCCTCAAGCCAGAACACTAGAAATCACCCTGAAGCCTTCTCTCTCTCCATGACACCTGACCTTTCAGAAGTCCTGTCAATTCTGTCTCCTGAATCCCTCTTTAATATGAACCATCCTCTTGGTCCTGACTGATCCAGGCTTGGTTCTGAGGACCCAGCAAGTTCCCTAAGCTCATCACCGGGGCTACAAAGGTGCCAGGCTCCCATTAAAACATTTGAAATCTGAGGGTGCGGTGAGGGGGCAGTATTGGCTCTAAAATACAAGAAGAAAAGTGCAAGATGAAAATTTACGAATTTTTATTTCAATGGCTACAAAATGTAAATTATGTCAGCTCCCTTAATGATTAACATTTGATTTCATAAAAATTTCATTCAATTTTGGAGCAATTTGTAGGTTAAATTTTTCTCATATTCAAGAGTTTCTGACTATTCACGACCTTTGAGAGAAATCCTAGCTAATATATATTAAAATTTTTTTGTAGCCAAATAATTTTAAAAAGCAAAGTTATGAGAGATCTCTCAGAAACAGCAATATAATCACCTCTCCTGTGGGACAGGCACGTTTAATGTCTAGGCTGAGGTGTGGCGGGGTCTCCACAAATGAGGTTGCCTGGGGCCTGAGGTCCGGCAAGCCAAACCATCCTTATTTCTTCCCTGAGGGAACAAGAACTGATTAAGAGCCCTCCCATCCCACCTTGGCCCTGCTCCAAAAGGAAAGTTTACTAAGGGAAGTTGCCCTGACCCCCAGGCTAAGTAGGCCCCCCTCCTAGCCAATCACCTCAGTCCTTAGCTTCCTTGGTTGAACCACTTTCCTCTTTGAATTGTAATTATCTGCCTCTGCCCATTGCCCTGGGAGATCCCTGAGAGTAGGGACCACTTTGTAAAGATGGTTCTTAACACTGGGATGCTCCAGTGTCGAAGATTAAATGAATGAATGACAGGATGGGAGAGAGGGGGTGGAAACGACAGACAGGGTGCAGGACCAGGGGGGTGGGAGTGGAGACTAGGGCAGCCCAGGACAGGTTTGGAGTGAGAGGACTGAGACCTCAGGGTAGGTGGATGTCCTCAGTACCGGTGGATAGACCAGTCTGGAGCACAGGCGCGGGGCTGGGAGAGAGAAATGGGGTGGTGGCCAGCAGTGTAAACGCGGAGTGGTTGAAGCCACTGCTGGGGCTGTAAAGAGGCCACGGAGGAAGTGTGGGCAGACGGAGAGAGCTCTGGGAAACCTCGCCGCTTCTAGCGTGGGCAGGAATGTGACAAAGAGAGCAGGGGTGATGTCTGTGTGGTTCTAGCAGAAAGAGGAAGAAAGCTGTAACAGGAGGCGCAAGGTCCCAGGAGGCCAGTTACAGAGATGAGCACTCCCTGTGGGCTGACTGTGTGCCAGGCCCGAGTCTGGTGCCTTGCATGGAGTATCTCAAGCAACCTGCAGAACAACGTTAAGATCAACCTCAGTTACAGGGGGGTGAATCGAGGCATGGATCGGCTGAGTCACTCGCCCAAGTGCATACAGGAAGGAAGTAAAGACTCGGGGACTCCGCTGCAGACTCCATCACAATGCTAGAGGACCTCCAAGTACAAATGGGGCTGGCAGAGTGACCCTAGGAGATGGTAATTAGAAAGCCTCGTTGAAGCGTCCGCGATGGGGGCCGAAGCCAAGCTGTAGGGGAATTGGCGAATAAGTGAAAGGCGGAGAAGGGGGACAGGGTGTGACAGTTCTATGAGAAAGGGGGTGTTTACAATTTCACAAGTGTATTTTTTTCCATATCAAGAAGCAACTGTTAATACTTTTATAATTTTTACATCTTTAAAAAATTACTTTAGCTGTTTCCAGGTGGCACATGAGGCTTGAGGCTGAGAGCTGCCCCTGCTGTCACAACATGGAGACTTCATACAGAGTCCCATTCTTAGTGTCCCGACCTGAAGCTGAAGCAGCCGCCCTGCTTCACGCGGGCATGTGCTCTGGTGGTGGGGTCTTACTTCCTCATCAGCGGAGGAATAATTTATGATGTTACTGTGGAACCTCCAAGTGTTGGATCATCTATGACTGATGATCGTGGGTATCAGAGGCAAGTAGCTTTCTTGGCTCACAGAATAAATGGACAATATATTATGGAAGGACTCACATCCAGCTTCCTGTTTACAATGGGAGGTTTAGGTTTTATAATTCTGGGCCAATCCATTGCATCCAACATTCCAAGACTTAACAGATTTCTTCTTCTATTCATTGGCTTCGTCTGTGTCCTATTGAGTTTTTTCATGGCTAGAGTATTCATAAGAATGAAGCTGCCCAGCTATCTGAAAGGTTAGAGTGCCTTTCGAGAAGAAATCAGTGGATAATGGATTTGCTCCCATTAATGAAGTTTTAAAGGCTGCACCAATGCCCTAATATGAAATGTGGAAAAGGATAAAAAGCAGCAGAAAAAGAAGCATCTGTGAAAAGATAGGAAGCACATCAAAGCTTGGACTAGCATGGCCTCTTGGTGGTGGAGAGAGAGCTTCTCCCAGTATTTTTTCCTGCTGACCTACAGTGACACACCGACGATGTGAAGTGGCCTTTTCTTCTTAGTTTTTCATTTCTTAAAATAAACTCCACTTCTACAACTATAATATTGAATAAAGTGATTTTACAATCCCCTTAACATTTTTAGGAGATGACATTTCTGATTTTCAGAAATTAATACAAAATGAAGAGGCAAGATCCCATAAGCTGAGAACTCGGCACAGCTATCAGCTTAACCTACGGGCCTTTGCCTTTAAACAGAGTGTATGATAGGACGTTATTTCACGTATGCATGTAAGTTACCTGAAAAGTAAGATGTATGGTAGGAACATAAATAATTTTTCTAATTAAAAAACATTACCTTGAACACAGCGATGAAAACCTGAGCCCTTCTCCTTTACTTGTCTGACTCCTTCCTTAATGCAGAACTGGCCGTAACAAACACTGGAGGCCTCTGTTGAGTATTCAACATTAGGGGTTTTCTTTGTCCACAGACACTCTTCCAGAACCCTGAAGCGTGCAGAGCCAACTGGAAGTGAGGAGGAAGGAGGGGCGTGCCACCCTCCTGGAGACCCGGGCAGCTCTGCCCGGAGGCCTTTTCTCTGGACAGGCCCTTTGCCTAGCACTCTCTTCCCTCTGCATCTGCTGGGCTAACCTGCTCGCCTCCCTCAAGTCTTCCACCGTCTCATGACCACCCTGCAGCACCGCGCCGACCCCTGCCGCCAACAGGGGGGCTCCTCATCTCCCACCCTTGGCACTATTTCCTTCTTTTTTCTATAGCAACAGTCAGCCAGGAAGTAACACTCCTTATGCATTATCTTTAAAGTTCACTGCACATTTCCCCCTCACTGCCACAGTGCCAGCTTCTTGCAGGTGGGCGTCTTCATCTGTTATGTTCTCTCACCTAACGTAGGTGCCTAGAGCAGTTCTCTGCACTCAGCCCGCTCTCCATTCATGTTTTTGAAATAAATAAAGGAGTCATCCCAGTGGGTTGTGACTCCTTCATGACATAGGAAGGGCTTTAGCTCACCCTTGGAAGATGAGTCCTTTCCATAGGAGAAAGAAACAGGGAAGGCACCCTGGGTGCAGAGCGACAGGAGCAAATACTGGGAGAAGGAGCAAGTCAGTCATTTGGGACGCAGTGAATAGACCGATTTGGCGGTGCCCAGGATGTATGGCATGGAATGTCAGGATAAACGGTGTGGATTTCCTTATGTAGACAACAGGAGGGAAGGAAAGGCATTTGATGCCAGTGAAATTTTAGGAAGATCAGTCTGGAGATGGGTGCCTTTTGGGTGGGAGCGGTCCCTTCCAGGATGTTTCCCCCTACCCCTGCCTTCCCTCTTCATGGGCGCTCCCAATCAGTCTGGGGCTTTTCTGGGCCCCCATTTTCTCTGTGTTCTCACTGCTCCAGGTTAAGCCAGAATCCGAATTGGAAGGTGCGCAGTGCGTCTTAGATCTGGAGGGAGGCGGCTTCAGCTCTGCCCACTCTGCGTCCTCTGGGTGAAGTCAGGGAAGTCACTGCCCATGGCCTCTGGTTAGAAATGGCACATGGCACTTGGAATGCTTCCTCCTGCTTCTCCATCTTCAAATTTGTGCCGTGGTCCCCAAGAGGGATGAATGAATGCTTTGAGATTTCCCTAAGTAAGACTGACATTCTAAAGGAGTAAAAGGCGCAGAGACCTTTGCCTGGTACATCAAGGACACAGACGAATTTAGAACTGGAGCCTTGCATTGCGACTGCAAGTCAAACTCCAAGAGGGGTAACCAGCCCATTAGCACAGGCACCTGGAAGTGGGCTTTTCTGCCATTTCTCCAAACACACACACACACACGTGTGCACACTCTCACATACACACATTCATCGGGCCCTGGAATGATCAAGGCCAACTGCAAAGCACCCATTCTCCAAGACTCCTAATTTATATTGGGAACTAGCTATAAAGCTCCCCGGCCCCCAATCTTCCCTTGCAATGATGAAGAGCACATCACATCACACTAAATGTGACACTTAATCAAAACCCCTCTTCTTTAACAAACCCTTAACCTCCAGCACACGAGAGTCACCGAGGCCAAGGGATGAGCCAGGGAGCCGACTCAGGTGGCACAGGCTTTGATTAAGATGATACAGATTTCCTTTTATTTCACTTTCATCAGAGCTATAAAAATTCCAGATCTGTCTTCTTTTTGATTTGACAACAGCACATTTCAGTAGAGGTTGACACCAAAAAAAAAGACCAGGACTTGTTCTCTCTTCAACCTGGAGTAGGCGATAATTTCTCTGAATCCTCTTCAGTAATGATCGTCAGCGCTTCTGATCTTCCCATAAGCAAGTTTTGCAGGGAATGTGGTTAAACTGAAGCACAAACCTGGCTGGCATCTGGTTCCTTTCCTAAGTGGTATCTAAATAGCCTTAATCTACAGGCCTTGGAAAAGACCTCCCCTTCTCTGCCTCCTTCCTTGAGTCTTTTTTTCTGAGACTTAAATCCTCAAGTGAATTCTTTCGCCAGATTTCTGGGGCAGGAAATTTACTTCCCTGCCACACAGTACTTTAGAAACTTCTAGGGGCTTCAGCAATCATCCATTTCTATAGCATGGGCCGTGGCTTTTCTCATGACCTATTTGGGATCTTGTTTTAAGATGATTTAATCATCAGCTAGTTCCCAATAGAACATTTTTCTATCTGTTCAATACAGGTTTATTGAATACCAATTATGGGTGATGTAGGTGTTGGAAGACAGATTTACTTCTGCTTTCAAGAAACTTTCAATCTTGAAGTATAATGCGATAATAGTAATACATGGAAGAATGTGACAAGTGGCTACAAGAATTCCAAAGCATGGGCAGTTCATGCATCCAGTAAGTATTAAGCATCTACCATGTGCCAGACTCTGTTCTAGGCACTGGGACACAGCTTCATACAAAGCGGACAACAGTCCTGCCTGCGAGGCGCTTACATTCTAGTTGGGCCTGGACAACATTTTCAACTTTTGTATATTTGACCTCTGAACAACCCACACTTTCAAACTTTATACATTGACCTTCTCCAATCACCTTTTGTAGACTGAATTTGGACTTTCACGAAGCCGCCGACAAGTGAAATGTCTGAGCTATTGCATGATGTCACACCAGTGGGACTCCAGCTCAGTTTGTATGGTGTCAGTGCCCTTATTATTCACTGAAAATTAGCAGAAATTGAAAAAAACGAACCTGTGTATGCCATTGGTAAGACTTGTAGTTCCCATTAACTTATTATAATTGGGACAAAGAGGAAAACCACTAGGAAGGAAAAAACCAAAATTAAAGAACCTATTTAAAATGTTGTGGAAATATCAAATATTGATTCCGACAAAGTATAATTGGGATTTTTTAAATTTATTTTTTGCTTCTGTGAGAGCAGTCTTTCTCATTACTTACGGTGGGAATAGCTCAGGAAGGTTTCAGCAACAGCTTTCTCCAGGCACGACCTCTGCACGTGACGCCTTCCTTCCCACTCGGGACAGCCGGGTGCTGTGGTCAGTGAGAAAGGACCAGGCTGGGCCCCGCACCAGGAAAAGGCACTTACCTCTTACTGGAGCACACAAAGGAAAATAGAATATCCAGCATAGTTCAAAGCAGAAGGAAAAAAACGGTTTTCTAGAAAAGCCTGTTTCAGCCAGAAAGAGGAGATAAGAAGATGGCAAAGAATCTCTCCTTCCCAAGAAGGTTCAGACTAAGAGAGTGCAGACAACTGAGGATGGAAACGTAGAAGTTGGTGCCAAGGCCCAGAGCTGGGAAGAGAGTCCGTCTCAGGCCTGCTTTGACTCTTCCAGCAAGAGGCCTTCTCCGTTGCCCCTGACGGACAGTCATTCTGCCAGTGCCTCACAAGGGGACGGGCATAGGATTATTCCTGATTACGAGTCTGTGACTGAGTCAGTGCAGGATGACAGCCAGCACACTGACGGGACAGTGCAGACTGGGGGGAGGGCGTGGGGGGAGGGCAGCAAGAGCAATCTGAAGCTGAAATAACAAGAACTTTACTCGCAGTCACTCAGTGGCATATGGTCTGTGTCCTACTTTCCCTCAGGCAGGCCCCTGAACTGCTCACGCAGCAACACAGCACACAAGGGAGGAAACCATGCTTAAGAGCCAGCAAGAGCTGGTGTGGAGAAGGTTGCATTTGCTCTTGGAGAAAAGCTCCTTCCCCCTTCTTGTCAGGCAGAGGAGCTGCAGGTGGTGCTACAACCCCTGGTCAAAGCTTGTAGGAGTCTCTCCAACTGGCCCCTCTCTGTCACCTCCCTATTATAGCTGAGAGCTGACCCCTCCAGAGACAGGGGATTAAGAACCTCAGGACAGAATTCAGTCACCATCAAGGTGGGTAAACAGGTGTGTTTGGTTCTCCTCTGTAACTTTTTGTGTGTATATTTTTAACTTTTTATTATAAAAAAAATTTCCGACATACATTATAGTATAAAGAATCCCACATACCCATCATCCAGATTCAACCACTAACATCTTACCAGATGTTGTAGGCCGAATGTGTCCTCCCAAATTCATATGTTGAAACTTAATCCCCAACGTGATGAAATTAGGCAGTGGGGCCTTTGGGTGGTGATTACATCATGAGGATGGAGCCCTTAGGAATGAGATTCGTGCCCTTATAAAAGAGGCCTGAGAGAGCTCCCTTGCCCCTTCCACCATGTGAGAACACAGTGAGAAGACACCTGTCCATGAACCAGGAAGTGGGCTCCCACCAGACACTGAATCTCCCAGCACCTTGATCTTGGATTTCCAGACTCCAGAACTGTGAGAAATAAATTTTGTTTATAAGCCACTCAGTCTGTGGTGTTCTGTTATAGCAGCCCGAACTGGCTAAGTAAGGCACCATATTTGCTTCCTCAGGTTTTTTTCTTAAGTATTTAAAAACAAATCACAGACATACTTCACCCCCAAATACTTCAGTATATATACTTTTTAAAATTTGAGGACATTTTCTTATATAACCACAATACTATTATCACCCATATCAAAATTAATAAGAAATTCTTAAATATTTTCTAATACCCAGTCCAAATTCAAATTTTCTTGATTATCCCAAAATGTCTTCTTAAAATCGGTTTGTTTGAACCAGGATCCAAACAAATTCCACACAATGCCTTTGGCTGTTCTATCTCTTCGGTTGCTTTAATCTAGAGGATCCTTTTGAAGTATTAACCAATGGGTTGCTCTCACCCCCCCACACCAGCCCTCTGTCCTAGGCTTCAGTGACTCTCTCCAAGCGTCCTCTGAGGCCCCAGCAGTCCAGGCGACCAGACCAGAGTGACCAGGGTCTGAAGGAATCAGCCTTGGCCTGGAACCAAAAACACAGATTTTCAAAATTCCAAGTATGAGACCACGAGATTTGGAAAAACATATGGTGCAGTTTCTGTCCCCTGGCTCCAGACAAGACACAGCTTCCCGCTGGGGAAGGGAGGGAGAGGAGGTGCCCCAAGATAGAAGCAGAACTGAGAAAGTAGAGCCCTCCACGCATGGGGGCCCAGGCAAAGGGGCTCCCTCTGCAGCTCGTGCTGAGAGGCTGGGCAGCCGCCCTCCTCGGGGTCCTCTGGTGAGCACTGTGCTCCTTTTGTTTGTCCAGTGGGAGAGACACCCATCTCTGCCAGGAGAACTTTGCAGTCAAAGGCCCACAGCACAGGGAAGCCCCCTGCATGGGGAGTGGGGCCCTGGCGACCCAGGGTTGTTAGAGCTTGGAAGGAAGCTCCTCCCACTCCCGTCCCCAACCTGGCCAACGCCTTGTGGAGGTCATCCATGCAGCTGGGCTGGGTGACACACGCCCTCTCCTACGTCTTTGTGGGGCTGCCTGGTCACTAGCATTCTCTCGTGCGCCCTCTGAGAGTTCAGCCAGATGCTAGGCTGACTTCCCTCAAATGTGAAACTTTGATCCAAAGAACAGCATTTCTTACGTGGGAGGAGGGAGTGCCTGGAGCTGGAGCTTTGTCACCTGGCACTCTATTCCAGCTTAAACTGTGCCCTGGACCTCTTGGACCAAACCTGACCGCGTGGGTGAACTCCTAGAGAAGTGGCCCCTGCAGACCCTGAAAACAGAGTGGAGAGTGTGTGAGCCAACACCCAGGTGACAGCTGTGCTCTTGGCCCGGGCCATTCGAGAGTGCTCGCCGCCTTTCCGCTTGTGTCTGCGTGAACACTTGGTCCTGAGGAGCGCGTTTGGGGGACATTCATCCTCTTTGATGACCTCGTTAGTGCTCTTGGGCTTTGGCGGCAGCAGTGCTGGGAAGGCTTTGCGAGCCTCACAGAGTCTTCCTCTGGGACCGCAGAAGTTCTGACCATACGAGGAAGATGCTGCTCTGCTGGCCGGCACATGTAGCATGGAAATCTCGGCAGCTGGCAATCTGGTCTGCATCTGATCAATTTTATCTGCAAAGTATTCAGAAAATTTCTCCCCCAAAGAACATGTTGACCCTCTGAAGGAGGGAATGCAGTGTGGGTCGCCTGTTTGAAGACACTCTCAGTTTTGATGAGGCTTGTGCATAGACCCAAGATAAGCCTCAGAACGTGAGCCAGGCGGGTGGGGAAAGGCTCCTCTAGCGACACTCTGCGTCTTCCCCTGCCTTCCATTTTACGTGTTTACCAATTGGGAAAGCAAATCCAGCTGTTGGGAGGAATTGCTTCCAGATGACATTATGGGAAAGGAAAACATGCCTAATAAAAAAGCTGCAGAATAAAAAGCAGAACATGTACGCTCTGTGGGCCAGGATTTCATATGGACTATTTCCTGACATTGTGCAATAAGCCAGCTCTGGGGTAATAATAAGAGCAGTGCAAATGTTCCATGTACGGAGTCAGGAGACCCGAGCTGGGACTCGACTTGGCAGAACTTGGGGAAAATCACTTGACTGCACTGGGCCACTGTCTTTTTCTCCTTCTCAAGAACTGCTTCCCACCTTCACTGGGGATCCCCGTGAAAGCCTCAGAAAATATCTTCTGTATGCTGGATGATGTAAGAAAAACCGCGAGAAAGCAAAGACATTTTGCTTTTGAAAATGGGATGCATTTCTCAGCCCCCCAGCACAGAAATTTGCCGTGTTGGCTTTCTCAAAGATTTTAGAAGCTCTCTAACGAGCTGGAATTAAAGTGTCCCTTTACTCATTTGGTTTCACAGGTCACCGGATAAAACCTACTTAGAGTGGTTTGGAAGAGGATTAGGACATTGGCGTCTCTTCCAGGCTGACTTTCCAGGCAGGGTCAGTCAGCAGCTGGAGACTCCCCTGGCTCGGGGCCAGAGCGCTTTTGTAAGCTGCAAGTTTGTGAGGGCCTGGTGAGCGCAGTGTAACTCTATTATCCAAGAGACAGAAAGTTTGCAGGGAAATGAAAACGTAATGTATAAAAGCTAGGTGGCCATTCCCAAGTTCGCCTGCCTAGAGAGAAGGCCAGAAAACCCAGCACTGCAGTTCCCCAGGCCAGCGACACAGTCAAGGTCACTGAGTCACTCTCTTAACCCCCACTGGGGCAGAGTGGAACAGCCAGACAACTGCCTTAGGCTCAGGAAACTCCTTAGACGAACACTGTAGCCACTAGCCACATGAGGCTATTAAAATTAAAATTAAATTAAGTTAAAAATTATTTTTCAGTCTCACTAGCCACATTTCAAGTGCTCAGTAGCCACCTGCAGCTAGTGACTACTGTATGAGACTACGGATAAAATGAACAGTCACTCATTTATTCAACATTTATTGAGTGCTACAGCAGTATACAAAGGAAGTACACAAAGTCTCTGCCCCCACAGAGTTTACGTTCTAAAGAGGAAGATAAACAACAGACAATAAACATAATGAGTATTTTTTTCTATTAGTTGTGGTCCCAGCAGGAAACAGATGACACACTCAATTGAGTAACTGAGACGAGTTTAATAATGGGAGGATTTACCAAGATGTAGGCCGACTTCAGGGAAACCAACAAGGAATGGTGCGGTACCCGAGGACTGCCCTCCATGAGGACCACTGCTCGTGCCTAGGCCTGAAGGGGCAAGAGCAGGGGCAATCAGGGGAACCCAGTGAGGGCTATAGGGCGGGGGCTATGGCTGCTGAAGAGGGACGTGGCCAGGCGAGGCACACAGATGAGGAAGGGGCCTAAGGACCCCATGCTCCTCCCTTCTCAGAACGCCTGCCTGTGCCTCCCACCAGCCAGGCCCCAGGGAAGCCACAAGCAGGGTGTCCTTGGGGCAGAGAGCTGGGTAGAAAAGAGTGGAGAGGGAATCCGGAGGGGCAGAGTCTCTAGCACCATCACGCAGTCTCTTGAGAGGCAAGAGGAGGAGGAGGAGCAGGTGAGAGGACGAACGATGGGGCCACAGCCAAGCAGAACCACCTGCCTGAGCACAGGGTCTGCATTTGCTCTCCCACCGCCCCGCGCTTTCCTGTTTTCTTATGACTAACCGTGCCCTCTCCTCCACGTCCTTCCAGCATCTCTGTGCTGCTTCTGCCACTTGTCCCATCCTCTCTCTCTGGGCACCCTCGCAAGTCCCTTGGAGCCAAACCAGAAGAGCTCTGCTGCACCTTCAGCGAGTCTCTCAGCCCTGGCGACCTCAGGAGCACAGGTGGGGCAATTTCTCATTTTTAATGGTAATTAGATTTTATTTTTCAGAATAATTTTAATTTTGCAGAAAAATTGAGAAAACAGCACAGGGAGTTCCCATATACCCCACACCAACTTCCCCTTATTATTAATATCCTACATTAGCACAGTACCTTACAATTAACGAACCAATAATAATATATTATTAACTAAAGTCCACGTGGTATTCTGATTTCCTTAGTTTTCCATCAACTGGAGCTGTTTCCATGCCCACTGCTATTCCCTAATCAGGCTACCTGTTTTCTCGAATCCTCTTCCAGGCTTTCAAAAGCAATAGAGAAAAATCATACAAGTGCAGGGGAGTGGGTCCAGTCAGACCAGAGAACACACAGAAGCACTAGATGGTTACAGAGCAGTCTGCAGGTGCAAGATATTATCAATAGCCTCCTACACAGTCTTCCCATTTCTGGGCGCTCCCCTCTTGATACCCTTCATCTAGCTTCCCCTAATGTTAATATCTTACATACTATGTTACAATTACCAGAACTGAGAAAGGGGCAATCCGATTTCACCAGGTTTTCCACTAATACCCTTTTTCTATTCTAGAATCCAGTCCAGGATACCATGTTGTTGTTATTTATTTCTCAAGTCTCCTTAGTCTACTCCAATCTGTGACAGCTTCTCAGGCTCCCCTTATTTTTCATGACCTTGACTTTTGAAGAGTACTGGTCAGGTATTTTGTAGAATGTTCCTCCATCTGTGTTTGGGTCTGAGGTTTTCTCATGACTAGATGAGGGTTGAGTTTTTGGGAAGAAGCCCCCAGAGGGGAAGTGCCTTTCTCATGACATTGTATCAGGGGGTTCATGACACATAACAGATGCTGTTGACCTTGATCACTTGGTCACGGTGGTATCTGCCATGTTTTGCCACCTTTGAAAGTTACTAATTTCCTTTCTCCATATTCTGTTTGTTACCAGTAAATCACTAAATCCAGCCCACACTCAAAGGAAAAGGAATTAAGCTCCTTCTCTGGAGGAAGGACTATCAAAGAACTTGTGAACATGTTAAAACCACCACAGTGACTAATTAATATTTTTGGGTAGACACTTTGAGGGTTTACTAAGATCCTGCTTCTCCGTAAATTCTCACCACTAATTTCCCCAGTGCTCAGGGACCCTGCCTGCAGCAATTGTCACCATGGGGCTCCAACGGCCATCCTCAACGTCCCTCATTCCTTCTCCATTTATAATTTGGAGTCTCTCTGTAAGGACAGTTTGTCTCTTCTACTTATTATTTATGTAGCCGATCATTTATTTATATCAACATGGACTCACAGATCTCTATATTTTCTTTGAGTGATAATCTAATACTACTGTCATTAAGTTTGTTTCTCAAATTGTTGCAGTTTGGGACATTGGGAGCTCTTTCAGGTTTGCTCCTGTGCCCTTCTGACATGTCCTCATCCTTTTTGTCTTTTGTTCGTCTTGAGCACCACTTTACTTCCTGTCAGTATAAAATGGCCCAAGCTCACCTTGTATTTTCAGCCCCACTGCCCCAGCCCTGGAATCCGCCATTTCTCCAGAGGGCGTCCCGGGACGTTTCTAATTTCCCAGCTGATATGCTGCTGACTTGACTTAGGGCCTGCTGCTCCGCCAGAATCAGAATCCTTCCTTACAGGCAACTTGCACAGTGGGAAAGAGCTAACTGATCCATTGTCCCTGCTGTGGCACTTAGTAGTTATGTGACTTTGGGGACAAGACTGTATATGCCTCAGCGTTCTTTTCCATAGAATGGGGAATAATCGTACTTCCTATGTGGTCTGTGTGAGAATTAAATGAGAGAATGCATGTGAAGCAGTTCACATGCTCATCACGAGTATTTTTTGATGATAATAAAGATGCTGCTGCTTTTGGTGGGGTGATTGGTTTTAAGAGCATGGATTCAAGGCAGACTGCCTGGCTCTGTAACCTTAATAAAACTCTCTGTGCCTCGGTTTCTCATCTGTAAAATGGAGACAATAACAATAACTATGTCACAGAGTTCTTGTTGGATTAAATGAGTCAATACACACAAAGCACTCAGAGCAGGACCCAGCAAATACTAAGTACTTGTTAACTGTTAGCTATTGCTGTTTGTGTAATTATTATTATTGTAGACTAAATATCTGGTTCCTTTGGTGTTTTCCTACCCATTGTTGGCAGGCCAAGAATTATGGTAGAAAAATTAGACTACAGTCATGCATCGAACAACGATGTTTCAGTCAATGACGGACCACATATGTGACGGTGGTCCCACAAGATTAGCACCATAGAGCCTAGGTGTGTGGTAGGCTATACCATCTAGGTTTGTTTGAGTACTCTATGATGTTTGCACAAGGATGAAATTGCCTAACAATGCATTTCTCAGAATGTGTCCCTGTCATTTAGCAATGCATGATGGTATCTAGTTTTTATTAAAGAAAAACTATGAAATTTAAGGGTAATAGATGATTAACATCATGCAGTTATAATCCTTAGAATGAGTACAGCTGAATTCAAATTCATAACTAGTTTGATCACCGTCATGTGCTGCTGACATTCTCTCCTCTGAGGTGTTGACAAATGGCTGAGTTGGAGTTACTCAACTCACATTTGTCTCATGCTGATGCATGAGGCCCAAATGGCCAGTGGCTTTGGTGAAACTCTTCGCAAATCCATCAAATTTAGCCATTAAAAATGATAACTATGATCAGCCAATGCTGAGGGACCCATTTTGTGGAAAAAAGAAATGGAACCAACAGTTAGTGACACAATAATTAGGACGCAGGGAGACTGCTGACAATTTGGAAATGTTTTCTTGGAGAAAATATCAAATGACTTACAGTTTGCAGGACATTAATAGATAATTAAATCAGCCGTTTATTGCTGCAGAGTGACAGCTGGGCCCCTCTCCTCCATACACACGGAGTCAAGCATCCAAAGGTGATTCCTGCCCTGTTTTAATTGTACAACAGAGTGACATGAAAACTCCTTCCCTCCCGCCAAAAACCCCTATGAGTTTTCTTGTCAAGAACGTTAGGATTTTCTTACTATTAAAGTGCAGCCGAAGCTACACGCAAGGAAGAGTGAGGAGGTGTGATGACAGGAGGGAAGCCCCCGCTGGTTCAGGCTAGTCCATACAGGATTCCCTTCCCCTTTCTCTCACTCATCACAGACCCCCAGCCTCCCTCGTCCCTCAGCGCCCTCCTTGATGCCAGCTTGAGTTATTCACTGGATGAATGCTTCCCCAACTATAGCCATTTGTGAACAACTTTCATGGTTTTGCCTCATCCACAAAACATATGAGTTATCATGTAGGTAATATTAATCTTTGAACAAACTCATTTTTGAGAAACATGAATGCCCAAGTTAGTCTCCTCGTTACCAACCATATCCTAGGAGCCACAGGGCTCTGATGATGATAAGGTCAGGTGTGACCTCAGCCAGTGGCTAGGTGGGGTCTCCCCTCTGTATGAGGAAAACTCCACTGTGACCTGGCTGGGAACAGAGCAGAATGGACAACGGCCTGTAGAAGAAACCAGTCTCTCTTTGTGGAGACAGTTTTCTCCAAAATAAGATGACATTGGCAGCAAGCGCTTCCAACATTAAGAGACATGTGTCTCTTCACTATCAACAACACTAGGGTTCCTGAGGTCCAAGAGGATGAAAGGCAAGGGGAAAGTGAGGGGGAAGGTTGTTAAATGAATCAAGAGTCTGCAGGGTGGAAGCAGGCAAGAGGGACGTGTAAAGCCATCTCAAGGACACTGTGGTTGGGAGCTCACTATATTAGAAGGTGCCACCTAGAGCCTATTCCAGTGATTTGGCAGTCTGCACTACTCTGGTTTGGTTATTGCCCACTATAAGGAAGACAGGGGTCTTTCTAGGTAAAGGCTTAAAGCTAACAAAGATGCTGAGTTGCAAATATTTCGATTCCATCACCATTAGTACAACAGTAATGGTTTTTACTGGAACCTAACATGCAAGGAGTGAAGCAGTGAGATGTAAGGTTGGAGAGGGGGTATGCAGGCGTCAGACTGTAGAGGACCCTGTTTGCAAGGCAAAGTAGTTTTGACTTTATCCTAATGATGGTGGAAAGCCCTAAAGGATTTTATGTGGAGAGTGATGTGAACAGATGTGTGTCTTCGGTCATTCTGGTGGCATTGTTCTAGCTGCACTGAGGAGGATGAGTTAGAAGGGTTTGAGACTAGAGGCAGGAGGTCAACGATATTAAAGACGTTAAGTGATGTTACTGCTGAACATGTGGTCCAGATGAGAGGGAAGCCAAGGTAGTTTGTGGAGGTGAAGAGGAGCAAAACCACTGAGATTAAACTTGATGGCTCACCCGATGTGGGGGATACAGGAAGAGGAGCTTATGTTGACTCCTGAGTTTCTAGCATAGGTAACAGATCTATTCACATGATGAGTTTGAGAGATCTGCGGGGTCCTTTTGGAGATGTCTTGTCTTTGGACACATTGTGGACACACTGACCTAGCATTCAGGACAGTGGGACAGACTTGAGAAACAGATGAGAGTCCTTGGGTCCACGTGATAATGGAAGCTGTGGGCATGGATAACCTCATCCAGGGATAAGAGAAGGAAAGCAAGAGTTAACTTTTAGAGCCCAAAGTCAGCAGAAGGAGAGAAATAATAAAAATCAGAGCAGAAATAAATACTATTGAAACGAAAAAGGCAGTAGAAAGGATCAATGAAACAAAGAGATGGTTCTTTGAGAAGATAAAGAAAATTGACAAACCCCTAGCCAGACTTACAAAGAAAAAAAGGGAGAAAGCTCAAATAAACAAAATCAGAAATGAAAGAGGAGAAATAACAACAGACTCTGCAGAAATACAACGGATTACAAGAGAATACTACGAAAAACTATATGCCAACATAATGGATAACCTAGAGGGAACGGATAAATTCTTGGACTCCTACAATCTCCCAAAGCTCACTCAAGAAGAGGCAGACAATTTGAACAGACCAATCACAAGGAAAGAGATTGAAACAGCAATCAAAAACATCCCAAAGAATAAAACCCCAGGACCAGATGGCTTTCCTGGGGAATTCTACCAAACTTTCAGAGAGGATTTAATACCTATCCTTTTCAAGCTATTCCAAAAAATTAGGGAGGATGGAACACTTCCTAACACATTCTATGAGGCCAACATCACACTGATATCAAAGCCTGACAAGGACACCACGAAAAAAGAGAACTACAGGCCAATATCACTGATGAACATAGATGCAAAAATTCTAAACAAAATTTTGGCAACCAGAATTCAGCAATTCATCAAAAGGATCATACATCATGATCAGGTGGGATTCATACCAGGGACACAGGGATGGTTCAACATCCGCAAATCAATCAACGTGATACACCACATCAACAAACTGAAGAATAAAAACCACATGATCATCTCAATAGATGCGGAGAAGGCATCTGACAAGATCCAACAGCGATTTATGATAAAAACTCTGGACAAAATGGGCATAGAAAGAAACTACCTCAACATAATAAAGGCCATATATGACAAACCCATAGCCAACATCATACTCAGTGGGCAAAAACTGAACGCCATCCCCCTGAAAACAGGAACGAGACAAGGCTGCCCTCTATCACCACTCTTATTTAACATAGTACTGGAGGTCCTGGCCAGAGTAATCAGGAAAGAAAAAGGAATAAAAGGAATCCAAATAGGGAGGGAAGAAGTGAAACTCTCGCTGTTTGCAGACGACATGATCTTATATATAGAAAACCCCAAAGAATCCATTGGAAAACTCTTAGAAGTAATCAACAACTACAGCAAAGTTGCAGGGTACAAAATCAATTTGCATAAATCAGTAGCATTTCTATACTCTAATAACGAACTAATAGAAAAAGAACTCAAGAACACAATACCATTCACAATCGCGACAAAAAGAATAAAATACCTTGGGGTAAATTTAACTAAGGAAGTGAAGGACCTATATAATGAAAATTACAAGGCCTTTCTGAGAGAATTGGATGATGACATAAGGAGATGGAAAGACATTCCATGTACATGGACTGGAAGAATAAACATAGTTAAAATGTCCGTTCTACCTAAAGCAACCAATCAGAATCCCAATGACATTCTTTACAGAATTAGAACAAAGGATCCTAAAATTCATATGGGGCAACGAAAGACCCCAAATTTCTAAAGCAATCCTGAGAAAAAAGAACAAAACGGGAGGCATCACAATCCCTGACTTCAAAACATACTACAAAGCTACAGTAATCAAAACAGCATGGTACTGGTACAAAAACAGGTGCACAGATCAATGGAACAGAATTGAAAGCCCAGAAATAAAACCACACATCTATGGACAGCTTATCTTTGACAAAGGAGCTGAGGGCATACAATGGAGAAAAGAGAGTCTTTTCAACAAATGGTGCTGGGAAAACTGGAAAGCCACATGTAAAAGAATGAAAATTGACCATTCTTTTTCACCATTCACCAAAATAAACTCAAAATGGATCAAAGACCTAAAGGTGAGACCTGAAACCATAAGGCTTCCAGAAGCAAACGTAGGCAGTACACTCTTTGACATCAGTATTAAAAGGATGTTTTCGGACACCATGCCTTCTCAGAGAAGGGAAACAATAGAAAGAATAAACAAATGGGACTTCATCGGACTAAAGAGCTTCTTCAAGGCAAATGAAAACAGGATTGAAACAAAAAAACAACCCACTAACTGGGAAAAAATATTTGCAAGTCATATATCTGACAAAGGCTTAATATCCATAATATATAAAGAACTCTCACAACTCAACAACAAAAAACCAAACAACCCCATCAAAAAATGGGCTGGAGACATGAACAGACATTTCTCCAAAGAAGATATACGGATGGCCAATAGGCACATGAAAAGATGCTCATCATCGCTGATCATCAGGGAAATGCAAATCAAAACTATACTAAGATATCACCTTACACCCATTAGAATGACAAAAATATCTAAAACTAATAGTAACAAATGTTGGAGAGGTTGTGGAGAAAAAGGAACCCTCATACACTGCTGGTGGGAATGCAAACTGGTGCAGCCACTATGGAAAACAGTATGGAGATTCCTCAAAAAATTAAAAATAGAACTACCATACGATCCAGCCATCCCACTACTGGGTATTTATCCAAAGAGCTTGAAGTCAGCAATTCCAAAAGTCCTAGGCACCCCAATGTTCATTGCAGCATTATTTACAATAGCCAAGACATGGAAGCAATCTAAGTGCCCATCAACAGATGAATGGATAAAGAAGATGTGGTACATATATACAATGGAATACTACTCAGCTGCAAAACAGAACAAAATCATTCCATTTGCAATAACATGGATGGACCTTGAGGGAATTATGTTAAGTGAAATAAGCCAGCTAGAGAAGGATAATCTGTGTATGACTCCACTCATATGAGGAATTTAAAAATGTGGACTAAGAACAGTTTAGTGGCTACCAGGGGAAAGGTGGGGTGGGGGGCGGGCACAAAGGGTGAAGTGGTGCACCTACAACACGAATGACAAACATTAATGTACAACTGAAATTTCACAAGATTGTAACCTATCATTAACTCAATTAAAAAAAAAATAGTTAACTTTTAGTAACGGAAGGAAGGAGAAAGAGAGAGGCACCCAAGAAGGAGACTGAGAAAGAACAATCAGAGAAAGAAGAGAGACACAGAATCTGTGAGAGGATAGTTCCAGAAAAGGAGGGACTGGTGAGCAGTGCCAAATGTTTCAGAAAAATAACCATTGAGGGTCTCGCCAAAGAAAACGTATTGGTGACTTTAATAGGAGCTTTTTCTGTGGAGAGGTGAGGGCAGAAGCTGGACCACGAATGGGAGGTATGGCTGAGGCAAGGTAAAGGCAGAAAGCCGACTTTACGGGAACTTTGTCTATGAAGTGAGCAGAGAGCCGGGTTATCTGCTGAGAGACAGAGATGGGGTAAATCTCACACCAGTTTACCAGCTGTGTCTGTGAAACTGGGATAATACTTTCCCACAGCCTGCCCCGAGAAGGGGCTGTCAGTTCTCTCTCTCCCCGATTCCCTACTTTTTTTTTTCGTTCCTCACAAATCCAGCACCCTCCTCCCAACAATTTGAAAATAAAAATAATTTAATTTTTGGTCTTGACCAAATTAATCGATTGCCTATTTGTTTCTCCTTGAAATAATCTTAGCCAATCTGGAGGACAGTATTTGGGTCCTCTTTAGTAATCTTTTAGCATCTTTGCTCAGAACTCCATCCCTTAAAAAACAAACAAACAAAAAAACTATAGTTCGGTGACATGTTTGGCAAAACAAATGCACACTGTATTGGGCAGCACTTTTAAAACAGAATTAACAGAATTATATAAATATCATATGTGTGGATACCAGGATTCTCCCCCAAACTCAAGTATTCTGAGAACCTAAAGGGATGGAATCATGAGACACTATTTTGGATTCAGCAAACATGTGGGTTCCCCTCACCATTTCTATTCATTTGCTTTGCTTTGGAAAATTTAGAGTTTTTTGCTAACCAAGTAGGGCCAAGTTTTTTCCTTTGTTTGGTTGGTTTTTTTGATGGATACACTGAGGTACAGTATCTTGGTGACTTATTCACATAGGTTTTTATGATCAAAATCATAATAAGACCAGCACATATAACTATTTCTGGATAGTTATGAAGATTAAATATTATTTACCTGGCACTTATGCTTCCGTTAGTGATAGTAGCTATAAAGGAGTGTCTCTCAATCTTCTTGTGTTCTTGTCACACTTTTGAATAGTTTTTGGTGACCTGGGTAGTTGCAGGCCAGAAGCTACCAACTGGCAGCCCACAGACTGAGTTTTGATGGTCTTGCAAGTGTTTTTCTGTGAGTTTGAATTAGCTGACAACATTTAGAAATGAGGTGATTTCATAGAAGTATTTAGACTTCTGGCTTCTCTGGAAAGATCGGGAAACATAGTAACCTGGCCCTGCATGTCAGCCATCGGTACATGCTTCATGGTGGCTCCCCCTTCAGACCAGGCCTATCTTCTCTGGTTCTGCAGTCCCAGCCTCTCCCCTTTAATGTTACCCGTCTCTTCTCTGCCCTTGGCCAAGTGACAGCTGCTCAAAGTGAATGGCCATGGCCTACGGCATTGTCACTGTCATTATTTGTGCTTGTCTCCTCCTGAGATTGCAAACTCCTTGAGGGCTGGAGTATTACTTGTTTCCTATGTTTGTGTGCTTATAGCCTTGGGCCGAGCTGGCTCACCAGCACTCAATAAAAGTTTGGTTAATGACTCTTTGAGATTTAATTCTTTGCAAGCATTTGGCTACAGATGAGGAAGGTGACATTGCAATGACTTGCCTCAAGTCCAAAAGCTTAGAAATCCCAGTCCAATCTGCCTAAGTTTATGAGTAAAAGATGGGCGTGGTGTTCAAGAGCATTTCTTGATAGATCCATCAGTCCTGAAGTGCTGATTCCTGGGAATTTCTTTTGAGTCACAGAATGCATTCCAAAGGCTCTTGAGCAACTCTGTAGTAAGACAACAACAAACACACTGTTTTATTTGGCTAAACTGAATGTTCATCTATCTTTTCACTATTTTGACACTCGATCTTTGATTCATAACATCCCGTCTTCTCAGATGTACTAAATGGCAAGCTATTTTTTAATGATGGTGAAATACAAGTATCCTAGTCAATACAATTTTTCAAGAATTTTGTGACAGTCCCTCCAATCCCTGGGGTTTCCTTCGGAGTATTGCTAAAACAGTGTTGGGCAATACAGCTTTCACCGTGGTCTTGCTAGAAGTCAGGGTTAAACCGTTTCTTTTTCTCCTTAGATTGGACCATAAATCTCTGAAGGTATAATAGCTTACATTTGGACGGCATTTTATAGTCTACATTATCACATGCATTATCTCAGTTTCTCCTCACAACAACCCTGAGGGTAGGGATTATTATTCCATTTTATAGCCCAAGAAATGGTCTCAAAGAGCTTCAGTGACTCGTTCAAGGCCTAAAACTAGCCAGGGGCAGGGAGATTTAAGCCAATCTTTTTACTCTAGATCCGACCGTCTTTCTGTACTTCCAACTGATTTTTTTTTTTTCTTGAGCACATCATTTTGAAATAAAAATGTTGGCTCTAAATTCCTATGATTTGAGCTTTTAATCCCCTCCCCCCAACCTAAAATACTGGCTCTACTGTTCTCTAGTGAAGCCTTGAGGACCACCAGAGGAAGGCGCTAAAGATGGTTCGAGCACCTTCAAGGGCCTGGAGGGACGTCAAGGGGGCTCAGACCCCCTCGAAGAGGCCCAGGACACCGGTGAGCTGGGTCTGACCTGGGACTTCTGCTCCTTCACCTAAAATCTTTCCCACTCTCGCCCGTGCCTCAGGGCCGGGAGCCCCACCTGCGTGCACACATTTGCTCTAAGGAGTTGCAGTCTTGCCTCTTAGCTCTCCGGGTCCTTATGGAGGAGCCACTCCTGCGAAAAGCTTAACTTGCCGAAAGACCCTCCTCGAAACCCATCTGCGCGCCTTTAACCCGCTTGGCGGGCGTCACTTGCTCAGTTTGCAGATGTGGATTCAGAAGCGCCGGGACACAGGAGAGCAGAGCGGCCGGGGCTCAAGCTCCACAGCTTCCAGCTCCCTGGGGAGGGAAGGGGTCCTCCCCTCGGCCGGGTACCCCATGCCCTGCCGAGCGCCGGGGGAGGGGAGCAGGAGGGTGGGAGAGAGAGGAGAAGGGGGAAGAAGAGTGGGGGGTTGGGAGAGAAGAAGAGAGGGAGGGAGAAGAGAGAGGAGGGGGAGGGGAAAAAGGGGAGGAGGAAGGAGAAGGCGGAGGAGGCCGCGGGCCGAGAGGAGGGCGGGGCGCCCCTGGGGGCAGCAAGAGGCGGTGCCGGCGGTGCGGGGGGCGGGGCCGGGGCGGCCGAGACCTGCCCTGCCCTCCGGGGCGGCCCCGAGCCCGGCCGGGCCCTCGGAAGTCGGAAGAGGAGGGTGCCGAGTGGCTGCGAACATCGAAAGGCAGCGTCAAGTTCTGCTTCCCGCGCTGACCGGCCCCGCTCGCCCACGCGTGCCCGGGGAGGCTGGGGGCCAGCCGAGGGGCGGGCGCGGGGCCGGGGGCGCGGGGAAGTGAGCGGAAGTCGGAGCAGAGACCGCGGAAGGAGGGTGGCTGGCGGCGGTCGCGGCAGTCTCCGAGGCCGGTTCAGATTTGCTGTTTCCGCGTCAGCTTTCCTGGTTTAAGACTAGAGTGTGGCCGCGCTGTGCTTTTCTGTAGAAAGCAACGGTCGAGAGTGCCTCTCGGGTGTAGTGCTCCGATCGGAAAGGCGGGAGCTTGGTGATCAAGGGGTTCAGTGCGGCTCAGCCGATTCCTCAACCTGCCCCTCAAGGGCTCCCCGTTCTGAAAATGAGTTCTTCATGTCTGCGGTCCCCGTGTTGGAAACCTGCAGAGGATGTTGCGGGGGGAAGGGAGGGCTCAGTCTTCCAGGCCGAAGGTGCGTGTGAGCAGGAGTGAGCCTCCATGTGCGATGAGGGTCTTTGTTCCAGGAGCCCCCCCTTCCCAAACCTCCAGTGAGTGGTGGGGTGAAGGGTTAGGGCTGCATGAAGGCGGGGCAGCTTGTCTGAGTTCAAAAGAGCAGGTGATCCCCAGGGAAGCCGCAGCCCCCAAGTGCTGATTATCTTAAAATGGTCCAGACCCCTTGCCTCCCGTGCCTGTGTCCCGTGTCCTGCCCGTGGTCATCTCCTGAGAAACTTCTCGTTAAATAGTGACGTGTATTGCATTTGTTCTCCTTTCTTGCCTGTCATTCTCTGCTCCCAAGCCCAGGTTACAAGCTCATCCTTTTGTTTCTGCTTAATTTGATTGGATGTTTCCCCTTATTCTTTGACTCTCCAGTCTCCCTCGGGCCTTTGGACATCTCACAGAAGGCAGTGTTGAGAGCCCAACTCTGGAGACGGACTTGGGTTGAATCTCAGCTCCACCACTAACTAGCTCTATGATTTGAGACAAATTACTTAAATCTGTCTACGCTGCCGCTTCCACTGCTGTAAAATGGACATGATACTAACACCATCTCAACAAGGTTGACTGGAGGATTGAAGGAAATGATCATGTAGTTTATCTAGTCTTATCTATCAGAGTCATGAGCCCCCTTACTCCTAAGCTACCCTTGCTATCTCCCCTTCCGCACCCCTTTACTTTGCCACCTAACTCATTAAACAAGGGGTTGCTTGACATGTTTTCTCTGTGTATAGAGAGCTTGTTTCCTCAGCCTGCTTTTTAAGTTCTTTAAACATTGTCACTTTTATTTCTGTGTATACTCAAGGCACCAATTTGGTACATTGCACATAGCTTGTATTTAATGTGTTTGTTGATTGAGTGATTAATAAAATCTCACTGATACCTAGAGAGAGATTTTTCTAGAATATTTGAATTTATGGAAAAGGAAAACTTCATGGGACAGGGTAAGTAGAAGAAAATTTGACATATGAAGTTATCTTGTTAGTTTAGGACCATAAAAATGTATCATATATAATAATCTCAATTATATAAGGAAAACTGCAAAAAAGACAATTGGAAGTGAGCATGCCAAATGTTAGAGTTGATGCCCTGGTCTAGTAGGATTATGAGTGGGGTTTTTTCTCTTGCTTTATAATTTTTAGTCCTTTCCAACTTTTCTACAGTCAGTGTGTATTATTCTGCTACTCAGGAAAAGTACTTAAATTATACCTATAATTTAGTTGATAAAAATGATCATATTTTGTTTTTTTGGGTTTTTAAAAAATTTTTTTTAATGATCATATTTTGGGTAGTTAGAGATGGAGGGGGAAAAAAGAAATCCTGAGAATAAAAGCAACAGTTTTCTTCTAAGTTTTTCATCATTTTTTTTTCAGACCAGCTAATATTTTCTGATTTGTGGTAGAAAATCAACTCATCAATTTGAAATGTAAAGACATTCCCTTTTCAGTGACCAGGATACTTGTCTTGCGTATTTAAGGGACTTCCCTTGAAGTATCAAGATCCCAGGCGGGGAGCCAAAATCATAGAAGGGTTCATGTTAAATCCAGAGTCAAGGCAGTGTGAGTGGAATGGTCTTAATGGTTATTTCAACCAAGCTGTAATGGTCTAGTGAACTTTGACCTAACCAGTGATTTTCTTTTTTGGCTTAAAGATGCAACCAGTGCCCTCTTGCTTGTATTACTGTAACACTTTTTTTGTTTTTTAATTTCAAAATTTACAGTTTACTTCAAAAAGAGTTGCCATCCATTTTTATTGAAAATTAAGATGACACCTTGATTTATCTGTGCACAGAGTCATTCATTCAACAAAAATTTGCCAAGCACCTATCCAGTGCCAGGCTCTGTGCTGATGCTGGGAACACTGGGCAAGACCTGGTCCTTATCTTCCAGGAGGTTAGCGTCTAGTTGATGGGCATGCATATATAAACAATGATGTAGAGAGAATTATCTCAGGGGCTTTGGTAGTTCCCTGGGTAGACAAACTCACAGCAGCCAGTGAGACACTAAGGAAGAGCCAGTTCTAGTGGCAAAAGAGGACAGCAAGAAGGAGGAGGCAGGAAAAGCCTCATAGAAAACTAGTTATCTGGGCTGGTTATGGCTCTAGCTTGTAAGCGGGTAGTCCTTCCTAATATGAGACTATTATTCTTTTCTGTACTTTGCCCTAATCATGTCGTCTTATACATTAGCCATCTGATTACATTCTCTGATACATTAAGGGTATGCTTTGTGATTCCTTCTTTCATTGATAGGTCCAGTAAGTTTACAACATTCAAATCCTATTCCGTGGACTGGCCAAAATTTAAAAATATGTAAGTCCTTTTATCAAGTATGATTGATACTGATAAAACACATTAAACCTTACATTTTTTGTTTTTACTTAAAGCATATTATTGTACATTCATTCCCCAGTCTTTTTGGTCTTGGGCTCACTATGTGGATCCTCTGATTGAAATTACTCATTGTTTTTTTTTTTTTGCATTAGCTCCACTCTTGATACATTGGGTTTAGGATTTCCAGCCTTTGTTTTTCTGTAGTGGGCAAATTGCTTAAAGACACTTGTAAAACATATCAGTGTGGAGTTCTTTTAGACTTTACAATTTCTTTCCTCATCTTTTACTTTTTCTAGCTCGCAACTAATTTGACATCAGTTTTTATTATTTATTTTTTAGTGACCTGCCTTTATAAAGTCTTTTCAAAGCATTCAACTTCATTTTTATATTATTTTTCATGTCTGTTTTTTTTATTTGTTTGTTTGTTTTTTTTTTTTTGCACTCATACTTCATTATTTAATGGGCATAAATACATTTTAGAATAAACTGACTCTAAGCACACAATTCAACTGTTGTGTATTGTTTCATCTTTAAAATGCTAGTCATGACCCAGTGACTTATTTCAGCCCAGTAAATTGATATGAAGACCTACAATTTGAAAAATGCTGCATTAAAGAATAGCCTCGTAGTATTCGGTGCACCTGGCTGCAGTGGGGTTAGAGAGGAATAGAGAGTGAAGGTTAATCCAGGGAGTTGGTTAAGCAGTGTTTCATTAAGAGGGCTTCTACTGTATTAAAACTTTGTTGCATTAACTTTATGGGCCAACCACTAGGGTTTGGAAATTTCATTGCACTCAAGTTTGGGCTGTTATGGTTTGAGTTTTAAAGAAACCTGGCCTGGATCTGAAACTCTCAAGCTTAGAGTTAGGGCTAATGGCCCACAGAGTTTGTGTTATATATTTAACCAATCATAACTGAGCCATTTGATTATATCCTTTTCAGTGGATAAACAAGGTGATTAATTGATAAAATGTTTAAGCTAATCTAAGAGAACATCTTTCCTAGTTTATGACAATATCAGGGGCACTTAAGAATCTCCACTTAAGTCTTAGCCTTGTATTCTCTCCAGGGACACGGGACTTGAAGGATGTTTGATGGAGCCAGAAGAGGATATGACCAGCAAGAATATTTGTTTAAACTGAAATCGAGACCTTCCTTCTCTTCAATGGAGACTCCCAGATACACAAGCTATTGGGGGCTATCCTACCAGAGAGCACAGTAAAGGCAGGTGGGTATTTTCCTGGATTGATAGCTTTAGTTACCCTGGTCTGCAGGACTAGCTCTCAGAAGTTTACCTCTTTTCAAAATGCCTGTCGTTCAGTGAAGATGGGGCCATTGAAAGGATGGACTATTTGTGGCAAAATATTTGGGAATCTCCACCTGTGACTTAGGTACTTCTATCCTCTTTTTAATGAGGGCACACAGTGTGACAGCCTTCATTTTTGAGGATGTCAGGCCGGAACCTTAAAAGTAGGTTTGGTGTGGAGATTGCTGGGAAAGAGGGCTGGTGAGGGATGCACCCTCGGCACGTCTCCTGGCTTTGCTGGCTGTTTTTCTGAATCTTTTAAGATGGAGCTCCCTCTTGTAATTATGGAGAGGACACAATAACATCAGAGAGAGAAGCCAACCATTTCTTCAAACAGGGCCTAATGAGGGGTCATCACAATTGTGTGGTGAAACTATAAACTCACATTATCAATGCAAGTAGAGTGACCAGGCTCTCAGGGTTTGATTCATGCCAGCCAGACTCACTGAAGTCTCTTGAATGAACAGAATGCCATTATTGTCTGACATGCAATGAAGATGCCAAAGGGGACATTCATCTCCAGTGACCAGAAGACTCATGTATGTTCTCCAGGACCCTCACTACTAAATCCTGGGTACTTGGGTAACCACCCTAGTAACAGAAAGTTGTTTGGTGATCTTAAAATCGTAAGAGAGAAATGGATGGTGTTGTGGGTTGAATTCTGCCCACTCTAAATTCATATGTTGAAATCCTAACTCCTGGTACCTTGGAATGTGACCTTATTTGGAAATAGAGTCATTGTAGATGTAATTAGTTAAGATTAAGAGTGGAGTGGCCCCTAATCCAATGTGACTTGTAGCCTTATAAAAAGGGATAGGATCAAACTTAAGTTATTATCAACTTAAAATAGACTATTATAGACACAAACCATTATACGTAAGCCCTTGTAGTAACCACAAAGCAAAATCTTACAGTAAATACACAAAAGAGAAAGAGAAAGAAATATAAGCATAGCACTAAAGAAAGTCACCACAAAGAAAGTGATCAAGAAAGGAAAGAAACAGAGAGGCACTACAAAAACAGCCAGAAAACAATGAACAAAATGGCAATAAGCACATACCTATCAATAATTACTTCAAATGTAAATGGACTAAATTCTCCAATCAAAAGACATAAAGTAGCTGAATGGATAAGAAAAACCCCCATTGGGCTAGCCCTGGTGGCCTCGTGGTTATTAAGTTCAGTGAGCACTGCTTTGGCAGTCTGGGTTCAGTTCCCAGGTGCAGACCTACATTGCTCTGTTAGTGGCCATGCTATGCTGGCAGCCCACATACCAAAAAATAAAGATTGGCACAGATATTAGCTCAGGGCAAATCTTCCTCAGGGAAAAAAAAAAAAAAAAGACCCATCTATATGCTGCCTGCAAGAGACTCATTTTTTTTTTTTAAAGATTTTATTTTTTCCTTTTTCTCCCCAAAGCCCCCCCCGGTACATAGTTGTATATTCTTCGTTGTGGGTCCTTCTAGTTGTGGTATGTGGGACGCCGCCTCAGCGTGGTTTGATGAGCAGTGTCATGTCTGCGCCCAGGATTCGAACCAACGAAACACTGGGCCGCCTGCAGCAGAGCGCGCGAACTTAACCACTCGGCCACGGGGCCAGCCCCAAGAGACTCATTTTTGATGTAAGGACACACAGGCTGAAAGTGAAGGCATGGAAAAAGACATTCCATGCCAATAGAAACCAAAAGAAAGCTGGAGTAGCTATACTTATATCACATAAAATAGACTTTAAAACAAAGACTGTAATAAGAGACAAAGGGATTGCATAATGATAAAGGGGTCAATCTAACAAGAAAATATAATATTTGTAAATGTTTATGCACCCAACATAGGAACACCTAAATAGATAAAGCAAATATTAACAGACCTAAAGGGAGAAATAGATAGCAATACATAATAGTAGGGGACTTTAATACCCCACTTACATCAATGGATAGCTCATCCAGACAGAAAATCAATAAGGAAACATCAGCCTTAAACCGCCTATTAGATTAGATGTACTTAACAGATATTCACAGCATATTCCATCCAAAAGCAACAGAATACACATTCTTCTCAAGTGCACATGGAACATTTTTCAAGATAGATTATACGTTAGGCTACAAAACAAGTCTTAACAAATTTAAGAGGATTGACATCACATCAGGCATCCTTTTTTGACCACAATAGTATGAAACTAGAAATTAATTACACAAAGAAAACTGGAAAATTCACAAATATGTGGAGATTAAACAATGTGCTACTCAACAACCAATGGATTAAAGAAGAAGTCAAAAGAGAAATCAAAAATACCTTGAGGGGCTGGATGGCGGTGCAGCGGTTAAGTGTGCATGTTCCACTTTGGCAGCCTGGGGTTTGCCGGTTCAGATCCCGGGTGCGACATGGCACCGCTTGGCAAGCCATGGTGTGGCAGGTGTCCCACAAATAAAAGTAGAGGAAGATGGCCACAGATATTAGCTCAGAGCCAGTCTTCCTCAGCAAAAAGAGGAGGATTGGCAGATGTTAGTTCAGGGCTAATCTTCCTCAAAAAAAAAAAAACAAACCTTGAGACAAATGAAAATGTAACATATCAAAATTTATGGGATGCAGCAAAAGCAGTCCTAAGTGGGAAGTTTGTAGTGATAAACACCTACCTCAAGAAACAAGAAAAGTCTCAAATAAACAACCTAATGTTACACCTCAAGGAACTATAAAAAGAATAAATGAAGTTAGTAGAAGGCAGGCAATAGCAAAGACTAGAGCAGAAGTAAATGAAACAGAGACTAGAAAGGCAATAGAGAAGATCAATAAAACTAAGAGCTGGTTCTCTGAAAAGATAAACAAAACTGACAAAGCTGTTGCTAGACTCATTAAGAAAAAAGGACTCAAAATCAGAAATGTTGGATTTAATTAGTCTTTGGGTGATGAACATAATGTAATCTACACAGAATTTGAAAAATATCACAATGTACATCTGAAAGTTATATCATGTTGTAATCCAATGTTACTGCAATAAAAATAAATAAATAAACAAAAAAGAAATGAGAGAGGAGATGTTACAACTGATACCAAAGAAATACAAAAGATCATAAGAGACTAGTATGAACAACTACACACTAACAAATTGGTCAACCTAGAAGAAATGGATTAATTCCTAGAAACACAGAACCTACCAAGACTGATTCATAATGAAATAGAAAATCTGAGCAGATCAATTGCTAGTAAGGAGATTGAATCAGTAATCAAAAACCTCCAAAGAAACAAGAGTCCAGGACCAGACAGTTTCACTGGTGAATTCTACCAAACATTCAAAGAAGAATTAATACCAGTCCTTCTCAAACTCTTCCAAAAAATAGAAGAGGAGGGAACTCTTCCAAACTCATTTTATGAGGCCAGCATTACCCCGATACCAAAACTAGACAAGGATGCCACAAGAAAAGAAAATTACAAGGCAATATCTCTGATGAACATAGATGTAAAAATCCTCAACAAAATATTAGCAAACCTAATTCAACAACACATTAAAAGGATCATACATGGTGATCAAGTGGAATTTATTCCAAGTGTGCAAGGATGGTTCAACATCTGCAAATCAGTCAGTGTGATACACCACCTTAACAAAATGAAGGATAAAAATCATATGATTATCTCAATAGATGCAGAAAAAGCACTTGACAAAATTCAACATCCATTTATGATAAAAATTCTCAATAAAGTGGGTATAGAAGGAATGTACCTCAACATAATACAGGCCATATATGATAAGCCCACAGCTAACATACTCAACAGTGAAAAGCTGAGGGCTTTTCCTCTAAGATTAGGAGTAAGACAAGGATGCCCACTCTCACCACTTTTATTCAACATGGTATTGGAAGTCCTAGCCAGAGCAATTAGGCAAGAAAAAGAAATAAAAGATCTAAATTGGAAAGAAAGATGTGAAACTGTCAATATTTGCAGATGACATGATATTATATATAGAAAACCCTAAAGACTCCATCAAAAAACTATTAGAACTAATAAATTCAGTAAAGTTACAGGACACAAAATCAATATACAGAAACCTATTGCATTTCTATACACTAATAATGAACTATCAGAAAGAGAAATTAAGATAACAATCCCATTTACAATTCCATCAAAAAGAATACAATACCTTAGGAATAAGTTTAACCAAGGAGGTGAAAGACCAGTATATTGAAAACTACAAGATGTTAATGAAAGAAATTGAAGAAGACACAAATAAATGGAAAGTTATTCTGTGCTCATGGATTGGAAGAATCAACATTGTTTAAATGTTGATACTACCCCAAACAATACACAGATTCAATGCAATCGCTATCAAAACTCTACTGGCATTTTTTCACAGAAATAGGACAAAGAATCCTAAAATTTGTATGGAACCATAAAAGACTTCAAATAGCCAAAGAAATCTCAAAACAGAAGACCAAATCTGGAGGCATTACACTCCCTGATTTCAAAGTATATTACAAAGTTATAGTAATTGAAGCAGTGTGGTATTGGCATAAAAACAGACACATAGATCAATGGAACAGAATAGAGAGCCCAGAAATAAACCCATGCATATATGGTCAATTAATTTAGGACAAAAGAGCCAAGAATATACAATGGGGAAAGGACAATCTCTTCAATAAATGGTATTAGGAAAATTGGACAACCACATGGAAAGGAATGAAACTGGACCACTATCTTACACCACACACAAAAATTAACTCAAAATGGATTAAAGACTTGAACATAAGACCTGAAATCATAAACATTCTAGAAGAAAACACAGGCAGTAAGCTCCTTGACATAGGTCTTGGCAATGATATTTTGAATCTTTCACCAAAAGCAAAAGCAACAGAAGCAAAATAAACAAGTGGGACTACATCAAACTAAAAAGCTGCCAAGAAAAAGAAACAATCAACAAAATGAAAAGGCAACCTACTGAATGGGATAAAATTGCAAGCCATATTTCTGATAAGGGGCTAATATCCAAAATATGCAAAGAGCTCATACAACTCAATACCAAAAAACAAACAATCTGATTAAAAAATGGGCAGAAGATCTGAATAGATATTTTTCCAAAGAAAACATAGAGAAGGCCAACAGGTACATGAAAAGATGTTCAACATCATTAATCATCAGGGAAATGAAAATCAAGACCACTATGAGATATCACCTCACTTCTGTTACAATGGCTATTATCAAAAAGACTAGAAATAACAAGTATTGGCAAGGATATGGAGAAAAGGGCACTTATGCACTGTTGATGGAAATGTAAATTGGTGCTGCCACGATGGAAGTTCCTTAAAAAATAAAGAAAATAGAACTACCATATGATCCAGCAATTTCACTTCTGGATATTTATCTGAAGGAAACAAAAACACTAATTTGAAAAGATATACGCACCCCTATGTTCATTGCAGCATTCTTTACAATAGCCAAGATATGGAAACAACCTAAGTGTTCATCAGTTGATGACTGGATAAAGAAAATGTGATATATGTATAATGGAATATCACTCAGCTATAAAAAAAAGTAAAATATTGCCATTTGTGACAACATGGATGGAACTTGAGGACATTATGCTAAGTGAGGTAAGTCAGACAGAGAAAGACAAAGACCATCTCTCTTATATGTGGAATCTAGAAAAAATATATTTAAAAAAACCCAATAAGATCATAGATACAGAGAACAGATTGGCGGTTGCCAGAGGTGGGAAGAGGGGTGTGGGAGAAATGAGTAAACTGTTTTTGTTTTCAGTATAAATAAATTGAATTAAAAAAATAATTTTATTGTTGAACACAAAGTAGCCTTAAATAAAAACTCCCCCTCAGATTCAGAGTTTAATTAAACATGATTATAAAAATGTCAAAAGCAAAATCTAGTTCTGTAAACTGGAGTGAAATTTAATAAAATGTTAATCTAGTTATTCTAAGTGGTAGAAACAAAAATAACATTGTTTTTTGAGTATTACATGTTTGTTGTAGAAGAATCAAGAAATACCACAGATAGGCAAACAAGAGGACATAATAAACTAACCAGAACTCCAGCTGTTTCATAACTGTTTCAACTTGGAAATATTCTTCCAGATTTTTGCCTGTGTGTGTAAATATTAAAAAATAAATATTTTAAAATTTATAATTATACATTTAGACGTAGGTAAATACATATCTAAAACTTACATTTTTCCCTAAACAATATAATGTAAACAACTTGATATGTAAGTACATATACTTCTCCGATATCATCTTTGTAATTAAAAAAAAAGGAAAATTTGGACAGAGACACACCCACAGAAGGAGGATGCCACGTGAAGATGAAGGCTGAGATCAGGGTGATGCCTCTATAAGCGAAGGGACACCAAAGATTGCCAGGCAACCACCAGAAGGGAGGAGAGAGGCGTGGAATGGATTCTTCCTCATGGCCCTCGCTCAGAGGGAACCCGTCCGCTGACACCCTGATCTCAGGCTTCTGGCCTCCAGAACTTTGAGACAATAAATTATTTAAGACACCTAGTTGGTTTAAACTTCGTTACAGTAGCCCTAACAAATGAGTACAGATGGTTTTGCAGACTATTTCACACTGTGGAGCTTGACAAATTACCCCATAACCCTATCTAGTGACCAGATTATCTGTAATTCCTAGATATAGTCTTTGTCCCTTGGGCAGTACTGGAAAAACACTGCCCAAATTTTGGTCTTTGGGTTTCCTTTTCCAAATCTAAGAACACCTTCCTTCTTGGGTTTATACGTTCTTCCTTCTGACAGGTTCCTACCATTTATTATATCTCAGTCCCCTTTGTCACACTCTGGTTATGACCCACAGTATGCCGATGTTGCCCCCGCCAAGCATTTACACACGCTCCCCAGACTATTCTCAGTTTTAGTGAATAGAAGAATCATCTGCGGGCTGCTGATTTAAAAAAAGAAAAAGAAAAAAGAACAAGGAAGAAAGAAAGAAACAAACAAAAGCAGACTTATGACCCTGCCTCTCGAAATTTTGATTTCTAAGTTTGTGGTGAGACCCAAGAATAATCATTTTAAATAAGTACCACGGGTGCTGTCAACCTCATGGATCATCTCTTGATTCTTACCAGCTTCTTTTTTAGAGCATGATCTAAATTCCCAGCTCTGGAGACAGCCAGCTTGATCCAGCTTTAGTGGGTCCCGCTCCTAGCTTTGAGGCCTTAGGCATCCCCCTGCTGAGTTCAGAAGGAGAGTGGGTGTCCAAGCCAGGCCAATTCACTCATTCAACAACATTTTCTGAGCACCTGCTATGAACTAAATACTGTTCTAGGGTCTGGAGATACATCAGTAAAACCAATAGACACAAATCCCTTACATTCTAGCTGGGAGAAAACCGAAAATGAAACACTAGGTGAGCAGTACCATAGAAAAAAATAAGCAGGGTAGGGGATTGTGAGCGCAGAGGGTCTGCAGGCATCACAATTTTCAATGGATGTCCTGGGTGGACCTCACTGACAACATGACTCAAGTAGCCATGTGGCTCTCCAGAGGAAGAGTGTTCCGGGCAGAGGGGACAGCCAGTACAAAGTCGCCAGTCAGAGGCTGAGGACACCTGGCATGTTAACAGAAACAGAAGGCCAGTGTGGCTGGAGTGGAGTGAGAAGCGGAGGAGAGAGGCAGGGGCTGAGGTCAGAAGGGTCACAGGGGAGCCAGATCATGCCCTTAGTGGGCATTGCAAGGTCGTTGGCTTTTACTCAAGTGAGACGGGGAGCCATTGGAGGATTCTGAGCAGTGACATGATCTGACTTACATTTTTAAAGTATCACACAGGCTGCTGTTGGGGGACAGGAGCAGAAGCAGGGAGACTGGTTCGGAGATGCCTCCAGTAACCCAGGGGAAATGATGGCTAGCAGTAGGGTGGTAGGAGGGGAGATAGTGGGAGGTGGTTGGATGCTGGATATATTTCCAAGGTGGAACCAACCATTTGCTGACAAATTAGATGTGAATGTTGGAGAAGAGAGATGTCACGGAGGACTCTAATCAGGGTGAATCTTGGAACTCTTACTTGGAATGCTCATCAGAAGCATCCCCACATGAGGAAGCACATGACCCATATGTTGCTGGCAGCCATCCATGCCCCTGAGGAGAGCCAGCCTGAGGGTGGAGCCAGTGCTGGGTTTGGCAGGCGGAGTGGCAGAAAGAAATTGGCCTGAGGGCAGTGCTGAGTCACTGAGTCCACACCTGAAGCCTGATCCACTTCTGCACTTTCAGTTACAAGAGCTAAGAGTCCCCTTTGTTACTTTGTTACTTGTATCCAACACATGCTGACTGCTACTCTGACCCAGGCTCCCAGATGTCTCTCAGATGGCTATTTGCCTAAAGAAACTTCACCATTCCACCAGAGCTGGTCTTCAGACCTCAGGGAGGACTTTCCCAAAATGTTCTTTCTCATGCCTCCTCCCGCTCATTGGTCTCTTGGCAAACTGTAAGCCCCTTGGAGTGCTGTGTCAGGAGCAGGGCCAGACAGACCCAGCATGGCAGAAAGCCTGAAATTATTAGCACAACATCCCCGTTGGCGGTAGTAGTAGTGGTGGTATAGCCTGTATTTTACAAAGTTGAGAGCAGAGATTAAGGGGCTTACCCAGGATCAGAAAGTCCTCTATTTCAAATCTGAGATTGGTTTGTCTGATTAACCAATCACAATCCATCTGTCACAGAGAACTGAGTAGAGCTTTTCAAGAGGAGGCCCAATGGCTGCTTCCCTGACTGGCAATGTATTAGTACAGATACCACAGATCTAATCTTCAGCCTTTCAGACCCAATAACCACTGGGCCCCTTCACTCAGGGTGATTAAGCTGGAAAGGATTAATTTATCACAGCCAAACTTATAAGAGACTGATGTATTAATCAGCTTGTCAGATTACTGATAATAGGAGATGCTTCTCAAAGTTGATGACTTGTAGACTCTTGAATCTACCCCAGTTTGACCAACATTGCATTCACACTTACACTGTGAGACTTTAGATGATCATTTGACCAAAACAGTCATAAATGCAAATCCAGTCTGGGCATTGATATTACAGGGCATTACTTTGTAAAAAGGTGGCGACCCTGCTGATGCTTTGTTAAAATTTTTGTATTATCCTTAAAATGAAAACACAAAACTTTTAAATTATTCTGAGGAATTCATGGACCTCTGAGAATATGATTAAAGACTCTAATATGAAAAACAAAGCAAGAAGAGAAAGACTTTGTTTGAAAACTGGAGCTGGTTATGTATACAGGATGCTCTAAAGCAAGTCCACTCAGGAAACCGGATTGCAGATCAGAAGGCAGATTGGTGGGTGTAGAATATGAACAGAGGGAGTTGGCTGTCCTCGGGGATCACAGCCTGCAGACAAGGGTAGCTAGTTATCCTATCTGCATTTGCTCTGCAAGGATTTCTAGGACTCTACCAGTCACGGAGAACAGAGCTCCATCTTTTTTGCATTATGGTGGAGAAGCACTGACAAATTATTATCCACCAACTTCCCTTTTCCTAGACTTCACCTTGAATCCATGAAGGCTCCGTGCCAATGCATCATTTCTAGGGAAATGGAATTGTGCTCTCCTCCAGACAAGGAAGGGACTAGGACCAGAAGGGTGGAACACCAAAGTGCATGCTCTTTCTAATTAGCACGTTGCTAGTTTCTGTCATTGGACTAAAATTATGAGGCACCCGTATATACTATAGGAATGGTAAAAGCAACTTTTTGATCTCTCCCAATTTTGTCTACAGCAGACTCTGAGAATGAGCATTCTTCTTCTTCTTTTTTTTTTTTTTGTCGAGGAAGATTAGCCCTGAGCTAACATCTGCTGCCAATCCTCCTCTTTTTGCTGAGGAAGACTAGCTCTGAGCTAACATCCATGCCCATCTTCCTCTACTTTATATGTGGGACGCCTGCCACAGCATGGCTTGACAAGTGGTGCATAGGTCTGCATCCAGGATCCAAACCAGCAAACCCTGGACCACCAAAGCAAAACATTCAAATTTAACTGCTGTGCCACTGGGCTGACGTCTAATCATTCTTTTCAAACGACTTCTCCCAGTGTTCTTTGCCTACTCCTATTTTGGATCTGCCTTTGACCAACCCTCCCTTTTCCCTCCTCCAGCCCCAGCTGAGTCAGTGCTAGGAACTAGGCAGAACCCACCGCCCATTGCCACGTACTCCCTCCTGGCTCCAGAACCAGATTGGACTAGAGCCAGACTCAGCGCTGGGCTGCCTCCAAGCAGGCTGAGAGAACGCATCCTGTTTCCAGGCAGCGATTCCAGCGGCAGCATTCAATTGCCATTCTTCCCCGGCCGGTCAGAGCCAGGCAAAAGCATGTAATCCCTTAGGCCACTTGGCAAATGCCTGCCTGTTCTCTAGCATGGTCAGAACAGGGGCAGGGGAAGTAGGGGGCGGGGGTGTTGTGCCTGGTCAGTTTAGAAGTGGGAGGGCTCCCAGGGAGCGTGCCCTGAACCCAGAGAGTACGCGGTCATTGCTGACCCTCCCTTACTTGTCTACCACACCCACTCGGTGCTGATGCCTGCGCAAGCGCCACCAGTGGCCCCCCAGCCAGGCTGGACTCCAGCTGTTGTCTTTACCTACCTACCGTTTCTTACTTATGTGTGCGCTTATCTTCCTCCCGAAGCTCAATGCTCATCCCATTTAGCTCCTCCTCACCAAATGCTACCCAACCTTTAAAAGCCACAGCTTAAATGCGCCTTCCAGAAAGCCTTTTATGATCTACAACCAGAGAGGATCCTTCCTTTTTTTGTCAACAGTCATACCCATTTTCCTGGACCTATCTTAAAACAGATAACCTTCTGATTTCTGTTGTTGCTATTGAGGTACATTGCTTATCTGTTCTACCAAGAAATAGGGTAGGACGTGAGGGCATGTCTGACTGCCTTTGTTTTTCCCATGAGGTTCTGCATGTTGTAGGGATGTAATATTGTTGAATGAATAATAGGTTGAAAGCATTGTACATGTGATACACAAATTACAGAAGACTAGATCCTTGACCCGTTTGCTTTCAGAAGCTGCCTCCAAGCAGAGCTTCCCTGAGATCTCTCTGAGCTCCCACACACCTGCAGCCAAAGGGGCTTCCTGCAGGGGAAGGGAGCCTCCAGGTCCTGAGCCAGCAGTGAGCCAGCGTCCCTTCTGATTGGCCAGTGCCTAGGCCACACCAGTTGTTAAACATATATCTTGAATATTAGCCCTGCCTCTGAGACAGGCGGCACCAACCAAGTGGCATAGACAAGACACTGGGTACAAGTGCATGTTATAGCAGTGAGACGTTCCCATTGTGTGTGAGGCACAGCCTGGATGTCAGGAGGGGGATGTGAGAGGGTGAGGGAGGTGAGTGTTGCTGGAAGCTGAAAAGCAGGGCGTGATGTCACCTTTCATTAGTAACTTATGTAACCTTCAACAAAAGAGCACGGGCCTGGCAGTGAGGAGACCAGAGTTCTAGTTCTGGTGCGGACACCTGTGCTTAGAACTTGGGCAAATCACTTCATCTTGTCACAGTTAATTCCCCTACACAACAGGGGCATGGTTGAGGCTTTAGGGAGACACAGGGTTGCTGGGTGCAGGTAGAAAGTCATGGCTGGAGGCTTGAGAATGGAGAGATCAAAGGGATAGTATTTATGTGCTGAGCCTTCCTGTGGAGGAAAGCATGCATTTTCTTCCTGTGCTTTAACAGGATATGTTTATAGGTTCTAGACCAAGCCTTGGAACTGAGTGTTGGGCAAAAGATGGAGAAAATAAATAGGTGTATGCAACATCAACCTGATCATGTGCCCTGAAGCATTTTTGCTTGAAGCGGGAAGTTTCTTGTCAGGTCAAGTCCCAATTAAACCATGCTTCTTTTTTTTGTGAAGACAGTTTTTGTCACTTAAGTTTTTTGTTATTTCTTCTCTTACTGGGCTCACAACTCATTGCCAGACGTGCCCAGTGAGCATGGAGTAGGTTATGTAAGTGTCTGGCACAGTTTAGTTTATTATCACTGCTTTTAGTATTTGGTAAAAAGAAAAATCATTTATTGGTTATATTTTTCTATGCAAATAGAATTGCTTAATAGAACAAAAGGAAATAGAGCAACTGTTACTAAATAACCCAAAAGCAGAAGCTGAGTTCCTTTCGCATGAGTATTCAACAGTGTTTCAGCCACACACTCTGGTCTTGGCAGCTCAGAATTGGGGAAGGCCTGAGCTGTGTGGAGCAATCAGAAGTGAAGATATATGAGATGCTGGAGGAATGCAGGCAGGAGGTCAATGTGTGGAGGTGGTATTGGGGATGAATCTTTTTTTTTTTTTTTTTTTGAGGAAGATTAGCCCTGAGCTAACATCTGCTGCCAATCATCCTCTTTTTGCTGAGGAAGACTGGCTCTGAGCTAACATCCATGCCCATCTTCCTCTACTTTATAGGGACGCCTGCCACAGCATGGCTTGCCAAGTGGCACCATGTCTGCACCCGGGATCTGAACCGGCGAACCCCAGGCCGCTGAAGCGGAACGTGCGCACTTAACCGCTGTGCCATGAGACCAGCCCCTTGGGGGTGAATCTTAAAGCAGAACCATTTAGTAGCCATGAGCGCCATTCACAAACTCAGTTAAAATCATGTAACAGAAACACATGTTGTGGAACTTCTAATTTCTCAGACACGCTGTGTTTCAGGAATCTTGAGAGCTTCCCATGGGAACTTTCTTGAAACTGGTTCTGTTCAAGACCAAACCCCTGACTGGCTGACCAGTAATATAATTTTCTAGATTTGGGAGACATTTGGAATCTGAGTCTTAAAAATAAGCATATTACAATAGCTTAGAATCTGGAACAGAGATTACAATTTTAACAAAATGCGCTTACATGTGAATTGTTATCATTGATAGACAAACACCAAATTTATCCAACACATAATTCCCAGCCTCTTTTTACACCATAAAAGCCATAAATACAGTACCCACTGGGAAATAAAGGCTGCAGGGTGAGCGGTAAGACAACTGATTGTTTCTCTGGCAAAGGGAATTTTTATAACTCGTTCATATGCTGCTGTATTAATGCTAAAACTTGCTGTTGGCTATTAATTATCCCCTACAAAAATTGGGTTTCTGTTTTTTTTTGTTCTTTTTGGGTTTTGTTTGCTGAGGAAGATTCACCCTGAGCTAACATCTGTTGCCAATCTTCCTCTTTTTTTTCTTGAGGAAGATTAGTCCTGCGCTAACATCTGTGCCAGTCTTCCTCTATTTTGTATGTGGGTCGCTGCCACAGGATGGCTGATGAGTGGTGTAGGCCCACACTTGCAATCCGAACCTACAAACCTGGGCCACCAAAGCAGAGCATGCAAACTTAACCACTACACCATGGGGCTGGCCTCTGGTTTCTGTTTTTAATCTTGATGGGAGAGCAGTTGTGATTGCAGTCTTCAGAGAAGGAGTAGTTGCAGAGAGAGAGTGGTGCTGACAGCTAGAGCCAGAGTATTCACAGGGCAGCTTGATTACATAAAAAGAGTTTAGAGGTGGAGGAGGTATTTTGATACATTTTGCCTCAGAAAATTAAGTTTTCTGATTACTTTTGTTGTTAAAATACAAGTGTATAAAATATGTGTCTGATTAATTTCATAATAAGAAGGCCACTGCCCGATTCTGCTTATACCAGTTATAAGCTGATGCTTTATTTTTACCTTAAGTTTGATGTTTTAAGAAAGATTTAAAATCTAAGTATTATAACTGAGGGGTGGCACAGACAATTATCTCCTTCAGGTCTCTGGTCAATGTCACCATCTCCATGAGGCCTACTTTGACCACCTTATTTAAAACTGTCATACCATCCCCACCCCCCACACTCTTTCTTTTCTCCATAGCGCTTATCACTTTCAACCTACTAATTTCCTCATTTATTATGTTTACTGTTTATTGTATGTCTCCTCCTACTAGAAAGTAACCTTCACAAAGGCAGGCTTTCCTGTGTTGTTCACTGATATATTTTTAGTGCCATCAACAGTGCCTAGTATATAGTAGGCAGACAGAAAACATTTGTTGAGTGATTGAATGACATCTATGTATCTACACTTTCGAATCCTTTTCTGTTCATAGAATACTGCCAACATCTAACAACCCTAAGGTGCATTTCTTAAAGGCAAAACCCTGTGGTTGTATGTGATCAAAGTCTAGTCAGAGAACTGACATTGGGCACAAACGTTTGAGCTCCAGTCGCTCCTTGAGCATTTCTCTGTATAGGACATAGGGAGAAAGTCCTCTCGGTTACTAGGAAGTCAAGGCAGCATGTAGATTTGTGGAGTACTCATTGCTGTGTACCCAGTGCTGAACCCACTGTTCAGTTCCCCAAAAGGAGAAGGCCCTCCCCGTGTCCTCAACAAGTTGGCCATCTGGCTGGGGAAGTTTCTATAGTGATGGCTATCTAAGTTCATGACTCTTATTAGCAAGAGGCTCCACCTAAGTTTGACAAAGGAACTGTGCCAGCTTGAGAGCTTTTTAAAGAAATCTCAAGTCAATGAAGATCATTAAAAGCACTTGCAACCACTTTCTCAGACCAGTAGCCAATCCCTTTGACCTGGTGACCAAAGATTTTTTTAAAATAATTGATTGTGCAGTGAGGCTGTGCTGAATATTTTCAAGGTGTCTCCATACCCAAGTGTGGTTGCAAGGAAGAGAGCTCAAATGTTTCCATGCTGTCCTCGACTTGCTGTAAGCAATTCTGTCTATTTAACTAAGACCCAAGTCTGTGCTTGACTCTTACCCTCGCTCACCAGTCAGAGCCCGCAGGTCCTCCTGAGCGAGTTCCCAGTTCTCTATAGAGTTCACTAGTGTACTTACCTGACTGATGCAGTCATCTGCTGGTCTCACTGTCTCTGGTTCCTCTACCTCCACTCCCTCCTGCTCACCAGAGCCAGATTAATCCTTCTAAATCATGGCTTTCACCTTATCATGCCCCTCTTGAGGAGTTCATTTTACAACAATGCATAGAACTAAATCCAAACTCCTCACCCTTGAATTTTAAGCCTTCTATCAAATAGTCACACCTGGTTGAGATGACCTCAGCTCCTACCCTTTGCCACAATGAACACTGTGCTCCAATCTGGTATCATTCCTCTTCTTTACCCTTCCACTTTCTCATTTTCCCTTTCCCGGTCCTTGCTCTCCATCTTTTTTGTTTGTTTGTTTGTTTTTGTTTTTGTTTTTTTTGGAGGAAGATTAGCCCTCAGCTAACTACTGCCAGTCCTCCTCTTTTTGCTGAGGAAGCCTGGCTCTGAGCTAACATCCGTGCCCATCTTCCTCTAGTTTATACGTGGGACGCCTACCACAGCATGGCCGCCAAGCAGTGCCATGTCCGCACCCGGGATCCGAACCAGCGAACCCCAGGCCGCCGAGAAGCGGAACGTGCGAACTTAACCGCTGCGCCACCGGGCCGGCCCCCCCTTGCTCTCCATCTTTATCCCCATCTCCTTGCCTTTATTTGTACCGTTTCTCATTCTTTCATCCATTCATTCATTAAATAGGTATTGAGCTTCTCCCATATACTAGTCAGTGTTTTGGGCGCTGAGTAAACAAACTCAGCAATTTGGATTATGCCCTCTCCTCTTCTTCCTCAATCCGAGGTCATCCAACCATACGCTGCCCTCAAGAGCCAATTCAAGCCTCACCTTCCTAAAGGTTTCCTGCCTGACCCCTCTGGACAATGGAAGGCGGCCAAGTGTAATGGTGTAAGAGTAAAAGCTTGGGAATCAGATAAATCTGGGTTGGAATTTTTGCTCTGCCACTAAATATCTGGAATTATTAGGAAAATTATTCAACCTTTCTAAGCCTCCCATTATCTATAAAATGTGAATCATAGTACCTCGTGGGTTTGTTGTGAGAATGAAGAGAGATAATAGTCAATGCTGATATTGCTGTTATTATCTTCTTCTCCTCTGAAACTTATAGCAGATAAACAATGCCTGGTCACTTAGGAAAGAGTGAATATTGCTTGTAATGCTTTCGTGTGTTTCATGAAACTCCTTCCTCGCTCAGTAGTACTTAAGGAGTGTGTGTGAATGTATGCACAGTAAGAGACGCCTTGCTGTTTCACTGTCCCTCTCCCATTGGATCCCCATTCCTCAGGGACACTGGCTTCTAGATATCCTTTCTATGCCACCTCCCTGTCAAGATGAACCCGTTCTGTGGACTGAAAGCCATCAAGATAGAAATGGAGATGCCTCTGTCTGATCTGGGGCTAATGAAAGAGGGAAACTTACACAAACTGGAGAGTGCCTGAATTTCCAGCTGGTGTTAAGTGGCCATAGCAAAGTATAACCCATGTCTTCAATTTGGTCTGTCAAAGATGGAATTAAAAGTAAATTTGAAGTTTCACAACATGGTTCTCTCTATTACGGGTGCTGCTGTGCATTAAAATCGTCTGTGTGAGGCTCATTGGGATGGACAGAAATTCAATCACTGCTAATGGCTTAAGGAAATGGGGTGGTGAGAATTAGGGTCATCCATCCCAATTGGGGCAAAAAAGAGAACCAGGAAATGTGTTTTTTCAATCTTGACATCTTGCCAGCTGGAGCTAGAGGGAAATGTTTTTCTGAACTCATTGAGCAGACTACTCACAAATCATAGAGATAGCTGCATTCAATGAAAATAGATATAATATTTTTGTGGTCTGGTTAAAGACTTGCACCATCTGCACAGAGTTGTGCAGAGCACCCCTTAGGGACCCTTGAAACTATACCACATCGCTAAGTAGAAGCCCTCTTTAGCAAATGCCATGATGACTGGTTTTATGTAATGAGGCTATGTACATATCCCCAATAACAGTATCTCCCAGTAACAGTTTGGAATATTATAAGAAAAATATGATATGCATATTTAGACATCAATAGATAACAAAGGTTCTATCTGCTAGGTATAATATTTCGATGTGGTATCTGGTTTTGAATATCTATTGATGTTAAGTGGTCTTAAAAAGAATGAATATTCTGAACAGGTTACAAAGCAACTTGATCGTTTTCAAAAAAATTTTCACATGATCTCATCTGGTTCTTATAATGACTTTGGGACAAGGGCAGGGTATTGTCACCATTTTACAGAGAGAGGTTAAATGACTTGCCCAAGGTCACAGAGCCTCTAAATAGCAGAGCCAGGTAAGAATCCTAGTAGCCATTATTATTTTTACTATGATGATGAAGATGATGATGATGATGATTATATTGACTCCCTGGCATACTTCTCTGATTTTTCTGCTCTTCTGTCCTGTACACAGAGATTTCTGGAATGCATGTCCCCTGGGCTGCTTCTGTTTACCCTGGGCTGGGGAGCAGGTGTCCCTAACTGGGTCCTTGACTTTCACGGGGGCAGAGAGGGGCTGGCCTTGCTCTCGTGGCTCATTTCCTAGTTTTGCTTGGGGCCAGGCCTGAGTGGGTTGGTTAGAACTGGAGCTCTTTTTACATTTCATGTTTTTCTGGTTTCTAAAAATGAAACAGGGCAGAACCCCCTGCAGCAGGAGTGTTTGTTCCAGGCAGGGCGTTGCCTGCCAGTCTCCTCCCATAGAAGGATCTGCCTTCCGGCATTCCGATTCCCCCACCTTGGTGTGTGATCACTGACAAGTTTTAAAGATATATCACGTTCAGTGTCCAGATCTGACTATTGGATTTGAATGCAAATGTAGTAGGTTATGTGGTTTCATTTCATTTAAAAAAACTTAAAGCTGGGAGGTACACATATTTGCTAATTTATGCTGAAGCTTTAAGAAGGGACTGTCCCCAGCCCCAGAGGAGTCAGGCTGATGCCTTGACTCAGGGAAGGAGTGGTGGTGACCAGCAGAGGCTGACATGTGCTGGTTTGGTGGTGGGGCACAGCTGGGGCCTGGGGTGGGGCTCTGGCGGTGCGTTATCTGAAAGAGAGGTCATTCACTCTCATTTGGTCTTTGCTTGAATTTGTTTTGGAAAAAAAAGAGAAACACACCCAAAATTCCAAGTAACGGAACTTCGTTAAGTTGGAAGTGCCAAGGTTGTGTGAATGGGGAGGGTTTTCATTGAACAACAGAATGCGAAACGCTTGCTCTTTCACAGCTGGAACAAATCCATATTGCACATCTGCATTAATCCTGCTGCTCATGCTTTTCACAGTTGTTTCTGAGGGCAAGGACCTAAGTTTTGGATGTTCATAAATCAGACCTGTGCCAGGGAAACCCAGAAACATTTAGCAACTCTACCCAGAGCGTGTAAAATAGCCACGGCCTGCCGTTCAGTCCCATTCACACACCTCCTAGACACAGTGGACTCCAAAGGCTGCAGGAAGGCATGGCTCTGAAAGTCTGTCTAACAGGCTGTGAGAACATGCTTTCCCACATAAACTCTGAGACATCTGGGCAGAGAGAGAGACTGGAAGAGAGATGGGTGGAGGCAGGGAGACCTTCTCCGGATAGAATAAGCCAAGAGCACAACAGCAGCCGTGAACGTGCCGGAGGAAGGCAGGCACGTAGCCAAGAATCTCTGAGCAAAAGTTGAGCAGCAGGGCAGGCCCCTCTCCCAGCAGTCAGTCACCAGCCTAGGAGAGTTGGATGTGCCCACCAGTTGCCTAAGCAACCAGGAGGTGTTTGGAACCGTCGGGGGTTCATTTGAACTCTGGGCTCCAAGGAGGGGTCTCCTTTTTCTTTCCTAATTGTGTGGTGAACAGCTGGAGGGGCTGAAGGGACCATGGTGGTTTGGGGCTTCAGAAGCCACCTTCCTCCTGGCCGGCTGAGTCCCTGGCCTTTGTGTGACCAGGAACGGACTACGTCATGGCAGCAGCTGTGTGTCTCTCCAGCTACGATCTGCATGTAAAATCATACTTGTGATTGCATCCTAACCCTTTCGGCATAGATATGACTTAATTTTTAAGTTGTCCTCTCCTGGCGGAGGATCGTGTTCTTCTTCCGAGTCTCTGCATCTCAGTCTCCAGTGTCCTCCATGACTTAGTTTTTCCCCTCTCCCACCCAGGCAAGAAAGAAACTGAGCATCCTGATCCGCCAAGTCCTGAGAGGATCTGGCCCTCAGCAGAGGAGGTGGCCTCTGTACACCAGCTGTGTGCCGTCACATCCAGGGGGGCCGGGAGGACCACCAAGGCCAGCCTCCTCCAGGCCTCAGCACTACCTCTCTTTTCAACCCCCTTCCCTTCTAAAACTAAACTGCACTCCCTAGGCCGCCAGACTCTATTTCCTGGCTCCCAGAAATCTTTGGTGTGAGAAAAGGCAGAGGAATCTCCTGGGGTGTATTTGGAAGGAAGGGAGTAAGCTCAGGGTTGGAAAACTTCCACGAGCGGAATCTAAATCAGTGGTTCTTAACCGTGCTGCACAATAGAATCATCTGGGAGCTGTTAAAAAAATTGTGACGCCTAGGCCCAGAGATTCGGTTTGAAGGCCTTGATCAAAGGTGGGGTTTTTTTTTGGCAAAGGTATTTTTTTGAACTATTCTCAGGTGATTCTGAGATCCAACTAGGGTTGAGAACCACTGATGTAAAGGTGAGTAGCCGGGGCATGAGCTCAGATGAGGTCCCCGTGTGCTACACAACAGGTCTGATCCTTACTCGTCTGCAGGAAGCCCCTTAGTGTGGGCCAGTCAGGCAGCTGGACCTGGTGGTGGAGACCTCTTTCTTCCTCTCTTTAGCTACAGATACACCCTGGAACTTGCTGTAACCCTGAGGGAGGCAGTCCCGGGTAAAAAGAATCCAGTTCTGTGGCACCGTCATAGAAAGGGAGCTTTAGGAAGGTCTGTAGAGGAGAAATACAGCTTCTGAGAACTGGGGGGAGGGAGTGGTTGGGGGATTTTTTTCTTTACATCTAAAATAAAACCGAGAGGAGGGGTGGGGCAAAGACAAAAGCGGGGAAGAAACGGAAGTGAAACAGCAGATAGAGTCATGAACGAAAATGAGAATCCAGGAAGATTAGATCCCCCTATGCACCTGTTCTTTGAGAATCTCAGATGGTGGGGCTTTTGACTCAAACAATTAAAATTGCAAGTGGCCTTCCTTGGAAATCTGTCGTAAATCTCTGAATAGCTATAGCACTGGCAGCTGCTTTGGGACAGTTATTTCAGTGTCCCAGAGGAAAGATATTTTGGGGTTTAGTCCTTGCCAGAAATAAGAAGCCAAGGGAAAAGGAGAAACATTACAGAATTTCCAAAAATATTTTGATAGCAATGCAAAACTTTGTGGAGGCTTAAAGAAAAATTAGAGTACACTCTTATTTTAAGAATGCCTAGTGGACTGGCTTTGTATTTTGGCTAGCAGGTTAATTATGTTATCCGGTGTTGTCATTTGCAGGGGGCCTGGAAGTTCCCAGGTATACATGTGGGAGTGTGTGTGTATACGTGTATGTATATGCATGTGTGCATTCATTTATATACTTTTAGTTAGTGTTATGGTTTGTATACATAGGATAAGTTTTATTTGAGTTTTAAAATAATATAGAACTTTTCCTATTTGGGGAAATGAAAATGGAGGGAGATGATATCAGGTCTAAGTGAAACAGGGAAGGCTTCCATTAATGATTTTAAGTTGGACTATACATCTCAAGAGACCAAATAGGACCCTTCCTGTCTATGGTCATCAGGGCAGTACTGGCCCGTTGTCATAATTCAAGGACATTTCATGGGCTGCTGGGAAATAATGCACTCCTATAAAGCTTGCTGTCTTTCTCCTCCAATCCTTCTTCCCTCTACCAAGTCCTGCTTCTCTTGCATTGACTAGGAAAGGTCTCTTTCTAATGCGTCCCAGTCTTTGTGGTTAAAGGACTTTGCTTCCCCCAGTGGCCCGGCAATAAGACTATTTTATGAGTTCTTATTTTTAATTAGTTTAAGCTATTAGTTCTGTAATATTTTATTTGTTATAATGTGCTTGTTTTCTCTACAAGCTCCCAAGGGCTGCGTTGCACAGGGTGCAATATTAAAAATAAAATAATGTTAATTATGCCCTGGAGGTCGGCAGATGTGGATTTAGGAATTATTGCATTGTAAGGGTATCTCTCGGTTGTGTGCACGCTCATAAATATCTGCCCATCAGTCAACTTGTCTGGACAACCCAATCTGTAGAATCAGTTTAGGATCAAAGGTACCAAAAGTGGCAAAGCTTTGCTTATCTCAGCAAAGAAGGTCTTCGTGCAACCTGGGACCAAGTAATAAACATGTCCATGGAGGAAAACTGAAAGTACAGGATCTGAAGGAACAACATTCTCCTAGATGTCAAAAGTGTGAGCCCTTTGAAGGATGGGCTGCTAATACTGATTTTCATTCTGCTCCAGCACTCAGCAATTGAGTAAACAATATCTTATCTGCCCCAAAAAGTGTACATTAAAAAACTCACTCCAGGGGCCAGCCCACTGGCCTAGTGGTTAAGTTCGCTCCCTCTGCTTCAGTGGTCTGGGGTTCATGGGTTCAGATCCTGGCACTGACCTACACACTGCTTATCAAGCCATGCTGAGGCAGTGTCCCACATACAAAATAGAAGAAGACTGGCACAGATGTTAGCTCAGGGCCACTCTTGCTCAAGCAAAAGGAGGAAGATTGGCTACAGATGTTAGCTCAGGGCCAATCTTCCTCACACACACACGAAAATCACCTCACTCCAGTGGCTCTTTTTTTAAAAAAGCTTTTCCTTGATAAGGGAAAAAAATTACATCTTTCACTTAAAAAAGAAGGAAAAAGTATTTTCATTCATATGATTATACTTGTAGGAATTTGTTTTGTTTCTTTGTATTTTAAAATATTGATGTTGGTAACACATAAACCCCCTACAGCAGAGTTTCAAGTTCATATTATTACTAAATTTAAGATTGAGTTTAATTAGGAAAGTCAAGTTGAATGTTAATTGATAATGATAATTAAAATTTTACAGTGCTTTACAGTTTATAAAAAGTGTTCACACACTTGCTCATTTAATTTTCACAATGTAGAGAGGAAGTTGAGGCAGGTTTTATTATCTCCACTTTATGGGCACAGAGACCAAAGCTCAGAAAAGTTAAGGATCTTGCCCCAAGTCATAAAACTGGTGTATGATGAATTTGAGTCTTCTGATCCCAAACCCATGCTCTTACTTAACTACTAGTTGATTAGTGGGTAAGGACTGTTAAAAGCTAATGAATGGTGTACAGGTGTCTTGGATCATATGGTTTCTTATTAAAGTTTTAAATTTTGTTAGGATTCTTCAAGAGAAAATCTCAGATGGTAAGCCAGCTCAAGCTTCCTATGTCTTCAGCTCTCTCTGTCCTGTATTTATCAGCCTGTTGGCTCGGGCAGCTGTTGTTCCTAGCCCCAATATTGAATGAGATCTAGAAAAATTCTCTTTCCTCAGCGGAGTCCAGCCCAGCTGTGACAATATTGGGCCCTTTCAAAACTGGCTCATCTTAGTAAACTGAGAAAACAATTATAAAAACATATGATGGATTGGTTTATAAAACGTGATGTTTTTTAGTCTGGCTTAGCTGTAGACTGGAGCCACAGTGGCTTTCAGTAGACCCAACTCCAGTTCATATGTCTTGCTTTAATTCCGTTTGGAGTGATAGAGAGGATGTGATACCAAGGTACTCCAACAGCTAGCCTGGGGTAGATTTCGAGTCTAACAGGATATTCAGTCCTCCATAGCGTTGTTCTCAAGTGTGAGCTCTCTCCAACCATGTGTCCTGCTGCACCTCTGTTCTGTAGCCACTTTTAGCTCTTTTGGCCTGTTAGATCCCACAGGATGTGTCACTAGTGATATGAAAAAGCACTAGGCTGGGAGGAAGGGACCAGGGGACAAGCCCAGGTCCCCCTGTGTGACACTGCCAAGTCACTTTGCCTTTCTGGGTCTCATTCTCCACATCTGGAAAGTAAGTGGGTTAAACCAGATGATCTCTCATATTTTTCCCAGCCTCTGTCCTGGAAATCTCTCTCAGTAGACAGATTTCCAGTGGCCGGAGCCTAAGAAGATGCAGGCTGAGGTGGTGAAGAACACGTCATACTTGACCAGTGTGTGTGCATATGGGAGAGAGTCTGGTTGGACCGAGGATCCAGAAATGCAGGGACGCTGCTTCTCCAAAGATGTAGCGAGCTGAAAACAAACTCGTCTGGGGCCCAGAGACGCAAATAGCAGAGATAAGCAAGATAATGACCTCCAAGAGTTAAGACCTAGAGAAGATGCAAAACTACTGCAAGGATTGACAGATGATGCCCGGGTGGGACTCTCTTCTGCTGGAATGTAAACTTCACCAGGGCAGGGATGTTTGTTCTGTTTGATGATGGATCCCACACATAGGCATGCAATACACACTGTTGAATGATGAATCAACACTTTAAACTAGTGATAAGCTAAATGAGCAAGGTGAGGTTATCTAATTTATCTAGCTGCATTCACCCTAAAATTACCCCTGTGTCCTAGGACTGGTCTCTGGGGAGTAGCCATTAATTTAGAATCACTTGCTAAGCTGCTATGGCTATAGCGACTCTTTGGCTTGGCCCTTCCTTGTTCTACTTGCACTTTTCCCAGTTTGACCCTTGCCTGTGGAATGGTTGCTCTGACATTTTTGACTCTGCCCATCATCAGTTAATAAACATCCCCAGAATAATCACACTGTAACCATAAATCAACCGTAAGTCGTAGCACAAGTCATTAAGCTGAAATGGTCAGTGAGATCACGCAATCCTGGAGAGACCGATTGTCTCGAACTAAGGGTGTGTCAACGTGTGGGTGGGTATGTAAGTAAGTAAATATTAAACTGAGAAGAAGAGGAGAAAAAGAGGAGAAAGCTGCCTGGCTCTGCCTCTCTCTGGTAATCAGGTATTTGCTCAGATCAGTTTAGAAATGCGCTGCTTTGCCCATGTTCCACCCTGAAACCGGACGTACTCTGTCAACCGATTTCATTAACATCATTTTACATATAATAAGGGCAGTCAGAGTTTTTTGAACACGAGAAAAGCCTGACAAAAATAGGGAACAAACCAAATAGGGTAACAGAGCTAGAAAAAACCTGGCAGCTCTTGCAGAAGCCGCACGGAGCCGGTGCCAAAGCTCTGAACTGCTGTCCAGCCACACCCCCGAGGCTGGGCTGTTTCTCCTTTGCCTCTCCTTCTCCAGACAGGTTCAGGCTGCTCTCTTCGGCTTATCGCCTCTTCAGAACTCAACTACATAACCTGATGATTTTGCTTTTCTGCTTAGTTCCTGCTAGTAGTTGCTTTTTCTCTTTTCTACCAACCTCGGTTGTCTGGGTCTGTGTTGTCCTACGAAAGATTTCCTCATGGGTATGCTGTTCAGGGCACTGAACACATTGGTTAGCCTGTATGTTCCTCCCAAAGGGCATGTAGGTTTGCATAGTTTGGGTTATATGTGATCCTTGCCCTTTGAGCAGTTTACAACCAAGTAAACAGATAAGGCAGGTAAATACTGGATGCAGTGTAAAGATGTAAATCAATTGACTACGACAATATAAATTATGAGGAATACATTTAAAACGCATAATTTGTAAGGAAATGGGGCTAGTTGCTTTGAGTAGAGAGAGTAAAAAGTTTTGGCAGATAGGATGGGTTTATGGTTTGCTCATTCCCTCATCCAGTGACAACTAAGTAAATATGCTGTGTAGACGCAGTAAGAGAAAGAAGATGGGTAAGACTTGATTCTACTCTCAAAGGTTATAGTTTGTAGAAGAGACGTGATGTGTACGCATGTCTCTAAAATACAAAGGAAAAAGTGTTAAGTGTTATGGGAGGTACACAAACAAGGCTTAGGCAAAGGGAGCAATGAATTTTGGCTGTGGAGGAGGTGGAAGCATTTGAGGTGCGCTTGAAGCATATGCGGGATTTTGTATTTTCACATCACCAGTGTATTACCAGGTCACTGATGCCTCAAGGTAAATATGTCACATTAACTGAAAAAACAGTATTTTTCTGGCTTTGACCCATATCTTACCATAGTGGTATTCTCAGAATCTTACAAAATCTGCTTGCCCCAATATTTTTTTTGGCAGTTGTCAGGTCTTAACCTTTTGAGCATCACATCCTCTTTTCAGAATCTGAGAAACTTATAAAACCTATTTCCAGAAAAGTAAACACATACACCCACAAAGTAGCAGGCAGTTTTCAGGAGTTCATGGACCCCTGCAACCTATTCTTGGACTCCCAGGGGTCCATGGTGTCTAGTTTAAGAATTCCTAATGCGGGGGCCGGCCTGGTGGCGTAGCGGTTAAGTGCACACGTTCTGCTTCGGCGGCCTGGGATTCACGGGTTCAGATCCTGCTTGGGGAGATGGCACAGCTTGGCAAGCCATGCTGTGGTAGGTGTCCCACATATAAAGTAGAGGAAGATGGGCACAGATGTTAGCTCAGAGCCAGTCTTCCTCAGCAAAAAAAGGAAGATTGGCAGCGGATGTTAGTTCAGGGCTAATCTTCCTTAAAAAAGAAAAAAAAAAAAGAATTCCTGATGCAGACAGTCCCTGAAGGGCAGAAGCCTTTGGTGTTCAGAGCTACATAGCAGGCAACACTGCCAGAGCCTTGGGAACTGTCACATACAGAAGCTATACTGTATTCTCTGCAGTCCTCAGTGCCCCTGGAGCAGGCTGAACTGGATAACTCTGAGGGCCAATTTTGGTGCCAAAGCAGTGCTCCTTACTCGTGTGTGCCTATGTATACACACACAAACACATAATCAGAATGGGGGATGCATTTGTGCAGGGTGTACGTATTTTTTAAAGTTTCCCTGGTAATTCTGATATCTATGATGTGTCCCCCTATACCTGCTGCCTTAGGATGTTATTTTCTATGTGGTTCCTCAGTCCCTCATGCTGAGAGACTCCTCGAAGGCCCATCAGACATGTCCAGGTGAATCTGAATTTTGCCTCTGAGCCCAGCTTAGGCTCAGGCTGGGACATCCCTGCACTCTCCTTCCATGCTGAACTAATAGTGAAGCTGCATGGCAAAATAAAGTCACCAAGAAGGAAACTCCACATAGCAGGCGGTATACAAGTGTTAAAGAAAATGTTTCTATAACACAGCTTCATTGGGCAGTTGCTGGGCTGGAGACTTTTAGAATCAGGGATGTGCCCTAGGGTGGCTGGCTGACTGTTGAGTTGTTCTGATGTGCTGCTTCAGAATTAGACCAGCTTCTGGGAGTAGTGAGTAGGTTCGGGTGAAAACCACATCCATTTTCCTATTTTTTATACCATTTAACATCAGTGTGGTATCTTTCTTAGGACCAAGGCTGGATTACCCAGTGGGAAGAGTAAGCACTTGCTTAAGGCACGCGTGGCACCCCCCTCCCACTTTCCTCTCCCACCTTCATCAAGGCCATGTGGGCTCTTGTCTCCATCAAGACCCTCTTCTCAACTGGAAAGGGCAAGTCAGGCAGAACTACAGTTTCCTTTATTTCTAGAGGGCAATCTGCATCTCTGAAGACTTGTGGACAAACACCTAGTTCATAGACCCCAGTACTTCCCAAGAATTATTACATTCTAACAGCCATTCACAAATACTCACTCTAGCTGAGTATTGGGTCAGGTACTTCAGAAAGAAACCATTTATGGCGAGTTTGTGGCAGGGAGATATTCTGGGGAATGTGTGAGGAGGAGGCCTTCCTGAGGCCCCTTGATTCATGACACAAAAGTGACTATGTTTATCGTCTGTGAACCAGGTCTTTTTGCCTTAAGTTTTTTTTCTTGGCTTAAATTTAATGTAAAACTTTTGCTATCTTAATGCTTTCATTAAAAAAAAAAAGGGAATAAGAAGACTTTTAAATCTTTTTGGTTCTTTCTAATAACTTTCAGTGCTGACGTTTGCCCTGAAATTGTCCTGACTTTAGACGTCCTAAAATGGAGGCAAGGAGAAGGGGAAACAGGCAGAGAACTCCTGGGCCTCCCTGAGGCAAACTTCAGAGGCCAGTCTTTCCTCCTAACTCAGAGGCAGCCAGGAGCCCTAGGGAAGGACTTGAAGGCAGGGCTGCTGATAAATAGTGGGCTGGGGAGCGCTACTCTGGGCAGTACTGATGCTATTAAAACAGGTTTGGGAGCTGAATTGTCTTAAAAGATGGGCTTTTTTTCCCCAGAAAGTTATTACTCTCTTTGGAATTTATTTCCTTGGAGGTCAGTGTCAGCTGGTTTTGGCAGCTTTCGAGGCAGCGTGCTTTTGAATTTGCTTTTGTTTCTTTTTCTCTCCTAAAGCTTAGGGCTGTAAGGACTCAGGGCAGTGCCTCATTAGGAAAGGGAGCATGTCAACCTGTGCTGAAATTGCTGTGCTACAGGACTCCTCAACTCACATGAACTGCCTCAAACAGGAACAACCAGGGTTCAGGACTGAGCTCAATATTAAAACCAACCAAAACAGAAAACCAAAAACAGCTACCAAAGGCAGAAGACACATGAAAATGATTCACACCTCTGAATGTCAAAATATCAGTCAAAGGCAAATGACAAACTAAGGAAAAATATTTGAAACGTATACGAGAGAAAAAGTTTAATGTCATAAATACGAACTTTTTTTTTTTTTTTAAGATTGGCACCTGAGCTAACAACTGTGGCCAATCTTTTTTTTTTTTTTTTTTCTGCTTTATCTCCCCGAATCCCCCCTGGTACATAGTTGTATATCTTAGCTGCAGGTCCTTCTGGTTGTGGCGTATGGGAGGCTGCCTCAACGTGGCCTGACGAGCGGTGCCATGTCTGCGCCCAGGATCCGAACCCTGGGCCGCTGCAGTGGAGCGCGCGAACTTAATCACTCTGCCAGGGGGCCGGCCCCTAAATATGGACTTTCAAATCAATAAGGTAACGAAGAATGCTTGATAGAAAATTGAATAAGGGGTACAAATAAGTAATGCACACGCAGCATAAGAAATAGAAATGGCACCAATCATATAAAAATGCACACCCTCACTAGTAATCAAAGGAATGCAACTTAAAACAAAACAAAATGCCATATTTTTGGTGACCAAATTGGCAAAGGTTGAAAATAAAAATAAAAAACCAACTGGATGAGTATGCAGAGAAATGAGTACTCTCATAAATTGCTAGTGAGTGTACACATTGGTAAAACCACTCTGGAGGGCAATTTGGCAGTGCATATCAGAAGCCTTCAAAAGGTGCACTGATGCACATTGAGGCAAGCCTTTGATGCCGCGATCCACTTAAAGGAATTTAACCTTGGGAAACTCATGGATCTGTGTAAATATTTACCTACGAGGATGTTAAAGCATGTGTCTATTCTATGAAATATTATGCAGATATTAAAAATGATGTCATAGGTGTTTAATTATATAAAAGGATATTCAGGATATATCAAATTTTAAAAGTTAATTAAAATTAGCATGTAACAGTACAATCCAATTTTTAATAAAATAAAATGTGGACAGAAAAAAGACTAAAAGGATATAAAAAAAAGGTTAACGGTCATAACCAGTGGTTTTTGTAGGGTGGTGGAATTATAGGTAATTTAAGTTTCTTCTTTGTCACTGTCTGTATTTTCTAAATTTTCTACAAAGAATATGTTTTCTTTTTGTAACTAAAATAATAATCCTTCACAGCTTTATTTATTTAGCCAAATGGTGGTATTACCCTCTGAGGATGGCACCAGTGGAGAAGCCTCATGGCTTCAAAGGTAACTTGGGCAATGAACTCTGTCATTTTTAGAGTTTAAATAATAGTTTTTTGAATTTGAAGCAATTTGATTTTGCCCCTTGTGGAATAATAATGTGAGAATTGTATCTAGAATCAAAAATTCACTCTGACTCTTGGACAAGTGATTGAATCCCCTTTTAAAAATTCAAATGATGTTCTGAGGAATTTGAAGTCGATGATGGCTAATGTAAACATGAAAATAAGCACTGATGTTTGCAGAGTTTAAAAATAAAGTGGGGCTCCAAAGCCCATAACACCAGTCTAAATATGAGAAAAACATCACAAAAACCCAAACTGAGGGACATTCCACAAAACACTTTATAATAACTTCTCTTAAGAGTCAAGGGCATGAGAACCAAGGAAAGTGAGAAACTGTCACAGGCCAGAAGACACTAAGACATGACGACTAAACACAATGTGGTATCCTGGATTAGATCCCAGAACAGAAGGACAGTAGCAGAAAAACTGGTAAAATCCAAATAAAGTGTGGAGTTTAGTTGGGAGTAATGCACCAATGTTGGTTCTTCGTTTCGACGAATGTACCATGGGTCATGTAAGATGTTAACACTGTAGGGTGACTAACTATCCTAGTTTGCCTGGGAGAGTAATTTCTTGGGATGTGGCACTTTGGGTGCTGAAACCAGGACGGTCCTGGGAAAACTGGGGTGACTGGTCAACCCACACTAGGGGAATCTGGGTTAGAAGTATATGGGAATTCTGTATTGTCTTTGTAACTTTTTTTGTGACTCTAAAAGCATTTCAAAATACAAAGCTTATTAAAAAATAAGAAAATAAAAACAAAACACAAAACAAATTAGAGACAGCTGACTAATAATGGGATAATAGAGCTAACGAAGTTCAATATCCATCTAGGGGCTGGCCCGGTGGCCCAGTGGTTAAGTTCGCACGTTCTGCTTTCGCAGCCCAGGGTTCGCAGGTTCAGATCCTGGGCGTGGACATGGCACCGCTTGGCACGCCATGCTGTGGTAGGCGTCCCACATATAAAGTAGAGGAAGATGGGCACGGATGTTAGCTGAGGGCCAGTCTTCCTCAGCAAAAAGAGGAGGATTGGCGGCAGATGTTGGCTCAGGGCTAATCTTCCTCAAAAGATAAAATAAAATAAATAAATATCCATCTATTTAACAGATTTATTGAAGTCCTACTATGTTTTCTGCTGGTCCCTGCTTTCAAGTGGACAAAGCAGATACACCCAAATATATGTATATATTTGTGTATGTTAAATATACTCTTCTTTCTACTATCTTGCTGTTATGTTTTCAGAGATATGTGTTTGTGGGGAATTCTGTGGGTTTATTCCTTTGACTTTTTGTGCATTCATTTTTAGCATACACTAGATAAGCTTTAAAAAGTTTCTACTTTTCTCCATTCCATTGCTTTACTCTTGGACTTTACCTACTTTCAAAATATTCATTTCTAAGCCTTTGTTGATATACTCTCATTTCTTCCTCAAAAAAGTTTCCATGATTAACCAAGTTAAACCCCACTGTGCATGCTAACCCCAGCTCCCCATGCTATTCTCAGTCTTTCACTTTCAGTACTCTATTAGATTTTTTTTAAATGAAGATTCTATTTACTTTTTTCTCCCATTTAAAAATTGTTATAATTTACATATAGTAAAACTCACCCTTTTTAGATGAAATTTTATGAATTTTTGACTATTCTGCTAGATTTTGACTTTTGTAATTCAAATATTTTCTTCATGATTCTTAGTAGATATTTGAATTTATCAGTAAAGATAAAGGTAACTTGAAATACTTTATCTTTGACTATGTCTATATCAGTTATAATAAGTAAAACCCTCATTAAATTATTGTTCATTCCTTAAAAAAACCAAAAAAACTAACATAAATTATTGTTCAGTCCTAAATATCCTTTTTCTCCTGAGTACAAGATTCAGAAGTATTAAGTTTAACTTCCATGGACAACAAGACATTGGTAAATTTTATAGGAAATCAATGATTGGAAATATCAGAAAGTCATGATTTAATTTAAAGAGTCAGTATGGATTCACATCTTCTCTGCTTCAGTGACGTGAAATAAACTCTGGGTCTAATGGCAAATATCAGCGGAGGGAAGCCATGGACCAATTACTTAGGATAAAGTACCATGAAAAGAATACTATACAAACAACTAATCTAGAAGTTAGAGAAGTATGGTATAGGGATGAACTAAAGTAGATTAAACATCGACTTTGATATCAAAGTATAGAATAGTTTGGAATAGATGGATTACAAAGCTCCAGGGATCAATATTAGGACCAATTTTATTCATTTTATATGTCAACGACTTAGAAGAAGGAACATGCAGTAAGCTTGTTATACAAAACCAGAGGGAGGGGCAGTCAATACAAAGAAGGAATGAAACGACTCGAGTAGACTACGAACATAAGCAGATAAGTGGCTTATTCAATTCCTTGTGGAGGAAATATGAAGTAGAAAGATTATCTCACAGTAATGTGAAATCCGAATGTTCAAAACAGAGTAAAAAAGTAAAAACTCATGAGATGAGTAAATAAGCATGCTGGAAATAAATTAAAATAATTCAAATGCAACAGTTTGAGGCAGACAGGAATATTCACTCTAGAACTTAAATATTAATATTTAAATTAAAATATTAAGTATATTTTTAATATACAGACTAAGAAAATAACTCACTGGAATACATATAATTAAAGCAAAAATAATGACACTTGCTGTCAGGGATGATAGAATCCTTAAATTATGGGTAGTCTATCAGTCCCAGAAATATCTTAAACTAGGTGATAGGGCCGCCTAATTTATTATGCTTCATAATTTACATGTACATTGCACATATTTTGTATATGTTAAATGGTATATAATAAAAACATTTAAAGACTTCCTTATAAGTTTTTGATGATTTGTTCAACTGGTGAATACTAGTGTTGTGGCCCCTTTACAATAAGCAGGTCATATTACTAGCAATTTCTCCATTCAAATAAAAAGTCTGAAATTTTAATCCTAACAGAATCTAAATTCGTGGCTTATTGAAACTAATGAATCATTCAATAGATATTTGTTGATTATCTTCTCTTTGCTCAACATTGTATAACTGTTTCTTGAACTCTCTTATTAAACAACGTCTCTTGATAAAGCATAAAAATCTAATGTTTTCCTTTAATATTTGAAATTCAAATAAGTTAATGTCATAGCTTTAAAAAAAGTCCCAGTGGGACAAATTAAGAGTTGTTTTGTTTTCAAACCATACCTCTCTCCTTCCTTGACCATCACTGTTTACAAGCCACAGAAGGGTGAGACATCATTCTTATGGTTTCAACCATGGTGACAACACTGTCATGAATTAAGTGTAATGTTAAGGGTACATACTCTAAGTGTAACGGAAAGTTAAAGGCAAGGGAATGATCAATTGCTGGAAGCAATGGTTTTGTGGAAAGAGGCTAAGAGTTGAACTGAAGCTTAAAGCCTTGTTAGAATTTGCATGAGCACAGAGGAGAGGGAAGGACAATCCTGGTAGCGGAGTGAGCTAACGCCCAGGAGAAGAGTGATTGAATATAGGGCAGTGAGGAGTTGCAAGAGAGACCCTCGAGTGCATTGTATTATGGGGATCACTAGCACTTTTTGAGCAAGGTAAAAGAAGATTAATTTGGTGGCAGATGCAGAACAGAAAGGAGCAGGAAAGTATGGAGTACCATCTATAGCTGCAGAGGGCAGAGATGAAAGAGATCCGAGGGAGATGGCTGAGCCTCGGCAATTTCTGAATTCGGAGGGCACTCCTTTGGCAATACATTTAGTGTACTTTAGATTTTATTTCTCTTCTATATTATCTGAATTTCTGTATGTTTATATTTTGTCTCCTAACTGGATTATCTGCTTCTTGAGGGTAGGAGCCATGCAGTATCTTGCAGAGTGGGGTTCAATAAATTTTGTGGTTTCAATGAACAGGTAGTTGAGAGAGATTCTGCAGGAAAACTTGTTAGCACCTGGCAACTGGCTGCCAATGGGAGAAGAAAGAGAGAGCTATGTCAAAGGTAATTTCATGTATGGGTATCTGAGAAAATGATGAGGACATTGCTGTCAGATACAGGAATGTCTTAAGAGAAGGGGGAGCTGGTTCTGCAGAGAAAGTTACAGGTTCTGCTTTAAACATTCTGAGTTTGAGGTGAAAGTGAGACATTCAAGAGGAATGTACAGTGCTTGAGGGTATGGAACTGGAACTCAGGTGACAGGAAACAACTAGAGATAAAACTTGGGATTGAATTTGGGCTGAAGTTGCAGGAATGGTTGAGTTTCCAGGGGATGAGCTTGTAAAGCTTGTAAAGAAAAGCTCAGGGAATCAAAAACTGAGTCTGGAATAATGTTCATATTTAGGGGCTGCAAGAAGGAAGAGAAACCCTAAAGCTGCACTGTCCGATATGGTAGTCACTAGTCACATGTGGCCATTTAAATTTAATTAAAATTAAATACAATTAAAAATTCAGTTCCTTGGTTACATCAGCCACATTTCAAGTGCCTGACAGCCACATGTAGTTAGTGGCTACTGTAATGGACAGTGCAAACAGAATGTTTCCATCATCGCAGATAATTTTATTGGACAGCATTGCAAAGATACAGAGAAATACTCATTTGACAGAAAACAAGAGAGCAGATGACCTTTCAAGGGAGGACGGAGTTTTAAGGAGGAAATGTTTACAGTGCCAAATACTGAGAAAAGCTGAAAAAGAATTAAAATCGAGGTGGGGGGAATCAGTGGATTTGGCAATAAGGAAGTCATTGGAGACCTTGACAACAGCATCAAGTGACACGGTAGAGACAAAAACTGGGTGTAGCATTAAATTAGGAAGGCAGTAGGTAGAAAGCAAGTTACTGAGACTTTGGGAAAGGAAAGGAAAGAAAGAAAAAAAACAATAGTTAGAGAAGTCTGTAGTCACATGGAGGGTTTTTAAAGATGGGGAGACTTGTTCATTTTTGAAGACCGAGGCCTGTGAAGATGGTAAGGGCTCTGTCTAGGAAAAGCTCCATTTCTCTCTTTACTCTCACACTTACAATACTCGGAACACTTCACTTCCGGTCACCAAATGTGTGTGTTTATTCCCATAGCAACCAATTCTCCAACACCAGCTGGGTGTCCTACAATTCAATTCAGTTCTGACACTATCTACCTGGAATTAGTGTCAGATCTCATAGGTTAAGGGCTCAGTCCCACAAGACTGTCCCCACTTCAGACACCAATCACAAGTCCTAGGTTGTCCCTAGTACTTCTGACTGACTGGCTATAAATTGGGGTTACCACAACCCCCTCTTTGGGTTCAATAATTTGCTGGAATGTCTCACAGAACTCAGGAGAACACTTACTTACGCTCATCAGTTTACCATAAAGGATATAGATGAACAGCCAGATGAAGAGATACACAGGGCGAGCGAGGTATGGGGAAGGGATGCAGAGATGCGGGCCTCCCACCTTCCTAGCACCTTCAGGTGTTCAGCAACCCCGGAGCACTCCAAACTCCGAACTCTGTACTTTAGGGATTTTTTATTTTTTTTTAAAGATTGGCACCTGAGGTAACAGCTGTTTCCAGTCTCCCTTTTTTTCCTTCTTCTCCCCAAAGCCCCCCAGTACATAGTTGTATATCCTGTTTGTGCTATGTGGGACACCACCTCAGCATGGCTTGATGAGCTGTGCTAGGTCCACACCCAGGATCCAAACCAGTGAAACCCCAGGTGGTGGAGTGCACCAACTTAACCACTCGGCCATGGGGCTGCCCAGTACTTTAGGGGTTTTTATGGAGGCTTCATCACATAGACATGACTGATTATTAACTCATTTTCTAGCCCCCCTAAGGAGGATGGCAGGTGGGGCTGAAAGTTTCAAGCTTCTAATCATGGCTTGGTCTTTCTAGTGACCAGCCCTCATCCAGGAGCCCACCCAGCCACCTCATTAGAACAAAAGATGCTCCTTATCATCCAGGAAATTCCAAGGGGTTTGGGAGCTCTGTGTCAAGATCCAGGGTCAAAGACCAAATATTTGAACAAAAGGTGCACCTAGTGCTCTTATCACTTAGGAAATCACAAGAGTTTTAGGAGCTCTGTGCCAGGAACTGGGGACAGAGCAATATATATATTTCCTATTATTTCAAAGGCTCCCAAATCCATGCCGTGCACTTGGTTTTCTTTTTAGCTCTGGGTCCAAAGTTAATAGTCTGTTGGTTGTTTCATGGATATCCTGCTAGCACTTCCAACTCAGCACATCTGAAACCAAACTCATGGTTGTCCATCCCATCTCCATTCTCATTTTTTATATTCCTTATTCCAGCTCATCTTTCCAGTTACTAAAGCTGGAAAACTTAGTCACATGAGAATCATTCTCTCCCTCCCCTCCACTCCTTCAGTCAACCAGTTGTCTGGGCATGCTTATTTTCCTTGCCTCTGCTATGGCCTCATTTATTAATTTATTCTTTTTGTTTGTTTATTTAAAAATAATGCTTATGAAGTATTTCAGTCAACAGAGTTGTAATAGAGAACAGTTTCGTAAAAATAATATACTCAGCCTAGCTTAAGTAAAACTTGCCAAAACAAAGCTGCCTGGGAAACCCATTTAAATCTCATTCTCCTCTCCATACCAAGGGTAATCACCATTTAAAATTTAGCATTTATTATTCCCAAGCAAAATTTTATAGTTTTACTCCACATGTATGTATCCACATATAGTATAGAATATAAGTTGGTATGTTCTTAAACTTTATATAAATGGTATTATACTGTTTATCCTGCTATAATTAGTTTTTCTCATTCAGTGTTATTTTTGAGATTTATCCATGATGAATCACTTCTTTTTTCATTTATTTTAAATATTTAATGACTATACCATAATTTATTAATTATTCTGGATTATACTATAGTGTGTATATACAGACATATGTATATATACATATATATGTATGTATAATTGCATTTATTTTTTTACTCCACCTCTTGGGTTAAAATGGAGTGATGACATGGTGCAGCATTACAACCATTTTAGAGGTAACTGGAAAAATCCTATTCCTTCAAGGCAGGTAAAAACCATTTTCAATATTTTCTACAGTTCTATCTGACTTTCTCCCTGCCACCTCATCCTTCACTTTTTCCCTTTCCTCTTACCTTCTCTAACTAGGCCTTGGGTATGGTTGGCTGTTTCCTTATAAGATAGAGATTAAATCATGAAATAAAATATGAATACACTTCATGCTGAAGGTTGTTGCTCATCATTTAAGGACATTACACTTTAGTGGCATCAAGTTATTTATTAGTTTAATTTGTTAACTAAAGCTACCTCATCAGTTTGCTAACTTACAACCAAGAGGATTTCTAACACTCTATGTTATTCTAAGAAAGATAATTAACAAGATACTTTCTAGTTTTCCATATTTTTCTAAGACAGATTATTAACAACATGGATAGACATAAACCATCTTTTCTCATAAAACTGCAACGACTCAGAAATCTGTCCATGGACTAAGCTTCCTGGACTGACATGAAGATGACTTCAGAAGTGTTATGGATAATTAGAAAATTTAGAATACCCAGGGATGTCAATAGCCTAGATAAAGAGAATGGGATTCCTTGAATTATAAAAACATCAGTCCTTTTGTACGATGGTGATATCATTAGTGTGGGGCTTGAATGAAAATGAGGGTCTAACTCATTTGGGAAAGGTGATCTTGAAAGAGGTGAACTATTATAAGGTCAAAGAAATTTTATCATACAGTATTTATTGGTTAATTGCAATTTTTTACTCATCATTCACTTTCCCACACGATAATTGTCTTGACAATCTTTCTGCTTAATATTAATTAAATATCCACAACGTGTTCAGTATTGGTTAGAGCATTCGAAATATATGACCCCGAACAAAGGGAGCTCACGTTCTAAGAAAACTTGCTTGAAAAATGATCTTCCTTATAAATATGTATCTATTTTTCCTATTTTATCTCCTTTGTTTTCTTTATCTTTCCTTTTCTTTTTTCTTTTCTACATCACGGGTAGGTGAATCTCTTAAACTGATCATTTAAGAAGACTTGATATGTTGATTGGTGGGGCTGACACATGTGGGTTTGAATCCTGACTCTGCCTCTTATTTGAAAATGACACTGAGCAAGTCCCATAATTTTGCTGAGCCTCAGTTTCCTCATCTATAAAATGATAAACCTATAATACTTATGTCCTAGGGCTGTGAGGATTAAAGATGTGAAGGAGTTAGCACATAGCAAAAGGTCAAAAATGTTACCTCTCTTTTGATAGATTAAGAAAAAATAAGGGGCTGGCCAGGTGGTGCAGCAGTTAAGTGCGCACGTTCTGCTTCAGTGGCCCGGGGTTCACCGGTTTGGATCCCTGGTGCGGACACGGCACCACTTGGCACACCATGCTGGGGTAGGCATCCCACATATAAAGTAGAGGAAGATGGGCATGGATGTTAGCTCAGGGCCAGTCTTCCTCAGCAAAAAGAGGATTGGCAGCAGTTAGCTCAGGGCTAATCTTCCTCAAAAAAAGAAAAGAAAAAATAAGACAAGAGATATGGCTTTTGAGGTATATTTTTTGAGAAAGAAGGGAAGATATGAAACATGAAGGGAGTTAAGTATACCTAGTCAATGTCAACTAAAGCGCTTCTGATATATGATGGTGATTATGTAAGTCGAACAAACTTGAAGATTCTTGAAATCCAGTGTGAATAGGTTTATGAGATCCAGGGGCAGGTAAAAGGGGGTCACAATCATAGCAACAAAGGTTACGTAAGTTAAAGAGACATTGATTTAGGTGGAACTATACAAAATTCCCACCTTTTTAGATTAAAAAATGGTTGAATATTGGCAGTTTCATAGTCCACTAAATAGATGCTGAGGAGGGAAGAAAAGCAGTAGGGACTCTGAAGGACAGGGCAGAGTCCTTCAGGTGTGGTGCAGTTAACCAGGACTATCGCTCTTTTTAATATAGAATGGCTTGGCTCTTGAAGATATGAATCAAACATTATTTAGTGGCCTCTTCTCTCTGTAGGAAAAAAAGGAGTTGAAAGAGTTCATGCCAATGGGTCTATATAGAAGTCTTTTAGGCCCTTTGACATTCATCGCAGTTTCCAAAGGATTTAAGAAAACTTACCAAAACACACACACAAAAATAAGTGAGGAAATTGAGGATAAGGGAAAATAAAGTGACATCCAGATCTCTTGCTGTGACATAAACAGTGGCCAGCACAGCGCTTCCTCAAATCATCTTTGGAAAGAAGTAATCTTCCCATCCCTCCCTTTTTCCCACTCCACTTTTTTTCACTTTTGTCCTCCTCTTTAAGCCTCCCATCCCTCTTTATCTATTCCCCACCCCCACCACCCCTAATCAGTTTATTCTATGACCCTTTAATTTACCTACCAAATTTAAGTGTAAAATAGTAGAGTTTATACTATTTACCTTTTAAAGTGATTCTTCTACTTAAATACGAGACCAAAAGACCTTACTATGGGAAGAGATAAACCTCATTCTTGGATTCAGAATTTCAAGTCTTGTTTTTGCATATTTGAGGTTTTTAGATCATTTCCCGGGAAGTTCTATCTTTTGTACAATTAAGTGCCAAGTAACCATACAACGTTTTTGATCCTATGAGCGTAGGTTGCAAGTATAGGTGCTTTAGAACGGAGGCGCAAACTCAGTCTCTCAAAAATGGATTAAGAATTCTTTTTGGTTAGCGCACACAAAATCTAGTTAAAGTGCCTAGACTTTACAGTCCCATCCTCCAGCACAACTTTATCGCATAAAATATAATAATCACAATAATTGGGATACTGATTCATGTTTGAGTCAAATATCTAATAAAAAGGGTATAGTGGACAGCGTGTCCACCTCTTGAATTTCCTGGCAATTAGATTTAAAGGTAAATAGGCAGAGATATCTCTTGGTTAGCAAAACATACACACATAAAACCTAAGCATTCCCCGCCCCCACGACAGCAAGAGATCAAGGATGCCAAAGGGCAAAGGAGTGTTAACCTAATCCAGTAAGTGAAACGAGATTTTAAGGTATGAATAAAATGTTCCAAGAAAAAAAAATACTCTGCTGAGGATCACTATTTTAAAAATGTTGGCAATCGTTGATGAGCTTTTTCAGATGTTTGACTTGTTACCAAGACGATTAAGAAGCAGGAAATATATGTTCGTGCAGCAAAATGATTACGTGACTGGATTTCTTTTTTAAAAAAGGATTCTGCTCCTTTGAATATATGTATACGCCACGTATTAAATGAAATATACTTTAGGTGCCCGTTTTGGTGCCACTGGCCAGAATGAAGGCTCTCCTCCTCTACAGGAGGTGAACCGAGATTTCCTTTTTTGTTTTAAATGCCTGCCTCCGGGGTACGTAAAAGTGGGAGACGGGTTGGCAACCTGGGGCGAAGGGGGATGGGAACGAGATGGCTCTGACTGTGGATCTAAGAGCTGAATGTGTGTGAGAGAAAATCCTCCTCCAGCCTCGGAGGGGGTGTCTCCCCCAATACCAGCTCCCTCCCCCCGGGCTCGCGGGGCGGGTCTGGTTTGCTCAGTAGCAGCAGCGGCCGCAGCAGCAGCCCCGGGGCTGAGCGGCGGCGGCCTCCTGGCAGCGCAGGGAAGCGGCGGCTCCGACAGCGCGAGGCCCTGGGGAGCTCCGGCCGAGGCAGCTGCCGGGATGGAGGAAGCGTCGAGTGGAGCCAGACCCGCCGGGGTCGGATTTCCTCCCCAGCTCGGCTGCCCTACAGCTTGGCGGGGCCTGCTCCGAGCGCCTGCGAGGTGGAAGAGGCCTACGCCTCGGGCCTGGCAGCGGCAGCCGGCGAACGAGGCGGGCACAGCGGGGTAACAAGCGAGCCGTAGCCGCTCTCGGGAACCTACGCCGCCAAGGCCGCTCATTGTCTCTCCCCTTCCACCCGGGGGGCAAACAGGAAGCGCGCCGCCTGGCCGAGCGACGGACGGCCGTCCGGGCCAATGAGCGCCGCCGCCAGAGAGCGTGGTGGCGAATGAGCGCGGAGAAGAGAGGCGGGACTTCCGGGCGGGCTGTCACCCTCTTCCCCCCTTTTGGGCTGGAGGCTCCACCTTTTGTGTTTCCCGCACAGTCAATCAAAATAGGAAAAAAAAATCCCCGGACCGCTCCGGCCGTGTCCGCCGCCGCTTCCCGCATCCTCTCCCGCCGCCGCCGCCGCCTTCGCTCCTCACCATGTGTAAGGCGGCGGGGAGCCCCGCCTGAGGTGCCCTAAACACACTATGACCGGTACGTAAAGCCGAGAGAGCAACCCTTGCTGCTGTCGCCGCTGCCGCCGCCGCCGACCACAGCCAGCCCGGGGCCGCCGCCGCCGGCCCCCGGCCCCGTGTGTGCGACCGAGTGTCTGTGAGAGGCAGAAAGCCGCACTCCCCTCCGCCTCCCTCCCCTCCCCGCCAGCCGCCGTCCACCCCGCAAGCCCCAGCAGCGCCGTGTCCCCGCTGGGCCCTGGGGCGGGCGGCCCGGTCCGCCGGGAGCGCATCCCCCTGTGTGCGGGCGCGGGCGGCGGGCGGGCGTGTGTGAGTGACTGACGGTGCGAGAGGAGCGAGCGCGAGTGAGAGCGAGCGGCGCGAAGGGAAAGGGGAGGAGAGGAGAGGAGAGGGGGCAGGGGCAGCGCGGGGAGGAGGAGGAGGAGGGAAAGAGGAGGAGGAGGAGGGTTACAGGCAGCGGCGGGCGGGGGCAGCAGCAGGAGGGGAGGAGGGAGCCGCCGCCGCCGCCGCCGCCGCCGCCGGGGGGCGGGTGGGGGAGGGGAAGGGGCCTCGGCTCGGGCTTTCGGAGTAATTTCGCCGCGGCCCGCGGGCCCCCTCCCTTCCTCCACCCGCCTTCCTCCCCACCCCCACCCCCCGCGCTGTGCCTGCAGCTCCCGAAAAGCCCGTGAAACAAGAGGAAATGGCTGCCTTGGACGTGGACAGCGGCGGCGGCGGCAGCGGCGGCGGCCACGGCGAGTATCTGCAGCAGCAGCAGCCCCAGCAGCACGGAAACGGCGCGGTGGCGGCGGCGGCGGCCCAGGTGAGGAGCGGCGGAGCCCCGGCCGGCTCCCCCCTCGCGCCGCTTTCTCCTCCCCTCGCCTCTCCCCTCCCTCCGCGCCTCTCTCCTCCCCTCCCCCCGCCCCGGGAGCTGCCCGCCCGAGGCGCCAACGCTCCGACCCCGCCCGCGCTCCCCCGCCCGCCGCCTTTTTTTGTGTGTGTGAGTGTGTGTGTGTGTGTGCGCGCGCGAGAGCGAGTGTGCGCGCCCTCCCGGGGGTGGGATCCGGGCGGAAGGTGGAGGCCGGCCCGCCGCCCGCCCGCCCGCGGCCCGGGGAGCTGGTGTGCGTGCGAGCAGGCGGACGCGGGCCGGAGCCGAGGAGGAGGAGGAGAGCGCGGGCTGGCGCTCGCCCCGCGCAGCCGGCGAGGACCGAGTCGCACTTCCTGTGCGAGCGGCGGCCCGGCCCTAACCGCCACCCCCTCCCCTGTCTCCCTCTCTGAACCCGCCCATCGGGGGTAGGACACTCAGCCGTCACCGCTCGCTCTGCTGGCCGCTACCTGCAGCAAGATAGGGCCGCCATCGCCGGGCGACGACGAGGAGGAGGCGGCCGCCGCAGCCGGGGCCCCCGCCGCCGCCGGAGCGGTAAGTCTCGCGCGCCGCCCGCCCCCGCCGAGGCCCTGCGCCCGCCATCCCGGCCTGCGGCGCCCGCCCGCGCGGCCTGCGGCGCCCGCGCCTTCCCGGACGGGCGGATCGCGCGGCCAGGGCGCCCTTTCCTGCTCTCTGGCATGCCCGTTTGGATCAGGAGCCAGCCCAGGCTTTCTCTAAATTGTCACTGCGGCACCTCGAGCCGAATTCACTCCAAAATGAAGTCGGAGAGGGCGGGGGAAGAGGACTCCAAAATGGATGTTGGAGCAATTCATATCAGTGCTGAAAACTCCTTCGCTGAACGCTACAGAATTTTCAAGCACAGCCTGTCGGCCATAGATAGTATCAACTACAGAGGCAGTGTCCTTAGTTTTCAGTGTTTTTGAACCCGGAGCTTTTTCTGCTGGAAGTTACTAGATCTTACTGATTTAAGTCGTAAATCGTTTTAAAAAAAAGGGAATGAAGGTTTACTCTTTGAATTACCCTTCTGTATGCAGGAGTGAACACTTTTTGAGTGCTTTTTCAGCGGCCAGTGTTAGTTTCTGAATTTGAGGTTTTGCAGACTTGTGTTTAAATTTGCAATAATTTTTCAGAAGTGGAGTAAGTGGAATATTTTACTGGCCGCCGTTGAAATCGGCGAAGTTACTTAGCACTTTGGGTTTTTTGAAATTGAATATGAATACCAGTGTAACAAAAAGTGCATGTTAGGAGTTGTATTTACGTGCATGCCATTGCACGCCATATTTACAGTCGAGTTTGGTTGGCAAAGTTACATTTTCATTTTATTATTATTGCTAGTCTGATGAGGTGTGGTGGGATCCTTTCTGTAGTGTTTTTAGTGTGTCTGGCGTTGGGGGAGGAGCTGACCCTTATTATACGAGAGCTTAATACAAATGAGCTAGAAACAGTTTTTAAGGCTAATTATAAATTTTATATTTGTTTGAATCGTTGTTGCATTAGTTTCACATGTAGATGTGTTCACTTATTAAAATTATTGAAATCTCTCCCGATCATTCGTGGTTTTTTTTTTTGAGGTGGATTTCAGGAAATGATTAGTGATATTTTGAGTAGTCACTATAGACAAGAAAGTTTGGTGTTTGGTATAGTTTGCAGGAAATTCTTAGTATGTCTAGGCATTAAAAGTGAAGCTAAATTAAGCTATATTATTGTTAAATATCGTATTCATAATTTTAGCATTTCAAGTCATACTGTAGAGGGATGTGAATAGTTTTAATGTCTTTAGGATTTTAGGTTTTGTGCTTTTGTAAGCAGATTAAAATGTAAAAGCATAAAATTATGTTTGTGAGAGACGTTGTTGCTTTTAAACAAACTTATGGATCGGTTAACCTTTTTTGTGAACTGTATCCCTCTAGCGCCACAGTGCCAAAACTAATTGAAACCACTGCATGAGTAAAATTGCGAAGCACATTGCTTGGATCTTCTTTTTTGGTTCTACTTTTCTTATATTTTCAATTAGAACAAAAAGATTCTTGTAATAGCAATTTCCCAAGTTTAGATACCAGTTTACTGATGGGGGAGGGGAGAAGTGAAGGAGGAAGTTATGGGTGAAAAATATGCATATGTACATGTATATGTGTCTCCGTCCAGGGAATAGAATATTGTCTCCAGACTTAGCCTACTGTGGCGGTATACTTCTAGGGAAGTTGTTTCCATGCCTTTTAAACTGCTCCTCTGAACTACCAAATCTCTACTGAACTCACATTTCCCGCCAGATGAACATGAACTAGAATCAGTTGGAGCATTTTTTCCTTTGTATGTTTGATAACTGTGGATAAAATTTTTCACTAAGATTGGTAGGACTGGCTTGAATATGTTTGCCTTTGGAAATGGGAAAATTATTTTTCCAGTTCAAAAACTATTTTCCTGATGTGTACATCTTAGAAAATGAAAGAGAATTTAAGTGATTTCATGGGCATTTTTTTCCACTTAAAAATGTGCTTAGATAATCTTGCTTTAATTACTCAAATTACTGGAAGTCATGAGAGGTCTATACAGAGCTTTTTTTGTAGTTGTGATTTTCAAAAAATTTTATTTTGGAATAATTTACATTTATAGGAATGTTGCAAAGACAGAACTGAGTGTTACCTTATACCCCTCATCCAGCTTCCCCTAATGTTAGTATAATCATGGTACATTTGTCAAAACTAGAAATTTAACAGTGATACAGTATTAACTGTGTTACAGACTTTATTTTGATATCACTGGTTTTTCCACTAAATGCCCATTTTCTTTTCCAGGATCCAGTCCAAGATACCACATTGCATATAGTATTGTTGTGTTTAAAATCTAGTGGAAATATACATATACAATTCAATTTTATGCCTTTTTAGTTTATTATTTTAAGATTTGAAGGGCATTGAAAAACCAATTAGCTGCACTGGAGATTTGCTTTAAATATTTTGAATTTAGAAGTTATTAGAATATGTTATAGGTTCATCCTGGATCCTGGCCATGAATGTTTGGTTACCCTCAGGACAGTGCTGAATAGGATCTCAAAATTGATTTGATGGCAAGGCTCTTTTGTACTTAGTATTAAAAGTTGTGTAATTAACTTTAGTAATAAATCAGGAAAAAGAAAAAAGTAGACCTTTATGCAATATTAGCTTGTCCACTTTGCATTTGTGTGAACTTGTGGATTATTTATTTGCTTGTTTCATCTGTACCTTAATATAATAAACTGTATAAGTAAATATGAAAGTTGTTGCCTGATCTTCGGTTTAGATTTTAAATTTAGTGTTCGTTAGTTTAGTATGTAAGTGTTGGTGAGCTAAAAAATGAATAGCTTAGTTCAAAAGAATGTTATTTTTGCAGCTTCTTGAAATAAGACCTACGCTGTCACTGTAGTGAATTCACTGGGTAATTGTTTTTATTTGAAGTCTATTTGACTTTAGTATTCTTTGAAGATTTTAAGAAACTTTAGTACTTGTGTAAGAATGTTAGTTTGTTTCCACCTTTAGTGCTTGTGTAAGAATGGTTCTTAGTTTATTTCCACCTTAGCTTTAGGCTTATTCTTGTTTCTAGTTAGACTCTTTCCTTGCTTGTTTCTGACTCTCATAAAACCATTTGTGGGAACTGAGAAGCTAATAATCCTCTCCAAATGCTGTGCAATAAATGGTATGAATATTTTCTTTTTCCCTTTCCTCAGGTATTATCTGAGACGATATCCTGGGTTTTTTCCCCCACTCTCAATCTCCTCCCACTTCCCTACCCTCTGCCCGCCCCTCCCCCCCCCCCCATTTCTATGCCTGGTTGCACCAGAGAATGCCCTTGTAATGAATTGCTATAGCAACGTCCCAGGGCTACTCTTGGTCGTGGTCCTTCTCACCCTGTGATTATGTGTTTATATACAGAGGCAGACTTAGAGTACCTTCAATTAGAACTTTTTACAATAATGCCAACTTCCATGTTAGATGGTGTTTTGTTTGTTAGTTGTTCAATAAGAATATTAGAGTTAGAGAAACACTGGCGGATTTTTCTTCTGGTGTGTAAGCTTATGCAGAGGGTTATCTTGAACCTAAACCAAATACTACTTCTTGCCTGGGTTATGTGTTTTTGTGTCTGTCTTGTTTCTTTAGTGTTTCCAATAGCCTAACATCAAACATTTTTACAACCTTTATTTGGTCTCAGTGATTTTCTAATTTATCCCTTTCCCATTTGGTATTTAGTGTACTCTATCTCTTTTAGTGATATGCTGCTGATGAAATTTCTCTTAAAAACGAATGGGCTTAGGGGCTGGCCCCGTGGCCGGGTGGTTAAGTTCGCGCGCTCCGCTGCAGGCGGCCCAGTGTTTCGTTGGTTCGAATCCTGGGCGCGGACATGGCACTGCTCACCAAACCACGCTGAGGCAGCGTCCCACATACCACAACTAGAAGGACCGACAACGAAGAATATACAACTATGTACCAGGGGGCTTTGGGGAGAAAAAGGAAAAAAATAAAATCTTTAAAAAAAAAAACAAAAAAACGAATGGGCTTAGTAGGCCTTGCAGTTTTGAAATATTTGGGGCTTATTCATTGTGGAATTATGGGAATAAGTAGGTTTAAAGTTGGTGTATTTTTCATAGAAGACTTAATATCTTGAGGTCAGTTTTATTGATTCATTCTGTCATTTTCTTTGCAATGATTTTAAAGTAAAATACCATTAACTGTTCATTTAATAAATATTTACTGGTCCTTGTGCCAGGAATTGTGCTAGGCATCTAATGGATGTTTTCAAATCTGTCCTCATAGTCTTAGTAATCATAATGATACCTTAGGATTGTGTAGTGGTTTATAGTTTATAAAGCTTAGCACTTTCTTCTGGTTCTTACGACCTTGCAAGGTAATATGTTTCCCATTTTTAACATAAGGAAATTGAGTCCATCTCTAAATCATACAGTTTAGAACAATTCCACAGTTCTAGGTAGGACTAGAACTCAGTTCTGAGGGCTGAGTAATGTACTCCTCTCCCCAGACATAGTCTTAGATAAAAGTCTAGTAGTTTTCTGATTCAGTGTTTTTCCCCGTTCAATTAAAAAAAAAATTAGTACTTAGTAAATTTTTCAAAACTGTAAATTTATTTCATTAAAAAAAAATCCTTTTTGTTTCCTGTTGGATTTTTTTCCTTAAATTATCTGTTGCGAGTGACCTTCCTCTTATGCTTCATAAATGTTTTCTATATATGCTTTTCACCTTAGGTTTATTCAAAAGAGTTCAAATACATCATTTTGTCCTAGGTTTAGGGATTTCCCTTCATTTAATGGCCTGCATTGTTGGGAAAAGTGGTAACTACAGTTTATTTTTATTTAGCTTCTGGAGAGAGGGTGCTTGGGAAGTATTTACTCAGACTTGTCATTTGAGTAGCTTTATTTATTTTCAAGGAATTTCTTGACTAGAAAGCTGTTCGCTTATGGTTGAATATCTGCCCTTATTATCACTTTGTTAGAAAAATACTTTAGATGCTGTAAATTTGACTTTTTTAAGGATGAAAAAGGGACAAAGTGCCAGTAGTGTAAAATTAATTTGTATCTGAGATACTATATTCTTTGATGTAAGTTGAATAATTGTAAATTCATTGCTGGTCGGAAAAAATTCAGTTGATTCTCCAAAGGTGAACAGTAATCTTAAGAAGATAAAGAGTAGATTTTAGATATTGTACTTTAGTGGAGATTTCAGTATAAAGTATAGATTTAAATATCTTTAGTTTATTCAAAATGCCAAGAGGCTGAAATGAAATATGAATTGTTAATGTAATATTGGGAAAGATAACTTAAGCTTATAATTTCTATACCAGATAGAAGTTGAAGAATGACATGTGACTTTAATGTCTGGTGCTTCGTTTTAATAATTTAAGTTTGATAAATTTAAATGTTTGTATTTAAAAGATAGATTACTTTAGTTCTGGCCTAGACATATGTAACTGGGTCTCACGGTTTGTCTGCCTTTAGACTCTTCTGCCTTTCTTTCAGTCTCCTTCATTGGGCCTTAAGTTTATCTTTATAAAACACAGATCTGATTGCACCACTCACTTGGCTTAAAAACCTTTTATAGCTTTCATTGACTATCTGCAGGATAAAGTCCAAAATCCTTAGCAAGATCTACAAAGCCATTTACTACAGATCCTGATAAAAATGTCTAGTCCTGTTCCCTATTACTTTTCTCTATGAATGTGAGCCTTTTCTCAGTCCTCCCTTGAACTCCAAACTATACGTGATTCTTTAGAGTTTCTTGTCTGTGACTTTATTGTTTCTATAATTTTAGTAATGCCTTTATCTCTATTTCCTAACTGTCCATGGTGAAATCTTAAATTTTATTCTTTTTTTTTTTTTTAAAGATTTCATTTTTTCCTTTTTCTCCCCAAAGCCCCCCGGTACAAGTTGTATATTCTTTGTTGTGGGTCCTTCTAGTTGTGGCATGTGGGACGCTGCCTCAGCGTGGTTTGATGAGCAGCGCCATGTCCGCGCCCAGGATTCGAACCAATGAAACACTGGGCCGCCTGCAGTGGAGTGCGCGAACTTAACCACCCGGCCACGGGGCCAGCCCCTTAAATTTTATTCTAAGATTACTTTAAATATCTCTCTTGTGAAATCTTTTTTTCCAATCTTTTATGTTCCCAAATAGCATTTTGATCATATGACTAGTGTACACCACTATTCACATAGTAGTAGTATATATGTATATCTGCTTGGACAGATTGTGAACCATTTGAAGAGAGATTGTATATCTCATGGGCTTGTTTATGCCTATTGCATCTTGGCAGATATGCTCAAATGTCTTGAATTGTCATTAAACTGTGGTTCATCTATTGAAATATATACTTTTCAACTATGCATCAACATGAAAATTAGGTAGTGAGTTTTTTAAACAAACTTTTAAGATGTTCTGGTTCTACAACATTTGTATTAAACTTTATGGAATGGTTTGCAGTGAGAGAACAGTTATTTGTCTTTACTTTTTTTTTTATTGTCACAGACCTCCTTTGCGAATATGATGCAACCCTAGGTTATCCCTTCCCCTGCCAACTGGACTTTCTCATAAAGCTGATATGCTGTTTTAGAGGATTCAAAGATCCGTTGAAGCCCAGGCATGGATCCTAGGTTGAGAATGCTGGGCTAGATACGCTTATGTTCTCATTGTTTAGTGATATGTGGAGTTACAGAAAATCGCATGTGGATCTAGAAGGAGATAAAATAAGAATGGCTTTAATTTTGATGCTGAATAATTCATGTAGTGTCTCATTCCGCATGTCTTTACCCTTGGTCTTAGTGGGAAACAAGTATCATATAGTATTTAAGGGCCTGGGTTCTGGAGTTAAACTTGGTCTAGTTTAAAATCCTGTCTTGGCCATTTGATAGTTATGTGTTTTTTGTCTCTTAATTTTCTCATCCGTGAAATGCTAACAACACTTACCTCATAGTATTATTCTAAGGAGATAATACAGTCTTATAAACGCCTATCATAGTACTTGGCATATAAAAGAACAGCTCAAATGTTAGACATTACTATTATTTCCTTAAAAAAGTATACCCTTTGACACTGACCTGTAGGATTTTATTGCTTTCTACTTTCCTACGTTGGTATTTCTCCAGTCTTGCCTAATCCATAAAATATGAGGATGATAACTGAGATTCTGGCAGACCACAGAATGTAAAATGTGTATGCCTGGCATTCTACTGCAAACTTAAATAGAAAGTAGGTAAAGCCACTATCTTTCAGCTTTTAAATTCTAGAAAAACTTTCCAGAATGGGCAGCTTTGCCATGTGGTTACAAGGCAATAACCTTTCCTCATTAAATTAAAAAACAAATTTTCTTTTTAAAGATTTTATTTTTCCTTTTTCTCCCCAAAGCCCCTTAGTACATAGTTGTGTATTTTTAGTTGTGGCATGTGGGACGCCACCTCAGCATGGCTTGATGAGCGCTGCCATGTCTGCGCCCAGTATCCAAACAGGCGAAACCCTGGGCCGCTGAAGCGGATTGCACGAGCTTAACCACTGGGCCACGGGGCTGGTCCCCTCATTAAATTTTTTTATTTTCATTTTTTCAGTAGTTCATGGGAAAAGTAAAGAATTTGATGGCTTCCTAATGGAATAGCCCTAGCCATGAGTTTACTCTGCAGTACATTAATACATGCCATAAAAGAGTAGCTTTAATTGTTTGATTTAAGATTTATAGCAATAATATACAAATATTAACTTTCCTAACACAGATTACTTGATAACACCGCACTAATAATGTTTCTTTTTTGTACACAAGTATAATGCACTTGATTTAGTGATATATTTTTAGTGAATTGTATACCTTTTGAACTCTCTTCAGTGTTTGAAGTATGTTTGGTTTGAGCTGTCCATAATCTTTTCAAGCCACTTCTTTCGTTTATTTACTTTAAACATTAGAGATCGTAGACGAGGGATTAGAAGATCAGTTTGTGGTCATAAAGCAAAGAGTATTTTGATTGAAATTTTTTTCCTGCTGAAATAGCATGGATTATCTTCTAATAACTAACAAAATTGGAAATGATGGTTATCGTAGTTTATGTAATACTGCTTCTGTATTTGAACTCTGTTGTGTTGTTAAGAGAACTTTTATTTTCAGATAGTAGGATTTATATCAGTTTGAAGAGTTTTTTGAGGATTGGTTTAAATATACAGCAAATATATAATAGCATGTAACATTTTTTGTTTTCTTCATCCAGACAGGTGATTTGGCTTCTACACAGTTGGGAGGAGCACCAAACCGATGGGAGGTTTTGTCAGCAACACCTACAACTATAAAAGATGAAGCTGGTAATCTAGTACAGATTCCAAGTGCTGCTACTTCGAGTGGACAGTATGTTCTTCCCCTTCAGAATTTGCAGAATCAACAAATATTTTCAGTTGCACCAGGATCAGAGTCATCAAATGGTACAGTGCCCAATGTTCAATATCAAGTAATACCACAGATTCAGTCAACAGATGGTCAGCAGGTTCAGATTGGTTTCACAGGCTCTTCAGATAATGGAGGTATAAATCAAGAAAGTGGTCAAATTCAGATCATTCCTGGCTCTAATCAAACCTTGCTTGCCTCTGGAACACCTCCTGCTAATATCCAGAATCTCATACCACAGACTGGTCAAGTCCAGGTTCAGGGAGTTGCAATTGGTGGTTCATCTTTTCCTGGCCAAACCCAAGTAGTTGCTAATGTGCCTCTTGGTCTGCCAGGAAATATTACCTTTGTACCAATCAATAGTGTTGATCTAGATTCTTTGGGACTCTCGGGCAGTTCTCAGACAATGACTGCAGGCATTAATGCCGATGGACATTTGATAAACACAGGACAAGCTATGGATAGTTCAGACAATTCAGAAAGGACTGGTGAGCGGGTTTCTCCTGATATTAATGAAACTAATACTGATACAGATTTATTTGTGCCAACGTCCTCTTCATCACAGTTGCCTGTTACTATAGATAGTACAGGTATATTACAACAAAACACAAATAGCTTGACCACTTCTAGTGGGCAAGTCCATTCTTCAGATCTTCAGGGAAATTATATCCAGTCGCCTGTTTCTGAAGAGACACAGGCTCAGAATATTCAGGTTTCTACAGCACAGCCTGTTGTACAACATCTACAACTTCAAGAGTCTCAGCAGCCAACCAGTCAAGCCCAAATTGTGCAAGGTATTACACCACAGACAATCCATGGTGTGCAAGCCAGTGGTCAAAATATATCACAACAGGCTTTGCAAAATCTTCAGTTGCAGCTGAATCCTGGAACCTTTTTAATTCAGGCACAGACAGTGACCCCTTCTGGACAGATAACTTGGCAAACGTTTCAAGTACAAGGGGTCCAGAACTTGCAGAATTTGCAAATACAGAATACTGCTGCCCAACAAATAACTTTGACGCCTGTTCAGACACTCACACTTGGTCAAGTTGCAGCAGGTGGAGCCTTGACTTCAACTCCAGTTAGTCTGAGCACTGGTCAGTTGCCAAATCTCCAGACAGTTACAGTAAACTCTATAGATTCTACTGGTATACAGCTACATCCAGGAGAGAATGCTGACAGTCCTGCAGGTGAGTCTTAAGTCGTGTCATGCCATACATAAGTTCACTGATTTGTTAATAAGGAGGGAAATTTTTTGCTTTAGGTGTTTATCAGCATCTGGCTATCTTTGAAGGTGATGATACACTTTCCTATGTTTGTATGAAAGGGAGACATCAGAGTGTTTTCAAAATTGTTCTTTATTGAAAATTTGTAGTTTTTGAAGGATTCATTTCTCCGTTATGCCAGTTACATTTGTAGTTTTTCCTTAGTTTTATATTTGTTTTCACATCTGATTGATGTTGTCAAGCATTACAGAATTTTTATTTGGCAGGTGAGGTGTCTTGGTTGTCCTTGGCGTGCTGTAAGTTAAATGTTTTATGTATTATATTTGGTGGGGGAGTTGGGTTGGCATAGTGGAAACATGGTATTGGAAGAAAGACCATTTATGCTGTTTCAGCCACTAAGTAGCTATGTGATTTTGGCCAAGTTACTATTTCTCTTACACACTCAGTCGCCTGATCATGTAAAATCGAGTTGTTGGGCTAGGTAACTGTATCTAGGGTACCTTCCAATCTGAAATTCTTTGATTCTGTGATCGTTTATTCTTCTAAGTGTGTAGTGGGCATTAAACTTAGCTGTGCAAGATATATTGTTATTGATAGTATGAGTAGAAATCTCAGAAGCCTACTCTTTGAATGTTGTGCAAGAATTAAATAATAAAGTTTAAAGAGAGTGTCATCATCTTATTAATACTATTTATTTAGATAACATTGTAGTGAATGTTTTCTCGTTCACTAAATCTTTACTTTCACTGTTGTGCTTTGTATTTGGTTTTTGTGGAGATTGTGCTATTATAACCTTGCACTGAGTCAATGATTCCAGACTCTTAAATTGGGACACTTGAATTTAATTCATTGAAATAATTCCCATCACTGTAAAGATTGCCTTTTTTGTTTTTGAAAAATATGTGATATATGCTTAGAAAATTGGAATTGCCTTGAAGCCTCAGATCTGTACTTGGAAAACCCTTAATTGCATTTGAGCCTTCTGAAGCTATGGTTTAGAGCAGCACTTCTCAAAGTGTGATCAGTGGATTCCTGAGACTCTCTCATAGGTCCTCGATGTCAACTACTTTTCATAATAATTCTAAAATTATTTCCATTGTGTTGACATTTTCACTGATAGTGGCTAAAACTGCTTGTGTCTTAGCACAAATCAAGGCAGTGGCACCAAATTGTACTACTGGTTGTTGTAAAGACACCATGCACTTGCAGTTAAGGAAAAAAGCCAGTTTCACTGAAGAAATTGATAAACCTTGATAAACCAGTCAAAATAGTTATTTTTACTAAATCTTGACCCTTCAGTGCTGCATGTCTCTTTTAATATAGTAGCTGTATTGAAATATAATTTCACGTACCATAAAATTCCCCCTTTAAAGTATGCAGTTCATTAGTTTTTAATATAGTCACAGACTTGTGTAACCATCGCCACTATCTAATTTTAGAGCATTTTCATCAACTCCCAAAAACCCTATACCCATTAGTAGTCACACCTCACCCCACTCCCCCACCTCCCTTTGGCCCTTGGCAATCACTAATGTATTTTCTCTCCCTTTGGATTTGCCTGTTCTTTCATATCGATGGAATCAGACAATACATGGTTTTTTGTTTCTGGCTTCTTTCATTAAGCATAGTATTTTCAAAGTTCATTCATATTGTAGGCTATATCAGTACTTCATTCCTTTTTGTGGTTGAATAATAGTCCGTTGTTATGGATATACCACATTTTATTCATTTGCCTGTTGATGGACAAAGTTACCGCTTTTTGGCTATTATGAATAATGCTTCCACGAACGAACATTTTTGTACAGTTTGTTGTGTGGATATGTTTTCATTTCTTTTGGGTATATACTTAGGATTGGAATTGTAGAATTGTTTGGTAACTCTTATGTTTAACATTTTGAGGAACTGCCAGACTTTTTCCAAAGTGACTGCCATTTTACATTCTCACCACCAATGTATGAGGGTTCCAATTTCTCTACATCCCCACCAACATTTATCATTGTCCTTCTTTTTGATTATAGCCATCCTAATGGGTATGAAGTGGTATCTCGTCGTGTTTTTGATTTGCAGTTCCCATTGCATATCTTTGTAATATTCTTTATGACAAAATGGGAAGTATGCTTTAATAAAGCCCTTATGCTGAGTACCAAAATAAGATGATTGTCTTTCAATTGTGCAGTTGTGTGAATTGCAAGCTGAGCTGGATGCTATTTTCATGAAACACTGTTTTTACTTGAAAGAGTGGCAAACTATGGCTATTGAGAGACTCGTGTATTTAATTGATGTTTTCTTAAAAAAAAAAAAAAGAATTAAGTGAGCCAGTCACTTAAAGGAAAAAAACCTGACAGTATTTGCTACCAAGAATAAAATTTGGGCTTTTCAGTGAAAATTAGAATTTTGGAAAACTTGAATCTACCAAGAATTTGGTAGCTTGTTAATAATTACTTTTCTGATGAGATGGATAATTATATTAATAGGATTTTTTTGATTTTGTGTTATAATAAAATGTGCCAACATTTGGAAGATCTGTGTGATAACTCAGTGTACCAATAGTTTTCAAATGACCAACTCATGTTACAAAATCATGCATGGGTAAAAGATCCATTCAAAGTTTAAGATAGGCCAGTAAGAATCACAACGGAAAGTTTACCAATGTGAGTCCAGATTCTACATTGCAACTGACCTTTAAGAAATTGCCACTTGTCAAGTTTGGTATAGTATCAAAGAAGAATATCCACAATTGGCTGAAAGACTATCAAATTACTCCTTCCTTTTCCAACCATATATCTTTGTGTGAAACTAGATGTTCTTCATATGCTTCAGCCCGAACCACGTATTGCAACAGATGGAATGCAGAAGCAATTATGAGACTCCAGTTGTCTTCTTTTAACCTAGATGTTTAAGAGATGTGCAAAAATGTAAAACATGGCCTCTCTTCTCTTTAAACTTTTATTTATATTTTTGGAAAATAGTTGTTTTTTATAAAATGTTAGTGTTAATATAATGGATTTATTTTTAAATGAACTAAAAAAATTTGTTTCTCTTAAAATTTCTAATATAGTAAATATCAAAATATATAACCTAGGTGAACAAGAGGTTTTTGGGGACCTCAGTAATATTTAAGAGTGTAGGTGGAGTCCTGAGACCAAAAAGTTTGAGAGCTACTGGTAGAATGACAGACTTCTGAAGACATAGCAGAAGTTTTTAGAAGCTAGTTTTTAAAGCTTGTGCAAAGTTAAGGTTATGGAGTTCTATACATGTTAGGAAAACATCCCTAGAGAAGTTCTTTGTTATTTTTATGGATTTATGTTGGTCCTGAAATTAGATTGGCATAAAGCATTAAGTGCTGCAGTACAATAATTTATTTCAAGTGGAAATTTAGTTTATTGAATGGTGGCAAGAAAGGGTGAAATAAGGAAGTACTCCAGAAGGCCATTAAATTTGAATTTAAAATTTTAAAGGAATGGGGAAAGAATTTGAGAAAATAAAAGTTAAAGTGAATGAGAATAAAAATGCTACACAGTATACAGCCTATTTAGTAATAAAACCCAGGAAATTTTAATTTTGAGGATATTTGGTAATAGGAAAACTGTCTCGTCAGGTGTACTGTCTTTTTAATTGGCAAGAAGGAAGATAAATTATTTTAGGATGTTTTCTCAACTGAAGTTCAGAGTAAAAATTTTTATCTATTAGGGTATAGTATGTCCAGATGAAATGCTTAAAACTTTGACCTCATTGGTTTGCATTTTTATATTTGGTAAGTATGGAATTAATGTAACATTTTCCCAAAATGCATAAGAATGCACTTTTTTTTGTTACCAGGGCTCTGGAATTCCTTTTAACTTTTTATTTATTTTAAAGTTTCTCTTTAAGAAAAATGACCTCCACTCCAGCCTTTTTTAAGCAGTGAATCTGACTCAGGGCCCCTCCTCGTGAGGAGTATGTTGAATGCCTCCTATCCCTTAGACCAAACCCCCATCTTCCTTGGAACGCAGAGCTCAGGCCCCAATCTGCAACCCCACTCACTGCTTATATTTCTGTTCATTTCTTGCCCACTGAGAAATGCATGCTACTTTAGAGAACTTCCGTTTTCGAAGTTTTATTTTTACTTTGTCTACCCATTGCTGTGTATTTGAAACTGGATGGGAGGAGACAAAATGTGAATTTATGTATCTTTTGAATGTTTTTTCTAGTCAGAAAGTTTCCCCCAAATTCAAGCCAGGACTCTTTCAGTCTCTCAGGTTTTAGTCCTCTACCAGATTTTGTTTTATCTAAATACAAATTTATCAAAACTTCAAGACAGGGCATATTTAAAATGCAGTCGGGTGTTTGAGGTAGGAAGAAGGGTTTATAGAAGTCACTTCTTTAAAGCAAAAAATCCCTAATGTTTAGAATTTCCTTTACCCATGGAAAACTGAATAGTTGCGGACTAGTTGGTAACTGTGCTTTTTAAAATTAGTAGTGAGAGAATGGAAGCACTACAAAAAGTTGAATTTCTTAAACTTTATACTTAAGTATTGAAGGGCAAAAGGGAGTGATCTCTTATGTACTCCTACTGTGTCAGATACTGCTTAGGTGTTTTTATTTATTTTTATATATATATATATTTTTTAAGGTTTTATTTTTTTCTCCTTTTTGTCCCCAAAGCGCCCCCGGTACATAGTTGTATATTCTTCGTTGTGGGTCCTTCTGGTTGTGGCATGTGGGACGCTGCCTCAGCGTGGTTTGATGAGCAGTGCCATGTCCTTGCCCAGGATTCGAACCAACGAAACACTGGGCCGCCTGCAGAGGAGCGTGCGGACTTAACCACTCGGCCGCGGGGCCAGCCTCCTGCTTTGATGTTTTTAGATGTATTATCTCATAAATTCTTTTGCAATAATTCTGATAACTATTCTGACGTTTGGGTTAGGGAAGGAAAATGGCCCACGGCTTCACAACTAGCCTTTATTTTTCTTTATACTGTGTTACACTGACTTGGTGTTCTGCTATTTACATCAATGTATTTTTTTTACTTTCTAAAATTTTTACTTTTGCTTCAGATTTTTTTCATTTTCTGGGGAGAGGTATTAGCCTTATGTATTTTTCTCGTGGTAAGTGGAGAAAATGTCTTCTGAAACGGTTTTATTGGCGATACTAACAAAATAAAAGTTTATTGGTTTTACCTAAGGAATCACATGTCAGAACTGGCTGGTTATAGAAATATACAAATACTACTAAAGGCCAAACCTATTGCTTGAAAAGCAGAGTGTATGGAGGAAATGCAGTCTTTTTAGAGCTAAAGAAAGAATGGGAAAAAATGTGAATAACTATGATGTATGCTGATTTAAAGTATTTGGTAAGTCTTTTAAAAGCCATCTTACACAAATAGAGGACCAACTTTTTATGTAGACCTTAAAGTTTTTATTATTAAACATAACCTGAGGACATTTTAGTTAGGTATGGTGCAGTGTACTCAACTTTGTTTCTAATTCTGGATTCTTCATTTGGGAATCCATATATATGCATGCCATGGTCTTTCACTATATTTTGGAATTGTTAACATTTTTATTTTAAAGTTTGGAAAAATCATTTATATTCTGATTTCTCCAAAAATAGTTTTGGTTTATTCATTTTCAGTCATGTCATAATTATGTATTTACTGTACTTTATCTACTTACAAAAGTGGTATATCTTTGGTATGGAAAATAAAAACATTGTGGAAATTTTAATGTAGAAGGTGAAAGTCCCTCTAATCTCATCTCTCAGGAATAAAACTTGGTGTCGTACAGATTTTTAAGTTTTGTGATACTTATACAGCCCATACGGTTATTTTTTATCCTGCTTAATTTTAGTTACTTTTTTTCAGTAGGATGAAAATACCTACTAAGTATTTATGCTGGGAATTATATTCTGTTTAATTATCTGTTAATATAGTTAAAAGTACCCCACACGAAGAGGAGCCAAGCGTCAGACTGACTGTAAAACCAGCGGCTGGACTAGGGCTCCTTTTTGTTAAAGGGGAGCAAAAAAAAAAGTTATTGCTTTTACCCCAGGGTATGGCTTAACTGAGGCTGTACACTTACGGAGAGGAGGACACAGGGAAATAGGAGGACATCAGAACAGTCTTATGACCAGCATTTGAACCAGTCTGAACCATTGAACTGTTTCCTCAGTGTCTAGATTTGTGGTATCTCCTGTTTTACCTCTAAACTCTAAAGCCAGTGTAAGACCTGAGTCAGCACTAGGGCCAGAGCGGCATGGTAGAGGCACTTGCAAAAATGCCAGACATGGAGGTGTAATAGAGAGAAAAATTGTACTTAAGATAAGCCTGAAAACCAAAATTCCAAAATACGTGATGAAGGCAAAATCTTTGAAAGATAGCCTGTAAAATCAACAATTAGGAGATTAATTCATGTCAGATTAAAGCAAGAGAACAATCTCTTGGAGACTTTAAAATCAGTATGTTTATAATCGTCAGTGAGATAAAGGAAACTAGCATCTTTAGAACAGAAGTTGTGAAACAAAAAAAAGGTAGAGAAACAATCAGAGCTCCTAGAAATGGGAAACATCTTTAATTGTTTCTGAGACATTGTTTAACATTTTAACATTTCTGAAATCAGAGTACACCTTACAGTCTGTGGCATGTCAATGTGTACTTGACAGTGCTTTTTCTTTTCTACTGGTAGTGGTGTGTCTTGTCAGCATTGTCTTAGATTAGATTAAATCAAAAAGGTTTTGGGGAAAAAATGAGGACAACCTTTAGATTGGACATAGAAGAATAATGAATGAATAGTAATATACTGAGGAATTTACCCAGGATACAGCACAGAGATAATGAGTGAACAGTCAAGAGGCTTGAAAGATAGATTGAGAACCACCAACAGGGCCAGCCCTGTGGTGCAGCGGTTGAGTTTGCATGTTCTGCTTTGGCTTTCCGGGGTTCTCAGGTTCGGATTCTGGGTGCGGACATGCACTGCTTGGCATGCCATGCTGTGGCAGGCGTCCCACATATAAAGTGGAGGAAGATGGGCACGGATGTTAGCTCAGGGCCAGTCTTCCTCAGCAAAAAGAAGATTGGCAACAGTTAGCTCAGGGCTAATCTTCCTCAAAAAAAAAAAAAAAAGAGCCACCAACAAAGGAATTTCAGAAAAAGAGAATAAGGTGAATGGCAAGAGAAGCAAAACTTGAGACAATGGCTGAGAATTTTCTTGTGTTGAAGGAATATAGTCTACAGATGAAAATTTTACTTCAAATATTAAGTAAGGAAAATGAAAATAACTTTACCCCTGACTTATACTAAAATTACAGAGAAAGAAAGAATCTTAAATTTTAAGGGACAGAAAAGACAGATTACTAACAAAGAAATTAGAGACCTGCAGATTTTTCATCAGCCACCCATATGCCGGAAGATCATGTAGTAATATCTTCGTGGTGCTGAAAAAAAATAACCAGCAGCTGAGAATTCTATATGCAAGTAAACCCCTACTCAAGAGTTAAGATATAATGAAGACACTTAAAATACTCAAGGACTGAGAGTTTATTATTCAGAGACTCTTACTAAACTAACTACTGAAAGATTAAGTAGAAAAATGGATCCTGGAAATGAGTGGGAAGTGAGAAAATAATAGCGATCGCAGTAATGGGTAAAAAATTAATAATTCAACTGACACTAAAATACTACTAAGTTTAAAAGTTCTGAAAAATTTCAAATATATACAAAAGCAGAGAAATGTATAATGAACCTTAAGGTAACCACCTCCCAGCTTCAACACTTAGAAACATTCTACTATCCTTATTTCCTCTATTCCCACCATTTAAAATTTTATTTTTGCTGGAATATTTTAAAGCAGATCCCTGATGTTGTATAATTTTACCCCAAAATACTGATTCTCAGTGTGTTATCTGGGAGTGCCAAGACCCTTTTCATGGGGGTTCATGAGGTCAAAGCTATTTTTATAATAATACTAAAATGTTGTTTGCCTATTTCAGTCTCACCTCACAAGTAGTATTCAGTGTTTTCCAGAGTCTGCCTCGTGTGTGATAGATAACACAATAGACTGAACACAGATAAGCCAGATACTAAATTTGCAGAAATGTCAAACTATTCTCACTTTTTGACAATATATTTTCATAAGATGTTACTTATTAACATTTGTTGAGTTTATTTTAAAATTAATAAATACACCTTTAAAATTTTCTGTTTTGATTTCTAATATGGTAAATATTGATAGATATGCTTACGTAAATAAAAGGCCCTTTGAAGTCCTCAAACTTTTTTTTTGTGAGGAAGATTGGTCCTGAGCTAACATCTGTTGCCAGTCTTCCTCTTTGTTTTTTTTGGCTTGAGGAAGATGGTCCCTGAGCTAGCATCCATGCCAGTCGTCTTCTGCTTTGTATATGGGACGCCACCACAGCATGGCTTGATGAGCGGTGTGTAGGTCCATGCCTGGGATCCAAACCTGTGAAGCCCAGGCCACCAAAGTGGAACATGTGAACTTAACTACTATGCCACCAAGCCGGCCCCAAGGTCCTCAAATTTTTAAACAAATTTTTTCCATTTTTTTATAAAGACATACCATGCAGTCAAATTCACCCCTGTTTAGTGCACAATTCTACATTGTGACAAATGCACACGGTTGTGTAACCACTGTTGTAATCAAGATACAGTATCATTTCATCACTCCTCCCCAGTCCTCTGTGTCACTTCATAGTCAGCCATTCTCTCTCACCCCTGTCCTCTGGTTAATAGATGTAAACAAAAGCTCCCTTGCCAATCTTCCTCTTTTTCTTTTGGTGTTTTTGGTTGAGGAAGATTAGCCCTGAGCTAGTATCTGTGCCAGTCTTCCTCTATTTTGTATCTGAGACACCTCCACAGCGTGGCTGGTGAGTGGAGTAGGTCTGTGCCCAGGATCTGAACCTGTGAACTTGGGCTGCAGTAACGGAGTGCATGGAACTTTAACCACTCAGCCACAGGCTGGGCCCCCTTAGTAATTTTTGAGAGTTAAAGTGATCCTGTTACCAAAAAACTTGAGAACTGCCAGTCTAAAGAAGAAGGATTTTTTAAAACATAAGCGTAGTACCATTATTTGCAATATCCTAAATGTATAGTAATCCCTTAATGTTAGCTAATATCCTTGCACTGTCCTTAGCTAATATCCTTGCACTGTCCCATTTTCCCCAATTGATTAAAAAAGTCTTTTTAGAATTGATTTGTTCAAATTAGAATTCAAAGACTGTATTTTTTGTTGATGTGCCTCCAAGTCTCAGCTTTTCAACTAATGGTTTTAGCAACTTTTCATTGTTGTTTGGAGCATTAAGGTTTGGAGAATGGTGATTTTTCTAATTTTTTCAATCTTTTTGTGTTTATAGCTGTGATTCTTCCAGAAAGAACCTTCCCTCATTAGCTGTTGGCTTACTCAAAAGTACAGTTTATACAAGAAAGGCAGGATAGACTATTTAGTTCATTCCTTTTATTTATCTATTTTCAAAATGAGTTGGTATCTTAGCTGCCATCAGATATTTTCTTTGTGTTTTTTGGTGTATCATTATGAACTCTTTTTTTTTAATCTGTTGTGCTTTAATTCATGGCAGTCATTATTCTTGGTAATTAATCTTTATATTGTTAAAAAAGAAACAATGCAAACCATGAAAACAAAGAAACAGAGGCACAGGACTGGTAGGAGTATGGGTTTGTGGGTTAAGGTTTTTGTCATTTTTAGGAAGATAATGTTTATAGAGAACAGTTTTAACCTTTTTACAGAAGTTTATAATTTGGATATAAGTAACTATCAAGAGAATAAAAATGCAATTTTTAACTTCTAAACTGGGGCAGGAGGTAGAAAATTATCAATCAAACAGAAAATAGGAAAGAAGAAAAAATGTAGCAAAGAAAAACAGTAATAATAGATATAGAAATTCAGGACAGCCCTGAAAAGGAAACAGGAAAAAAAAATACTAGTAATCCCACGAGTAAAGTTGGTAAATTATCTTCCAGTATTCTGCTATATAATCTTCCAGTCTTTTTTCTGTGCATATAATATACTGTATATATAAATAAATTGGGGTCACATACACAACAACTTTATAACTTTTTTCCCAAACACTATATTGTGTGCATTTTCCCACATCAGTTTTCTACAATTTGATTATTTGGTTTCATTACTAAGTATTTTTGTATGGATGTTCCCTGATTTAACTAATCCTCTGTTGTTAGATGTTTAGGTTATTTCTCATTTTTTCCTGTTACATGGAAATCTTTGCCCACAATTCTAATTCTTTTCTTATGCAGAAGTACTAAAGTAGAATTATTGGGTTAAACAATGTTACTATTGAAGGCTTTTATATATATTGCAAAAATGTTCTTTCACCAGCTTTGTATGAGAGCATGGGGTTTTGCATATTTCATCCATAACTAGGATATCATTTTATCAAATGGGCAAACTTTTGGAGGATATAAATGGAATCTAATGTATTCATTTATTATTAGGGAACTTGAACATTTCTATTTTATGTGTTTATTGGCTATTTGTGTTTCCTTGGTCAATAGCCTTTCATGTTTTTTGCTTCCCCCCGACTGCTACTAATTTGTAAGACCCTTTTTTTTTAAAAGACATCTTTATATGTTAAAGACATTACTCTTTTGTAACACACAACAAGTATTTTCTCCACTTGTTTGCCTTTAAGTTCAGTCATGGTGAGTTTTAGTACATGTAAGTTAGTACTAGACTCTTTTTTTAAGCAAAATAATTTGGAAACTTTGAAGCATAGTTTTTGAGTTTAGTTTGTATTGATTTATGAGTCATCAGATGCAATTCAGCAGTTTATGGAAGAAATTGGGAATTTCAAATTATAATTCCTATGACTAGAAAAATATCTAGAATACATTATATGCCTTTTAAAATAAAATCATTTTAAATGTATGTTTTTGGTCACACTTGTTATTTTTTTAGTATTCTATGGAAAAATAGTGCTCACAGATCCCTGAGTAATTCTTTGAGGATGATACAGGAATCTCAAATATCTATTTAATTTAACAGTATTATTCTGACGTAGCTATGTGATTTAGACCATGGAATCTTAGGTCAACTAATTAGACTGATTAATTGCATCTTCAACAAATGGCTGCTCAGTGTCTGTTTTTAAATTCTTTTCTCTTTATTTTCTGAAGTTGTATATTCAAATTATGATTAACCAGATTTACCCCATAATGTACCCAGTAATAATAATGCAAATTAGAATTCTAGATGGACACAACAGAATGGAAACCACCTGATGTGTGATTTGCGTTAGAATGCTTCCTTTGATATATTACTCTATGGTGCCATATTACTTTTAATCTAAGAATAACTTTGTTAAAGCTAGTCTCTAAACTACTTGGTTATTTTAGTGGTTCATGGGGACAGTTTTTGTATCCGACTTTATTTCGTGAGAGTACTTGATATGTGACATTTTTCATAAATTCTCCTCTGATGAATAGTACCATCATTCTCCCAGCAACCTAGATTAGAGAAGTCAGTCAATTATTATTCATTCAGTCAAGAGGTATTTGAGGGTATACTACAATATTCCAGGTAATGTTTTTTAGGTTCTTTGTAACAGTGAAAGAGACAAAGTCCCATCCTCATGAATTTTTTGTTTTAGTGGATGAAAACAAGCAAACACAGTAATTTTAGGTGAGTGTTATGAAGAAAATAAAGTAGGGTTATGAAATAGGGAATATGAAAAAACCATAGAGGATGGTGGTTGTTTTAGGTAGGATGGTTGGGAAATACCTCCTTAAAAGGAGATGAAATTGAAGTACCGACCTGAACATTGGGAAAGGAATCTGCCATATTGAGATCTGGAGGAAAGAGTATTCCAGGAAGAGAAAATGAACGAAGGTGGCTGGAGCTTAGTAAATGAGAGCTGTTAGAAGATGAGATTGGAAGTAGGTAGAGGGCAGATAATATAACCCATGGTAAGGCATTTAGATTTTAATTTTTTAAATAGGAAAACCTTGGAGGATTTTGAGTAGGGGAATGACATAATTTTATTTGTTTTAAAAAGATCCCTCTGGCAGATCCTGTGGCAGACAGGGTTTGAGAGGGTGGGGGTTGGAATGGCAAGAGTAAGCACAAGGCTAATGCAAGTAATACGGGCAGAAGAGAATATTATAGGCTGGTAATAAGGAAAGTCTGGGAAAGGGTGGAGTAAAGAGAGAATTACGACTTCCATTTTGCCTATTAGATATCCAAGTGATGGTTTAAGTAGAAAGTTGGGTATCAGAATCTGGAGCTCAGATTGGGCTAGAGAGAAAATTTTCGGAGTCTTTAATGTAGATAGAGGTGATCACATGAAATCATTTGTGTCGTAGCTTTTCAACATTTGGCTGCATGGTAGAATCTCAGGGAACTTCTAAAAAATGCCAACAATTGATATTTATCCTCCTCCCAGTTCTAATTTAATTACTGTGCATGAGGCCTAGGAAAGATGTATTTTAAATAAAGTCCCCAAATGATTTTGAAGTGCAGCTGATTTGAAAATTGGTAACTTAGTGGGGAAAGAATATAGAGAAGAGATTAGAAAATAGTATCATTCTGAGCCTCAGATGATTTTTCTAGATTTTTAAAAAATGCAGTATCTAGCACAGAATCAAAAGTAACCAGACATATGAGGAGATGAGACACTATGAGTGAGGACAGAAACAGCAGACCACAGAGATAAGACTTATTGGAACTCTAGATACTAGAATTATCAAACATAGACTAAAACAGCTGTTTTCTATGGTCTAGTAGATAAATGCCAAGCTTGAAAAGTTTTTAACAGAGAGTGGGAGACTGTAACAAATGACATAGCAGATTTGTAAAGGAACCAAATGGAAATTCAGGAACTGAAATTTAAGATAACCAAAATTGAGGAAAATCATTAGGGTTGAATCCTGGGACATTTTCAACATTTAGAGGATGAGAAGTGGAGGAGCCAGCAAAAGAAACAGAAGGAGTTCCCAGGAGAGAGTGATATCCTGGAAGCCAAGTGAGTAAACTGCTTAAGAATGGAAGAGAGAGTTCATAACTTTTCAGATATTGTGGCGGGTATTTAAGGTGATAGAGAATGGGATGCTGGTTGTGGGTGACAAGTGGTTTCAGTGAAGTGCTAGAGAAGAAAGCCTGAATAGAATGACTTAAAAGGAGGTTAAGGGAAGAGGAAGTAGCTACAGTAATTACAGGCAAATATTTTGAGGGTTTTTTTTTCTGTTAAGGAGAGGATCATTGAAATAGGAGCTGGTAGCTGAAGGTGGACTTGAGGTCAAGGGAGAGTTTTTCTGGGAATGCCTCAATAAAGAGTGAGAAATTGATGATGCATGAAGAAGATTAATAGAGAAAAGTTTTAAAGAAGGCAAGCAAGATGAAATACAGGATACGGGTTATAGGGATTGGCCACAGATAAGAGTGGGGGTAATGATATGTTATAATGGGAAGGGCATAGAATAGAGCTTTACAGATGCAGGTATGTGTTGGTAGGAAGATAAGGTAATTCTTGTCATACAGCTCCTAATTTCCTTCTGTAATAAGCTGAGATGGGTGAGGAGGGCAGGTGTTAGAAATTTAAGAAGGAGGAAGATAAGAAATAGTCATTTGAGAGAATTGGAAGGTGAAATTACTGGTAAAATGTAAGAATTACAGGGGTTACTGGATGCTCACTTGAGTAATTAATTAGCACAATTGTGTTTTTTCTCCAGTTACCTTTAGCTATTTGGATGCAGGTGCAGGGTTAACTCTTCTCTGTTTCCTGGTAGAAAGTTTCCAAGTTCTTTTAGTTAGTTCTTTTAGTTTTATCTCTGGCATTGTTTTGTGATCTGTTTGTCCTCTCCATTCTCATTTTGTTGGTCTGGCTTTTACTGTTCTCCTTGGCTATTATAACATTTAATCTGTTTGCTATGCCTCAAATCTTTCCTCTTTGCAGTGCATTTAAAATTCTTCTTAAAAAATTTATTCCTACACAAGGCACAAATTCAGAAAGTATAAAAGGATAATCATTAAAAAGTCTCATTCCCGGGGCTGGCCCGGTGGCCAAGTGGTTAAGTTCGCGTGCTCCGCTGCAGGCGGCCCAGTGTTTCCTTGGTTCGAATCCTGGGCGCGGACATGGCACTGCTCATCAAACCACGCTGAGGCAGCGTCCCACATGCCACAACTAGAAGGACCGACAACGAAGAATATACAACCATGTACGGGGGGGGGGGGGTGGCTTTGGGGAGAAAAAGGAAAAAAATAAAATCTTAAAAAAAAAAAAAGTGTCTTTCCCTGCTTAACCCCCTAGATTCCCTCCCTAGAGGTAGCAATTGTTAGCTTTTTTGGGAAGTGTGGAATATTTCTGGTGGATGGATGCATTTACGAACATAACCATACCTATATATTCTCTGCCATTCCCTGAAATAGTACCATACTTTACCCATTCTTATGCATTTAAAATTTTTGTGTTGAATCTATTAATATTACAAGCACAGGCTATCTCATTCTTTGTAATGGCAATAGCAGTTTTCTCTTGAACAAATACCTTGTCATTTATTTAATGATTCTTATTGATGAGAATTTATCTGCAATCTTACTTCAAGTAATACTGCAGTGAATATCCTTGTACACGTTTTGTTTTGTTTTTTTCCCTTAGAGAAAGTATATATATCCAAAGGATATATATCTAGAAGCAAAATTCCTAGATATAGGAATGTATATAATTAGAGATTATATACATTTTTAGTTTTGGAAGATACTGGAAGTTGTTCTGATATATGCTTTACATTAGTTAATCTTCCTTAAACACAGGTCATGTTGTTGCCTTTTGAAAAATAAAATCTTCAGTGGCTCTTCCATTGCGTTTATTTTTGTTTCAGCTTTATCGAGGTATAATTGAAGTTATAATTGTATTCTGTTGCCTTTAAATTGAGGTCTGTTGAGTCTACAAATATGTATAGAGTTCCTGCTGTACCAGATGCTGGGGATACAAAGATGAATAGGATACTTCTTGCACTAAATTTTTTTGTAATCTAGCGGGTTGGACCAGGGTTTCTCAATCTCCACACTATGGATATTTTGGGCCTGATGATTCTTTGTTGTGGGTGCTGTGCATAGGATGTTTAGCAACCTCCCTCACTTCTACCCACTAGATGCCGGTAACACTCCTTACCTCCAGTTGTGACAATAAAAAATGGCTTCAGACATTGCCAAATGTCCCCTGAAGGGCAAAAATAGCCCTTCTTTATTTTGAGAACCATTGGATTAACAGATCTGTAGAAGATTCTAATACCATGTGGTAAATGGGATATTGACATTGAACCACAGTACTTTAGGAACACAGAAGAGTAGAGGAGTAACCTTTGGGTTGAAATCTTGTAAGGTTTAGCTCAGATACTACCTCATCCCATATTCTTTCCTAACTCCTGCCTCCTTTAACTTACTGCTTGTTTAATAGCACATTTTCTTTGTTTGATATTATGGTTAACATGTTTGTCTCCTTTTAATTCAGTGATCATTTCCTATTCATCTTTCTATCGCTCTGCTTTTTTTTTGAGAATTAATAAATGAAGAAATATCAGTAATAGGTACAGAATAAACATGGATTTCTGTGGTAATGTACAATGTAAATTTTACCCATTTGCCTCTGAAATGATTAGCTTTGTTCACATGTGTGAAATGCATGATATCTGTTGATATTATACCATTACCAATTGTGTAATTGTGTTAAATTTTAAGCTTTTTAAAGACTCTTGACATTTAGAATTAAATTTTAGAAACCAGCCTATAAACCTATGGGGGAAAAAAAACCAAGAGTAGCAAAAGGAATTTCAGATTTAGTCTTGCCTGCATATGAGGGAATTTGGAAAAGTTAAGTGACTTCACCCAGTCTTTTTTTAACACTATAGGTTTCATGTATTTATTCTAAGAATAACATGATGAAAGATTTTAAAAATGTAAGTTCTTCATCTTTGAGCACTACATTCTGAAGTATTTCTAGATGAAATGTTATGTCTGGGATTTGTTTCCAAATAATATGGAGCCAGTGTGGAGTATAGGTGAAACAGAATTATCCTAGAGTTGATTGTTGAAAGTGGGTGATGGGTACATTGGAATTTGTTATATTGTTCTACTTTTGTGTGTATTTGAGGTTTTTCTGTGATAAAAAGCTTTCAAAAATATAAGTTTTATCCTCTCCTGTTTTTGATTACTGGGCATTTTGGATTGTTAAACTTTTTTAAAAGAAATTTAATATACATGTAAGATTGGACTTTAATTTTGATGTCAAAAATCCCCTATGATGTTTGAGTTAGTGAGCGTTGTTCATAGTAACAACTTGGACAGGGTGTGGATACTTAGTTGTTTCACAAGTGTCCAGAAGATTTTATGATTCTGTGAAAACCTTGAAGATGGATTTTGGCTGTTTAGACTATTTCCCTGCTTTATCGCCTGTAATATAAAGAAGGTAGTTGATAAATTTCAGAGAATAGCCAGTCACACCAAACTACAGTGAAATATTCTTGGGGTATTTTGGACATAAAGTGGAAAGCTAGATACATTTTCTTATAAATGCTCTTGGTGCTTAAATTTTTGCAGCCTAGTTTGGGCCAAGAGATTGTAAAAGCTCAAGGAATTGAGAGAAGAGAGGAGTTGAACAAGTTTCTTAGAGTAGAACTGTATTTAGTTAAATAAGTCAAATAGCACTTTTTTGATATTGTGTGGTCTGTAAGAGAAGTACATGTTCATATTCCCAAGAGGCTTACAGATTTGTAGGGCATATCTAAAACAGACACATGGAGCGATAATCATCAACATGAACCAATGTGTAATTGACAGTGTAAATCAATGAAATGTTACTAATTGCATGATACAGATAATCGTGTAGAAGTTCAGAAGAGAGGAAGATCAAAGAGGGCTCCAGGTGTTAGGAAAGACTATAGAGAAGGGAGAACTTCAATGGAGCAATCTAGATATTTGTAGATAGAGAGATGAGGGGAAGATGTTTACTAACAAGGCAAAAAGCAATATAAATGAGAATAGAGGCAGCCTATCCAAGAGACAGTTTAATAGCCATCATTTCCCAAAAAATGGTTTGTAAGATATTAATAGCTATTAAATAAGTTATGAAAATTCTCATCAGTATATTAAAGTTTCTGAGAAACCCGTGACTGTTTAAGGAAAGGAAGCAGCATCCTTTTTCTTTTTTTAGATTATACATCTCTAGAGGTTAGTATTTCATTGGGTTAATTGAGAGAAACTCTTTGGGAAATGCTATAATGGCATGAATAGAAGGCTGGGATGTTTGGGGACTAGTGACTGACAGGACACATTTGGGTAAGAGAGTGGAGAGCACTGAATACTATTGGTGAAGATTTTAATGTTTTTAACTTAACAAGCTCTTGAAGGTTTTCGAACAGATGAATGACGTGAATAAATCTGTGCTTGGAGATGTACTTCAGGAATAGATTGAAATGGAAAGAAACTGGCACTAAAGAAGGTAGGAGCTATTTCAGTTATACAGGGATAAAGTAAAGAAGTAAGAATGCTAGACATTTCAAAAGATGAATCTGCAGGATTTGGGATTAGCTATCGGGAATAAAAAAGGAATCCTTTGTTTTGAAAAAGGTCCTATCATTGGCAGAGTTGGGAAGGGAAACTAAGCTGAGGAGGCAAAGGGATACCAGTTTTAATGGATTGCATTTGTGGTGCTAGGTTGGAATGACTTGGTAGTAGAGCCAGGGAACTGATCTCAGGACAAAGGACTGGAATTCTGTGGAATAGAGGTGAAAGGCATTAAAGTGATGAGGGTAGATAAACTGAAGGAGAGAGTTATGAAAGGGAAAATGTTTTGGGAGATTTTGAGGGATGGGGACTATAAATTATTTAGCTACTCTGTTACTACCAGTAAAACATGCAGAAAAACTTGTATATTATGTACCATTTCTGAGATCTTTTAGGATTGTTAAATTTTAGTGGGTAATATATTTCTTTGGGTAGCAGGAGAACAGGTATTTCTTTGTCTTCTCACATCTGGCATCAGAAGGTTTAGTTTGGATGCAGTAGATATTTTTGGTTTTGGTTGTTTTGTTGGTTGGGATTTGGCTTTGTCTTATTTATTATTTTCTCTCAGAAAAGCATGATGTGGATTGCTTATCAGTTCTAGATATTATCACTTCTGCTTTATTTAAAAGAGGTTATTTTATCCTAGACTGGTAAGTAATAAGTTAGAATGCCCAACTTCAAAACAAAGGTTTTGTAGGAAGGAATTAACTGCTGGATGAAACCAATCCACGTATATACTGGTATATTTATTCCCTAAGCAAAATTTGCTGTTTTATTTACATAAGCTCCTCCTTGTGGGCTTTTTTATTGCCACCACTTAAACCTCACTCTTTAATTCTCAATACCTCACGTAATCTGGTCATTATCTTGGGTCCTCTCGCATGCTGAAATTCTTTCTTTGGATGCTTAAATGAAGGTGGAATGGAATGTAAGCATTTATTTTTAGAAGAAAGGGGTTTCAGCCTTAGACCTGTGAAAGTAAAGCTTTAAGCTTTGAAGTAATGCCTATATTTTGGATAAATAGGCAGTTGATTTTTATGTTACAGTATTAAATGGCCGAAAGTTAACTTATAAAGGTGATAAGGAAATCTTTTTGAAAAATAGTTTTCATTAACATTATTTTCCTCTTCATTTTCCCCTGTTTCACCACACTTTTGAGGAATAAATGTGGCTCTCCCATTTAATTTCCCTTCAGCCTGTACTTCTTTCAGCAGCAGCACTTGGAAAGGCCCGGCAAGAAGTTTAAAGAAGATTTGAAGTACTTGTTTGCCAAAATAAAGTAGAAGGAATAGTATTTGAGCTCTAGTCACATCTTTTCAGTTGTTTTTTACCAAACCTTCAGAAACTTTGTTAAAGAAAAAATTGTGTTCCATAGTAAAGAAACTACATGTCTTAGAGTTACTATTTCAAGTAACTAGTAGCAGTAGTAATTTAACACTTCATCATTTTGCTTTTTGAAGTAGGTATATGTTGGGGGGAAAAGCGAAGTTTAAAAGATACAATTCCTTGAAGATATAATTTGAAAATTTTATATTGTGATTTAAAAAAGGAATATGGTAGTCATTAGTGCTATCTACCTAGTATTTCTGGTTTTCTCTCTGGGCAAACCAAAGTTGAAGGTAGCTATGTAGCTTGCCTTGGGCAATGCAATATGCCATAGTGACTACTCTACCAGTCTTGATCCCTAAGTAAGGAAAGCATGCAGTACACCCTCAGCTATGGTGGACATGAATAAAAAATAAGCCTTTGGTTTAAGTCACTGAGATTTCACGGGTTGCTTACTACTGCAACTTAATTTTGCCCTGTGTGGTCTAATATGGTAGCCACTGGATCCGTAATGCTATTAAGCACTTGAAATGTGGCTAGACTGAATGGAGATGTGATTAAGTGTAAACTACAAACTACATCTTAAGATTTAGTATGAAAAGAAAGAATGTAAAATATCTTAATTTCTATGTTGATTGCAGGTTGAAATTAATTTATTTTAGGTATATTGGGTTAAATGAAATGTTATTAAAATTAATTTCAGTTTCTTTTTACCTTTTTGATGTAGCTACTAGAAAATTTAAAGTTACATGTGACTTGGATTGTATTTCTATTGGGCAGCACTTATGTACCCTATCTTGACTAAAATCAAAACTGATGGGAAGAGTAGGCTACTATAACAAAAACCCTCAAATGTGGCATTGGCTCAAGGATCAGGCAGCAAGAAAACTAATATTAGAGGCTGGGAAGATGCAGTGCAGAGAAGCATTTGGTAAATCTTGCTGCAGTAACTTGGAAGGCAAGTAGTGTACCTAATGCACTTGTAGCTTTAGAGGACGAGGTTGGAAAACAAATTGTATTTTAGCTGTTGTTGGCTCCATTTGACAAGATATAAGAAAGAGATGAGCTGGAAAATGATTGGCCGGTCTGCAAGTAGGAGTGAGAAACAGAAAGTCCAGAAATTTGGAGATGCATAGGATTGGAAGAAGCGACTGCTTCTTACCTTGATCAGAAAGAGATGAAACTGAGAACCCTTTCGAGCAGATAATTAAAATTCATTCTTATAGCAAGGATCCAATTAATCAAGGTTATGACCATCACTCATATTGTTGTTTTAAAATTATTTATTGAGGTCATATTGGCTTATAACATTGTGTAAATTTCAGGTGTACATTATTATATTTCAGTTTCTGTCTAGATTGCCTCATGTTCACCAGCAATAGTCTAGTTTTTATCCACCATAACATATGTGCCGCTTTTGCCCTCCCCCTGTTCCCTTCCCCTCTGGTAACCACCAGTCTGTTCTCCTTATCCACGTGTTTGTTTGTCTTGCACATATGTTACTCTCATTGTTAAAACCTCTGAATAGATTAAAGTGACTCAGTAAAGGTCTACTGAGGGAGTGGTGTCTTTCAGTTGTATTAGGGAAAAGAGACTAAAGGTATGGATTTCCTACTAAAGCCAGGTAAGCCCAAGGTACCCACAATTAAGTAGAGAGAAATAGACACACAGTCTGTGGGGCAAGAAAGCAAAGAAATGTAGTAAATCTAAGAGACATATCTAGAAAAAAAGCCGTGGTTCTGGATATTGGCACTTGGAACTGGCTAAAATCAAACGGATAAGAAGCCTTCTAAGTTTTTTAAGGAGCTGTACAGGCAAAGGAACCACAAGAATTGAAAAAAGTGTGAAAAAAAGTGTAAGTGCTTGAGATTTAATGTTCTTGGTCTCCACCCCCTAACATTCTACCAGCAGGCTGGGAATTGTGCCTTGCTGAGGAGGCACACTCTCTGGTTCTGCTTCACTTGTGGTGGAGGAAGGTAACAGACAAGGAAGTCTCCCAAGAGGCACAGAGAGCACTGGACTTAGAAACTCCTCCCAGTGGTCAATCAGAGCATCCCCTGTTACCAGAGCAGAGAACCCTTGCACTATCTGTTCAGCTGGGTTTATGAATTACTGTGAACCATTGACTGTGGTGTCTCTTGTTCCTCCTGTTTTGAACAGGAGTGTTTTTTCATGGTTATACTTACCTTGTTCTGTCATTGTGTATTGTCTGTGAAGGGAGGTAGATTAACTTGTTTTAGTTAATAGGTCTCTGTGAAGAGGGGCTACATCTGGACCTGATGGAGGTTATTTCCACATCATCCACAGATCCTGGCCTTTGAGCTAATGCTCTAACTAGATGGGATTGTTGGGTTATCTTCTGCAGGGGCAGGGACAGGGGTATTCCCCATGTGGAAAGAAGAGTAAACTGAGTATTTCACCAGTAGGGGGGCTTGGGAGACATGACTTAATAAATAGTCCCCTTCTCTTCTTCGAAACACATGATAGAATTGTCCTTTCCTCTCATTTTTGAAGTCTGGCATGGCTATGTGACTTACTGTGGCCACTAGTATGTGAATGGAAGTTTAAGAGCAGGATGTGATTTACACTCTCCTTTTTACCTTCCTTGGCAAGGTAGTCTTGGAAGCATGTGTCAAGTGAAGCCTAAGTCCCTGATGGACTGTGATAAGCAGATCTCCCCTGCCAACCTGAATTGGATACGTAAAATTAGTGAGAAATAAACTTTTGTTGTCTCAAGCTATTGAATTTTTGGGATTGTATGTTACTATAACACAACCTCACTGTCCTGATTAATGTGTTAGGTTATAATTTTAGTCACAGTAGGTGCTCAATAAATGTTTGAATTGAATACATTGAAATTTGAGAGCAAAAGAAAATGTGCAAATTTTAGACTACCAAGGTACAGCTTTTGGGCTTATATTCCTTTTAATAGCCAACCCACACATTGGCTACGTATATACATTATATATAATACATATATATGTAGTATGGCAAAGAGATTATGTAGGTAGAAGACACAGGAAAAAAAAGAAAACACTGAAACTTGTAACATTATACCTAGAAATAACTTCAGAGCTATGCATGGGTGTGGTTTACTGGATCATTTAAAACATTGATCCTATTTCTGATGATAGCAACTCTATAAGATTGTTGAGAATCCACAGAAAGTGTTGTGAATAATCCTTAGAAAAAATAATATGCATTTCTAACACAAGATTGAGGAAGGAGAATCTTACTCCTTTTGCTTAAAAGGAATATTTTTTTTTTTAATGAGAGGGTAGGGGGAAAACTCCAAACCATTATTTTTTCCAGCTGTAGCAGCAGTGGCAGCAACATCAGTTTTAGTCCAGTGCTAGAGTAGAACTTCTTTCTCAAATGAAGTCTTAGGTAGAACCCCAATGTATAAAACTGGTCGTATGGGGCTGCTCTGATTTATATGAGGACCTGGGACCCCATATATTTATCTTCTCTGCTGACACTCATAGTGTCCTTTAAGGAAACAGTTTGAGAGTTTTTATGCAGGAGCAGGTATAGCCACTGTAGCCGTCTTCGTTCTTTTAGGTTTGGTTTCTTAGGAGAAGGCTCAGATTCTTTGTTTATGCCTAATTTGTCCAATGTTTTAACAATCCTGCCTGATTTTCAAGTTTAAGACTGGCTTGGAAGATATACATTAGAAGGGATGATAGGTCTGGTGGCCTGAGAGTTGGGGAATGGAGAGAGTTGATATCACCAGAGTTGGGAAGAAGGCAAGTAATCAAAAACTAGAATTCTAGACATTTTTACTGCAGTGTTCAGGGCTTGTCTAATACCATAAATTATTTTTAATAATGAATTGTAGTCACTAGACAAAGGTTAAAAATAATGTTCTGAGCTTCCTGCCAAAGAAAATAGGTAAATGTGTAATTATTCTGGAGAGATTTCCATTCAAAATATGGTAACCTATAGTTAGCTGGTAAACTACCTTCCTAAACAACTTGTGCCCTGAAGTTTTTGGTTTTTGCTTTTTTTGCTGAGGAAGAGTCACCCTGAACTAACATCTGTTGCCAGTCTTCCTCTATTTTGAATGTGGGTTGCTGCCACAGTGGCTGCCAATGAGTGATGTAGGTCCGCTCTTGGGAACTGGACCCAGGCTGCCCAAGGACGGCATGCTGAAGTTAACCACTAGGCCACAGGACCAGCCCCTTGAAGTTTTAGATGTATGTTTAAAGTGATATACAAATAATTAAACATTGAAGTAGTGGATAATCCTCTTTTTCAGTGTTTAATTTTTTTTTTTTTTTTTAAAGATTTTATTTTTTCCTTTTTCTCCCCAACGCCCCCCGGTACATAGTTGTGTATTCTTTGTTGTGGGTTCTTCTAGTTGTGGCATGTGGGACGCTGCCTCAGCGTGGTCTGATGAGCAGTGCCATGTCCACGCCCAGGATTCGAACCAACGAAACACTGGGCCGCCTGCAGCGGAGCGCGCGAACTTAACCACTCGGCCACGGGGCCAGCCCCCAGTGTTTAATTTTTAAAACATTTTTTATAATTAAAACTTAATAAAAAGTACCCCAGGTTATTTAAATTTGAGAAAATGAGTTTATATTATGTCATATACCATTCTCATTTTATTTGACCAAATTATGATAATATATACTATCTAAAGAGCGTAACTGAAATCCATTCTATTATGGTTATTTTTTTTAAAGAGTATTTTAAGAGATGACTGTAAACCATCCAATTTGGAAGAGACTTTTCCTGCAACATGGAATTAGAATGAATTAGAAATAGAATTAATGTAGAGGTATTTTTTGCATTCTTGGTGGGTAACATAAACACGTATATATGAACCTGGAAAAAGATAGGTTTATCTACTGCGTGGATGGTATGAAAACTGAGAATAGGATTGTGAGAAGTGAAATTAAAAAATCATATACAACTTATTGCTGTTTTTGTGTATTTCCCCCCTTGGTCTTATTAGACTAAGACGACTTATTTTTTAAAAATGTGTTTTCTCCTCAAGTACTTAGACTAAGAAAGTGTTTGCTTATTCCAGTGATAGAATGTTTAGAAGATTAGGTGACAGGGATGTAAACTACTGTAGGATCCAATTTATATTATGGTCATAGTTTGTTTTGAATCAACAGCAGTATTGTATCTCCCAGTTTAAATACTTAACATTATTCATAATATGTGACTTCAAATCATCTTTAGTTGTCTCTAAAAATTTAGTCTCTTAAGGTGAACGTTAGGTGCTGTGACGATTTGAATAGCGAGAGTTGTGAGAGCTGCTTGTAACAAATCACTTTGTTGCTGTTTCTTAGATAGCAGTCAGGGATTATTGGGAACTGTCATCCTTTTTGGTATTATTTTAACCTGGGGCACTGGTGGAGGAAAACAACTTTTTCTTTTTAAAAAAACTTTATAGTAGCTTTAAAGTAGTTTTTTTTTTTTTTTTATCTGAAGGAGACGGAAAGGTAGTCTCTCAAGCTTATAGGAAAGGGAGGAGCCTTAGGAAAGAATACTGTCTGCAATAATATCTTATATTAGTGTGTATCCTTCATAGTTATTCTAAACTTCTTACCTGTGACATTGCAGATTTGATCTGTGAGGTTCCAAAAATAAGTCTTATGTGAGAATGGGAAGCAACAAGGGAGATTTTCCCAAGATTTTTTTTTATTATGGTAAAAAACACATAACATTAAGTTTACCATCTTGTTTTTAAGTCTACAGTTCAGTAGTATTATGTATATTCACCCTGTTGTGCAACAGATCTCTAGAACTTTTCATCTTGCCAAACTGAAACTCTCTACCCATTCATCCTCTTTCCTTTCCCTGCCCCTTAATAACTGCCTTTCTGCTTTCAGTTTCTGTGATTTTGACAGCTGTAGATAATTTCATATTAGTAGCATCATACAGCATTTGTTCTTTTGTGACTGGTTTATTTCACTCAGCATAATGTGCTCAAGGTTCATCCATGTTGTAGCATGTGGCATGATTCCCTTCTTTAGTAAGGCTGCACAGTATTCCATTGTGTATGTACACATACACACACACAACATTTTCTTTATTCTCCCCAGATTTTTAAAGTCACATTAATTTGATTTGCTCAAACTACAGTTAAAATCACATACCGTCAGGTGCTGCATAGTGACGTTTTGGTCAACGACGGACCGTGTATGCAACAGTGGTCCTGTGAGATGAGTACCACATGCCTAGGTGTGTAGCAGGCTATACCATGAAGGTTTGTGTAAGTACTGCAGGGGAGGAAGAAATTTTCCTCTACCCTTCTAGGTTCTTCTGGCTGGTCTAAGAATTAAATTGACATGAGACAGATTAACAGGAGAAAAACAAACAAAAGTTTAATAATATGTATACATGGGAGAGACCTAGGAAAACTGAGTAATTTGCCAAAACGGCCAAAGCCCTCATCTTAAATGCCATCCACACCTAAAACAGAAGAAGATGTAGGGGGTAGGGATAGTCAGGGACTTCAGAGGGAAGGGGAAGGCAGTTCTCACAGGTAGGTGAAAAGGAGCACATGTTTGGAAAACAAGTGTTTGGCCACACAGAAACAGAAGAACATAGAAGGGAGCCCAAAAAATAGGCTTTTCTAGGTTACCCCTCCCCCCTTGCATCTACTACCTAGTTCATGTTATGCTAAGGTGCTAGCTTCCTGAAATAGATTTTTTTTTTTAATCTGAATTCTTTAGAAAGTTAAGGGGGAGATAACAAGAAAAACTTTGAGTCTTTCGTTTCTTAGAAATAATCAGCCTAAAATAATCTCCACATTATATCTCTGTGTGTGTATCCTATAAAAGCTTGTATTGTGTAGATTTAATAGGAAGAATAATCCTATTAATGTATAATCTCCAGTTGGGTAGAAAAGCTTTGAAGATAATTTGGAAAACTGCTATAAAAAAATAGAAGGGAGGTTTGAAAAAGATTAGAAGAGGTGAAATTAAAGATTAATTTTAATTGGGGGGGAGGGGAGCAGTCATAGAAGAATAATGATCCAAATCTAAGGAGATAGGATTTGTGGGAAAGAGATTGCTTAGTGTTAAAGCAGGGAATATATATCTATATAATCCATATATATCTAAATACACACACACACACAATTATATTTGGTAAAGGAATAAAATTTGGTTTTAAAACCTTCCCTTAAGGTGTAACTTATTTTGATTAGACTAGTGAAGTTATATTTTTAGGAATCCATGTGTATACTTTAGAACTATCCCCTAGAAAGAAAAACTGGGGGGGAGAAAGACTTTTGGTGGCTTTGAAATGTCCATTGGAATCTGAGTAGTTATCAATGTAAAAATCTAATTAAAATAATATTTTCGACCTTGTATGATTATCTTGTAATTCTGTTTAGGTGATTTTTATGCCAGGTGAAACTGATTAAAGGGAAAATGTAAACAAAATAAACTTTTAGCATCAAGTGAAGTAATTTCATCAGTGCTTAAAAACATTGAAGGCAGAGAATATGAAAGCCTTTGATAAGAATAACAAAATCCTAATGATATGCTATTGATAAAAGAGAATATCTCATTTTATCACGAGTACTGTAATTCATATTTACTTAGTGTCAGTTATTTAAATTAAATATGCATATTCCAGACTTGATAAACCAGTTAAGAATTTATCTTAAATATTCTATTAGCTCTGTTGATAAATAATTAGCAATTAGTTTTAGGAGGAAGCATTTAACATTTTCTTCTGGTAATATTTTTAATAGAAATCTGGGCATGCCCTGAGTTATTAATTTTTAACTAATATTAATTATACAGATTGCCATTGATCTCTTCACTTATTCCATGTCAGCTGTGTTTGTGTTGCTTGGACATGCCGGCCTACTCCCTCACTTTTTTGTGTGCTTTTAGCGTGCTGCTGCATATTACTATTTATATGTGCTTGGATTAAATGGATTTATATTTTCTGGTTTTAACTGAATAAACCTTCAGAATGGACAAGTGGCTTTAATATTCATATGAAGAAACCATGGACTAAATAGAAAAAAATGCAAGTATCACTGAACAACAAGAAAATGGCAGACACTCTGCTGTTGATAATATCGAAACTCATCCTAAATATTTTGTTGTGACATATTATCTAATATTGAGCTATCACAATTAACAATACACTTAAAATTGTTTATCTTATTTATCTGTGTTTTATAAGATTTCATAATCATTACAATGGTGTTCTGTATATGCTTAATTAATAAACACATTTATGGGGTGCATGTTCAAAACTTTACTAATAGTGTTGAGCAGTCTGGAAAATTTGGAGACCACTGGCTTCATCCTCTTCCTAATCCACAGAAGCAACCAAACTCTTGGAAGTCAACAGTACTGTTTAGTGGTGGCTATGGTAAATTGATTTCGTCTAAACCCTCACCACCATACTCCTGTACTCCAGCAGATTGTGCTTCCATCATATTCTCTCTCCTTTTTTGGTATTTCTCTAAAGTGTACTGATAATGTGTTAAGCTATTTTTTTTGTACAATTTTGTGTTTGTCCATTGGTTATGCAAGAAAATTAGTCTTAATCATATCGTGTGTATATATCTATTAAATCATTTAAACTCCATTTCTCTCTCTTTTCCTTCAACTCTTGCCCAGGTGTGCAGGAAATTTTTTTCATTTATATCTCCCTTTTGCAAACTTGTTTTATTGGGGTATGCCTTGAAAACAACCATAATTATGGGACAAAGATACTGTTAGTCATATACCAGGCCAGATGAAAAGGAAATTTAAATATTTTGAGGTAGACAGTAGACATAATTAAAAATCTGTGCTGTTAGTTTATGAAATTCTTAAATGTTTATGCAAATCTTAAGAACTTTTATTTCTATTGCTTACATTTTTTGCGTTTAAACTGGTTTTTCCTTGAGTACCAAAAGTCACGTTTAAATTAGCATATTCATTTTTTATATTGCTAGTGTATGTTATACCGATATTGCTTCCAATTGTAAAGGTTAGTTTACACTATTTCGGGTAGTCTTGTGTGTTAAATCTACCTTTGTGGGCTAGTTTAGGAACTTCGTTTTTATAATAATGCTTGCTTTCCCAGCAAAACTTGGAAAGAGTACTATATACTTTGTTTCCAATTTATTTCCTTCCATACTCTTGAATCTACTCTAGGTAGGGTTGTTTCCTGGGTTCTCTACTGAAACAGCTCTTGTCAAGATCACCAGTGATTACCACATTGTTACATCCAAAAGTCATTTCTCAGCCCTCGTTTTACTTAACTTACCAGACATTTGACACCTATGATTATGTTCTTCTTGAAATGACTTTTTCACTTGGTTTGTGAATACCAATTTCCTTCTTTCTCACTGGTTGGTTCTTTTTAATCTCCTTTATTTGTTAACTTTGAAGTGCCCCAAGGTTTCCTCCTCTCTCTGTAGTCCATTCTGAGTGACTCAGTAACCAAGTATATATGCTTATGATGCCCAAGTTTATATCTGCAGGCCATACTTTTACCTCAACTCCGGATCTCTCAGCTACCTGATCAGCATCATCATTTGGGTATTTTGTAGGCACGTCAAAACTTTCGTATTTGAAAACGGGCCTCTGATTCATAGCCCTCTCCCACAGTCTTCTACCTCCAGTCTACCCTATCTCGATTAATTAATGGCAGCTCCATCTCTCCAGTTGCTTAGGACAAAACCTTGGAATGTCTTTAACTCCTTTCTTGTTCTGACACCTCACATAAAACTGCTATCAGATCTGTTATCAGATGTCATTGATTCTATCTATGAAATATTTCCTGACTCTCACCAATCCTTGCCACTTCCTCTTCAACACCCTAGTTTTAGGCCGCTATCATCTTTTGCTTTGATAATTATAGCAGCCTTTTAATTTAATTAATCTCTCTACTTCTGCCCTTGCCTCCCAACAGTCTCTTTAATACAGCATCCAGAGTGATCCTGGATTTATTTTGATAAAATGTAATTTAAATTATATCACCCCTCTCCTCTTAATCCCTCAGTGACTTCCCCTGCTCTGAGTAAAATGTAAAGTTTTATAATGGCCTACAAAGTAACACACAATGTATAACATCATATATGACCTTATCCTCCCCTTCTCATTTTTACCTCTGTGATCTTATCACTTAGTATTCTTCCTACACATTCATTCCATTCTAACCACACAGGCCTCCTTGCTTTTCCATGAACACACCAAGCATACACCCAACTTGCTTTTCCTTCTGCCTGGAATACTTTCCCCCACCTTGATTGCGCCTTTGCCTCCTTCAGGGTCAAATGTCACCATGTCAGCAAAGCTTTCTCTGACTGCACTATTTAAAAGAGCAACACTCCACTCTCATGTGGAAGTTAAACGTGTAGACAAAGAGAACAGAATAGTGGCTACCAGGGGAAGGGGGGGGTGGGGGGGCACAAAGGGTGAAGTGCTGCAGGTACGACATAACTGATAAACAGTAATGCACAACTGAAATTTCACAAGATTGTAAACTATCATAATCTCGATAAAAGTTAAAAACAAAACAACAACAAATAAAACAGCAACACTTCCCTCCTTTCCAGCCTCGTCCCTCTTTACCCTGCTTTTTCCCCATAACACTTAACTACCACCTAAAATACTGTTTACTTATTTGTTTTGTTTTCTCCCAAGTAAAAAGTATACTTGATAAAGGCATGAACTTAACTTTTGTTAACTGTTTTATCCTTAGAACCTAGAACTGTGACCGGCACATTGTAGTCACTCACATATTTGTTGAATGAATAACATTATATTCTAAATTTAAAATTGTGGACTTAATTTTTGGAGCACATTCATCTAAAGATTTTGTTTTTGTTTTTTTAATTCCTGTGGTGGGGGAAGGGGCTAGTTGATTATATAGGAACTAGAGATGCAACCACAATAAAAGATGATCGCCTGTCTTTCTTCCTTAAGTAATCTCCTATAGATTCCTTAACAAAAATTATTTATAATAATCTTTATATTGAAGTATAATATACATTCAGAAAAATGTACAGATCATATGTGTGTAACTTGATGAATTTTTACAAAATGAATGCACAGGAAAAATTACCACCCAGATCAAGAAATGGGATATTACCAGCAACCTCAGAAATCTCCTGTACCCAGTCATTACCCCTCTTAAAGGTAGGCAGTCACCGTAGAATAGTTTTGCCTGTTGTTTTGAGCTTTATGTAAATGGAATAGAGAGAGAGAGAGACTGTGTGTGTGTGGCTTTTATTTAAAGTTATGTTTGTGACATCCATTCCTGTTGTTGCATAGAAGTTGTTAATATTCATTATTTTAACATATCCATTGTATGAATGAATATATCGCGATTGATTTTCTGTTGCAATACTAGTGGACATTTGAGTTGTTTCCAGTTTATGGTGAATTTTTGTACTTTGATCTCATGTGTATGCATTTCTGTTGCAGTGAAATTTCTTGAGTTAGAGTTTACACAGATTCAGCTTTAGAAGATCAAAAGGTTTTCCAAAGTTGTTACGCTGATTTACACACCCACCAGCAGTGTGGGAGAGTTTCAGTTGCTCTACTACTTTGCCAACAATTCTCCTAATCTATTTAAAAAATTTTTGCCATCTTCGTGAGTGTGTAGGATATCACGTGATTTTAATTTTCCCTATATCTAATAATATTGAGTACCTTTTCATACTTTTATGGGTCATTTTGATGAATTATTACTTCCCCGTCCCCTGAGCTTTATAAACAGTAGATTTCTAAGAATAACTAGGTATCGTGTAGGACACTAATACAGCACAGTAAAAAATATTTTCCCGTCATCTACTCTAGGATATTGAGGAAGATGTAAACTTGACTGCCTAATGCTGAAGACTTATTTTTAAGGGGTCTGAAATAAATTGCTGTGCTTTGGCAAGGGGAATTATTTAGGATTTATTAGATTAATTTTATGATTAAGATTCTAAATATCCCAGGTGTGTTTAAAATGATTAAAAATTGGGTGTAACACTTGTTGGGCAATTAATTTATTGTCTTTAGTGAGCACTTTGTGGTCCTGTCCATATGAACTGACCCCTAATCTTTTAAAAATCTTCTCCTTATGTATTATTTACAGATAGAAGGAGCATAGAAAAGTAGAGGGTAAAGTCTTTTCAGGTAGATCATTACCTATATTGGAAGTTCCTCCTTAGGAATGGTTTGTTCATTTAGTCAGATTGTGTTTTTTGAGCACTTTTGAGAGAAGCATTCATATCTAAAAGGATGTATGAGCCAATAAATTAATTTTACAATAAGCGTGTATAAAGGAGATGACATTTGAACTAGTCTTGAAGGATAAGGAGAGAGTTAAGTTATATGGAAGATGAAAGACCTAGAAAGCAGTCCAGGCAAGAGACACGTACTAGGGTGTGACATTGAGAGGGACATGTGTTCTGAAAATGATGAGAATTTCGGTGTTTTATTGCTGAAGTTGGAAACGCGAGTTTGGGCCAGATTGAGAGTGTTCTTGAATACCAAGTTAATAAGTTGGGACTTTATACTGCAGGAAATAGAGAATTAGTGCATGTATTGAATCAGGAAAATGATGCCATTAGATTTTTATTTGGAAAAATGTTCTGGAAGATATGTAGATGATGGATTGGCAAAAGAGAGAGATGACAGGCTGGGAGTGGACTAACAAGACTCACCTTAAGTTGATAGTTTGAGCAGTTACGTAACTTGTAATGCTACTAACTTAAGAAGGATGCAAGGAGAAGATTTGGTGGGTGAACAAGTTGTGTTCAATTTGGACATGTCAAGTTCTATGTACCTATGTTGTATTCAATAAGAAAAAAAGTTAAATTATAAGTTTCCTTGTCTATGATGCACTTTAAACATATGTTGTATGTTCCAGTGAGAGAATAGGAACAGGAATGTCCAGTAGGAGCAGGAATGTCCTATAATATCTTCATCCTCACAGTCAGGTTGCATTTTGTTGTTGCCCTCTCTCATCATTTGCTTTTTTTGTTCTGTATGTTGTCTTAAATTTTTCTCTGGTCTCTCTAGACTTGTTTATCCATTCTTGATATTACTATTTTGTCCTCCTTTTTTCCTGCTGTCTTGTCACAAATAATGTAATATGAGCAGCTTTAAAAACATCTGATAAGATCTCTCATTGTATGGGCTTAAAAATTTATCCAACTCTGGACATATATCCTTATGCTGTGTCTTTTATTTAACTTGTAAATGCTGGTACTGTGCAATATTTGTGCAGGAACTTAAATGTTTTGTCATAATGATATGGGTGGATACCTGATTATAAAGGAACAGAGGTCGGTTCTCATGTGTATCTGGAGGAATTTCATACATATGTAGTTCTTACTTGATCTTTTCTCTGAGGAAACAGAAACCAATTTCCCCTTAATTTCCAGCCATTAAATTCTCTCTGTATCTGAGGTCTAGCACAGTTCGGGGCATATAGTAGCTAACTATTTATTGGATGAATGAATGCCTGTTATCTTTTCTTCCCTCATGTAATAGAGGAAGAGGAAGAGATGGCTGTGCTTCATCAGCTAAATCTCTAAGTGCTGTGGATTATCATCCCCTCCTGACTTCTTAGGGACTTCACTCCTGTGTTTTCAACCTCTCTCTCTGTAATGGATCTTTCTCATAAGCATTTTAAACATATTCAACTCTTTGCTATCTTTCAAAACAAAATACTCCCTCTCCCTGACTTTCTTCTTTGGTCCACTTTACTGCCATGTTGCCGTCTCTCTCTCAAGCCAGACTTCCTGAAAAGCTTATCTATACTTGTTATTAAACACTTTCTCGCTTCTTGCCCACTTCCTTAGTTTCTTTCTTGATTTATCTGCAGTATTTGATGTTGAACTTGAAACATATTCTTTCTTTTCTTTAATGTAGCACATTTTCCTGGCTACTCCTTTCCTTTGCAGGTTCCTCCTCTTCTGCCTGTTCCTTAACTGTTTGCATTCATCATAGGCCACTTTCTCTTCTCATTCTACTCATAGTCCTTGAGTGATCTAACCTCCTTCTTTGGATGGACTCACTGTATATCTTCTGATAACTTCTGTAATCTCTAGCGCAAACCTCTTTTTCTGGACCTTCTCCGGTATTTCCTGTCTCAGTGAATGGCACCACTATCTACCCTGTTGGCCAGGCTAGAGTCCCCTCTTTCCTCATTTTTTCCCCCTGATTCTTGATTGTGGTTATTCTGATAAACTAGTTTTACACTCTTTGAGGTATTTTTCCTGACTGATGGTTATTAGTGCAGTACATTAGTATGGTATAAATTCAGGAGATATTAGGCACATTTGATTGTTTAGGCTACTTTTGCCCCAATTATTACTGACTGATACAGATCTAAAATAATAAATTTCCATTAAGATTTTTAGTTCACATAAATCAAATAAAAATTTATGGGAATTTATGTTTTACCAAAGATGGTTATGTTCAATGTTTGTTCTAAATCATACATTATTTTTTTAAAAAAGAAGCTGTGGGCCTGGCACTGTGGTCAAGTGGTTAAGTTCATGTGCTCCTCTTCGGTGCCCCAGGGTTTGCTGGTTCAGATTGTGGGCACCACTCATTAAGCCATGCTGTGGTGGCATCCCATGTAGAAGAGCTAGAATGACTCGCAACTAGGATATATAACTATGTGCTCTGGGGTTTTGGGGAGGAAACAAAGACAGAGGAAGATTGGCAACAAATGTTAGCTCAGGGCCAGTCTTCCTTAAAAAAAAAAAAAAAGCCATTTCTGAGATGAAAAAACCTCTTAGTTTCACACAGAAAATAAAGTTGTATCATTGTCGATATAAATAAAGATGTTTGGTTCTGCTGAGAAAACAACATAACTTCTTGTCATATCCACTCTTCTTCACCATTGCATGCTCATTTTGTTTCCCAGTCTGATTTATTTTTAAAACTTCTTGGAAATAGAAACTGTCTCTCATACCTGTGTACCTCTGTCCACAGTGATGTTGTGGCCATCATAGATATTTTAGTAATGATTGGCTTTAAAGCTTAAGTTTGTGAGTAACAGTTTCAAGTGAATGACACCTTCTTTTGTATTCACATATAGTGCCTATGGATAGTCGTAAATGATACAGGTTGTGAAAGAGGTTAAAGGCATTAGAATCTGTTCCAATCTGAATCGACCACTGGATTTACTGACTAACTGAAAAATTATAATTGAAGTTTCAGATTATTTATGACTCAGTTTGCTCAAAAAAATTACTTGATTTTCTTAATGAGTCTTTTAAAAAGCAAGCTCTCTTGATGGCTTTATTCCCTTTTTGGCTTAATCTCTGATATTTAGAGTAAAATACATTGCTTTGAAAGAAAGTCACAACAAGGAGCGGTGATTATGCTCCACAAATAGACAATTTTTGACTTTTACATAGTATTCATTTTACCTTAGAGAGGCTCAGATCTCATGCTATTTTTTGGGCCAGTGGGCTGCTTCTCATCTGTATTTGTTTTTTTTCTTTAGATATTAGGATCAAGGAAGAAGAACCTGATCCTGAAGAGTGGCAGCTCAGTGGTGATTCTACATTGAATACCAATGATCTAACACACTTAAGAGTACAGGTGGTAGATGAAGAAGGGGACCAACAACAAGAACGAAAAAGATTTCGGAGGGTAGCTTGCACCTGTCCCAACTGTAAAGAAGGTGGTGGGAGGTATGCATACATGAAACATACTCTTATTTTTTTTTCAAGACTGCTAATATCATCACTCTAATTTTTGAAATACTGCATGTCATGTCACTTAATTATGGGAAATTATTTATTACATGATCATTTTGTGTGTGTGTGTGTGTGTGTGTCTGTATGAGTGTGGCAGAAAAATAGAACAAAATACATGAAATTGAATTTTCGGATCTAAATGCATTTTTTAAAACTAAAGTTACTTAGTTTGCTTAAAAAAAAAAGACAAAAACTGTAACAGGTGCCATTTTGCAGGCCCATATCAGAAATTAGCCTATTTGCAAACCAGCAATGAGATTCAACATAAAAAGTTGATTCTTAGAATGGCAGTTATATAAAAATAAGAAGTTCAGAAATAGTTGATAAGCATAAGTATTTTCCATTTTCAACAGAAATGAATAATAAGCCTTTAATGATAGAATTAAAAAAATCAGAACTATAGTATTTCAATTCACTGTTTTTAAAAATGACATTAAGACAGAATAACATGACAGCAATAAACTCAAATCAGATCAGTAGTTACATTAAATATTAATGGGTTAAGCTTAATAATTAAGAAATTGAGACTCAGATCATATTTTTAAGATACAGAATGCAGCCTTATGTTGATTATAAGGAACATCTTAAATAAATTGGCACAAGAATGTTGAAGATAAAGGGGTGGAAAAAGATTTATTAGGTGAATGTTAATAAAAAGAAAACTTGGATAGCAATGTTAATCTCAGATGAAGTGGGATTAAAGTGAAAATCATCAAATGGATAGGTAGGGATATGTTTCTTAGTAATATAAAGTTTTCACCAAGAAGAGTTAATAGTCAAGGTACCTTTTCCCCACAACTTTGAAATATATAAAGTAAAAACTGATAGAACTCTGAAGACATACTAGCCAAATAAGTCCCCAGTCATAGTGAAAGGCCTTAACGTACTTCTCTCAGAAACGCAAGGTTTAAATAGACAAAAAATACTGTTAATATAGTTAATGGGCTTGATCTAATAGAGCCTTGCCTTTGTGTTGTTCTTATTAGTTGATTTGCACATTGGCCGTTCGCAATAATAGTATTGACTAATAACTACTAACATTGAGAGCTTACTGTGTTCTAGACAGTTTTGTAAGTGAGGCACAGAGAGCTTGAGTGACTCTTACAAACACACACAGCTGGGATTTGGACCCCGTTTCTTACTCCAGAACCTTAACCACTATACTGTCCTGCCTCCCAAGTGGATTTGCTTCTCCATCTGATCCTTAGATATTTGTATTTACTGGTAATTAGTTGTTTGAAATTTTATTTATTCTTTGAAATGTTTTGGTTAAGTGTGAAATTCTGGTTAGGCAATAACTTTGAAATTTACTCTCATTTTTAGAGGAACTTTAAAGATAAATCGTTGGTGAAAATCAAATCTAATTTGAGGGTTAAGGTCTACCCTCTGTTTTATTTATTCTTTTCTTTAAAATGAAAATCTTTTAAATTTATGTTATTAAACTAATACATGCTCATAAAAATTCATAAATATAGAAGAGTATTAAAAGAATACCAAAATCCAGCCCACTTTAAGATAACCACTGTAATATATCCTTCCAGGCTTCACATGTATTTTAAAGTAGAATCATCTTATTCTCACTGTTTTACATGTTTACTCTTCTTAATTTGAAAATTTTTGTGATCGTATTTCCAAGTCTGTATAGTCTACATCAATTTTTTTATCGCTGTATAGTATTCTGTTGGATGGATGTATAAGGATTTAACATTTTGGGGAAGAATTTATTGTCATTCTGATCCTTACACATACATCTTTGTACATTTGTCTGGTTATTTCATCAGTGTGAGTTGGCAGTAGTGGAATTGTTAGATCAAAGGAATTATCTGCTGGAAAGGCTGTTTCAGTTTATCAGTTTTGTAGCCCCACTAGTGGTGTATGAGAGTATCTGTTTTCCCACACCCTTGCCAACAGTGGATTTTATTATTTTTTAAATCCTTTGAAAGTCTCACAGATGAAAGAAAAATAATACCTCAATATTGTTTTACGTAGTATATTTTTTGTTACTTCTTGAGATTGAACATTTTTTGTATGTTTTACCATTTTAAAATTTCTTTTCTCTTTTGTGAATCTGTTAATTTATATGTTTAACTCTGTCATACATGCAGATATTTTTTCCCCAGTTTTATATTTCCTTTCAACTTTGTCAGTGGTTTGCAAAATGCCTCGTTACACAAGTAAAGAGTTCCATCACTTAAAGTTTGCAAACTTTTTTTAAGCACGGAAGTTTTAGTTGGTTAGTCTTTATGAGATGCTTTGTTATCATACTATTAAGTTCCCCCTATCCTGAGGATTATAAAAATACTTTTATTTTTTCTAGAATTTTTGTGAGCTCACTTTTTAATACCTTACTTACTCTAAGCAATAAAAATTGAAGCTCTTCAGAAAAAAACTGTAGTATTTCTTAGAGCTCATTTGAACACAGTTCAACTAGTGTATATGATAGGCATAATTGTATCATTGACAATTGCTGCATCTAATTAATAGGAGCATAACATATAGTAGTAAAGCCAGAATATTCCACAGTGTTCTGCAAAGGTGAGATAGGTGATAGTTTAAAAATTTTAGAATATTGGCATTTTTTTCTCAGCCATATTCTCTTTAAAAAAATATGTGAAAGTGGCATCTTCAGAGAACTAAATTTTCTTCGTTTACCTTTTTGAGCAAGGTGTAAAATTAAATATAAAAATAATTATATTCATTTGGGCATTTAACCAATATTTATTAAGCAGAACCAACCTTCAGAAACTTTTTACTCTAGTAGAAGAACAGTAATTTTAATAAAGTAAGATAAATTCTAAAGGGATTATTGTTATGTAGGTTTTGTGTGGATTAAATATCATTCCATATTTTAAAAATTATTTTGCAAAATCTGTTTTCTCTTCTGTCAGCATTTCAGTTTGTGTCCTGTTTCTCCCATCCTAAGCAAAAGAAAAACTCGACTTACTTTTCTTAATCCGTCTACCCAGAATTTAGCTTTATTTATTCTGTGTCACTGTATTTTGGCATTATTGTTGAGAACACTTTAAGCAATTAAGAATAGAAACTTAAAATTGTTAGTTTTTCTGGGTTATATGATAGTTATTAGTGGTGTAATTTTGTAAATCAAGAAGAAAACTTATGGCTAAATCTTTTATCATCTCAATTTTCTTGAGAAATTCATTTCAGTCCTCTTTCAGATCACATGCCATAAATTCCTATCTAGCATAGCTAGATCTTATCTTGAATAAAATTTCCTTTTTAAATAGAAACTTGGACCTGGGTATTGGGCTTTTCCCTTAAATTAAAACATATTTGTGTGTGCCCCTGTCTCAATTTTTTTTCTTTCTTAGGTGCCTCTATCCCATTTTCAAACAATGAATATTTCTCATTTCCTTACAATTCAGTTGAAAATATCTTCCCCTGACTTCTTGGTTCTTTGAGAATGCAGATGAGTTGCTGTAATTTGTTGTAATCTTGTGCTTTGTTAGTGCTCTCGAGCTAGATTTTGCTAAATTAGTAAAAGGGCACTTTTGAGTTTATAAAAAGCACGTTGATTCACCTGAGTGATAGCTTAGAAGAGAGGCAAGAAATCAAGAGTACAAGAGTGAACTGAATTGGGGTCTCTGTGAAATTGCTATGGTGAACACAATATGTAAAATTGGTTTGTACACCAATAGCCACGAACATTGCTCTTTTTCTTAGGGCTATTTAAGAATAAAATTTAAAAAGCTAAATTAAATGGAAACAATACTGCCTTTGGTTAAGACTTTGGCATTGCAGGTGAGCCAGAAAAACCTGTTTCACTCAACTCAGCTCTTTGAAGAGAGTTGTAGAAATTGGGGGTGGACTGGAGCAGAAACTAGAATTGTTTTAGATTATGACATCCTTGCCCTTGAGACAACAGCATGACTCCTCCTTGTCTTTACTTATGCTATTCCTCTGCCTGGAATGCCTTCCCTCCTTTCTATCTAAATCCTACCCACCTCCTCCATGAAGTCTTCTCTAACTACTGGAGCCCACATTGATGTCTCCCTGTTCAGAACACCTATGGCATCTAACAGCCAGCACTGCACCGTTTAGCACTGTTTGTCCTATGGCAATTTCACATGCTACTGAGTGTGAGTACATTAAAATATAAATGTGGGGAAATATGCATTTTTCCAGTAAAATTTGAAAAACGATAGGTGTGTTATATACAGGAGGATTTGCAGGTTTATGGAAGGTTTACAGGTTGTATGTACCTAGACCGTGAGATTGGGGGAGGAGGGGAAGTTGGGGGGATCTTAAATGTACCTTTTTTAAATTTCAGAGAAATATTGCAAAGTTTGTATGATATAATTTTGACAGTCAATGAGTCCAGAATGTCATGTTTTTTTATAAATTCATTTATTTTTCTTCAGTTACTAGCCTAGTTTTTTTTTAAAGCTTGAGTAATAACATTTTCTGTAGTGTTTAGTACTATTTGACTGTCAGTTCTGGAATCAAAAAAGGTTTCTTCTTGCTTATGCTAAGATACCTATGTTCACCAAATAAGCACGTATCTCCCAAGCCCTGTTCTTGGTATCAAATACTGAAATGTAACAAATGTCAAATTTTGCGATGTGGAGAAACTGTATTTTATCTGTGATGTATAATTTTGAGTATCTTTGCATGGTTAATATGGAGGGGATTTTAAGGGTAAAGATAATTTTCATTTGTATTTATTTCATACAGTGCTTAAGGGAGCTAAGACAATAGCTTTGTCTAGTTTTTTTCCTTGATTTTCTCTAAGTCAGAGTGTGGCCATGCAAATATATGAATAAATCTGTTTAAATGATGTTAATTTAAAGTCTGCTTAAGGTGCCTATCTACCTTTTAATTGTACCTGTGATTAGTTATGCATTCATTCTTGGTTTATTTACTTTTTAAATTAGCTGACATCATGACTTTGAATAGACCATTTAAATGGTTTTCTATACAGCTAACTTAATTGGATTGGGCCTATGCATAGAATTTGTTAATGGTTCTGACAGAATAATAAATAGCTTTATTATACATTCTTTATGTATGAAGTGTCCTTTTAAATTTTATAATTCTTGAGCATATTTACATTTGGACAGTAATCACATTAATTCTGGAGTAAAATTAATGTATAAAATACATGTTTGAGATATATAAATTTTTATTTAATTTGTGTTTAAATGGTCTTGGTTTATGATTGACCTCATGGTGATAATTTCTTCTGTTTGAAATTCAAGGAGGGGGTGTATGATATAAGTGGTAATGTCCATGTGAATATTTTCATGTAAGTATATATTATTCTGTGTATGTTTTTTAGAGGTACCAATCTTGGGAAAAAGAAGCAACACATTTGTCATATACCAGGATGTGGTAAAGTCTATGGGAAGACCTCACATCTGAGAGCTCATCTGCGTTGGCATTCTGGGGAGCGTCCTTTTGTTTGTAACTGGTTGCTCTGTGGTAAAAGATTTACTCGAAGTGATGAATTACAGAGGCACAGAAGAACACATACAGGTTACTAATATTTACTTTTAACAGACAAAAATGAATTACAGGGCTACATACTACCTTGAAATTTTCTTTTGTAGTATAACTTACTGAACTGAATCTTTAAAATATGACCAATTATGTCAAATTTTTTATCTTCAGTAACACCAGTTTAAAAACACTCATTCCAACAAGCCAGTATTTTGTAAAATAATATTTTCATATAGACTTTGGTTAACCTTTTTGTTTTGTTTTGATGTTGTTGAATGTCTTAAGCCCCTTTATGCTATTATTGTTTGTTATGTTAAGGTTTTAAATTAGTTGTCTGCTTTTCCTCTTGACCTGTCTTATTCTTTCTTCCTCCTCCTTAACACTACAATAAAGTATAATTCCTTTTCGTCTGATAAATTCAGGTATTTCACCTTTTCTCTTGTTTTAATATCTGTGAGGTAAGCAAAAGACTTTTCATTGAGGAGTAACCAAGGCTCCATTGATGTCAAGACTCATTTAATTGTTTTTACAAAGCATTGTGTGGTTGTTACATGAAACGGACCTAGGAATAACCCAAACTGAATCCTAACTTAGTATAACTTAGAGGTAGTTTTCTCCTGCTACCATGAAATAATCAAGGTGTTTGTCAGTCTCTTCCCAGCACTGAAGAAGTGAAAAATACACACAGTCCCTAGAGAGCCTAGAAGGAAGAAAGAAGTATAGTGAAATGGAGAACAATATGGATTTTGAAGTCCCCTAGCTCTGGACTCAAGTCCAAGTTCTCTGTTAGATTAAGCAGATAAGCTGTCTCCGACTCTTCTTTCACACCTCCTACATTAGCTTTAAATATATAAAATAGCCTCTGAAGTATGTAGTAGTATGCATATTAGATGCTCTACTGGTTTGGTTTTTTCCCAGTTTTATTGAGAAATAATTGACATACATTATAAGTTTAAGGCATACAGCATGATGGTTTGATTTACATCTATTGTGAAATGATTACACAGTAGGTTCAGCCAACATCCTTCTTCTCACAATAAAAAGAAAAAAAGGAAAAAAATTTTCTCCTGTGATAAAAGCTCTTAACTCTCTTGACAACTGTATACCCCATGGCAGTGTTAGCTATAGTCGTCATGTTGTTCATTACATCCCCACTGCTTATTTATCTTATAACTGGAAATTTGTGTTGTTGATCACCTTCCTCCACTTCTCACTCCCCCCACCCTTTGCCTCTGGTAACCACAAATCTGATCTCTGTTTCTGAGTTTTTTATTTTTTAAAGATTCCACATATGAGAGATCATACCATATTTGTCTTTCTCTGTCTGACTTATTTCGTTTAGCCTAATGCCTTCAGGGTCCATCCATGTTGTTGCAAATGGTAGGATTTCCATCTACTTGTTTTAGTTTCTGTCTCACTTATCAGATAGGTAGACACGTGAGATTAACTTGTTTGCAACAAACAATATAAGAAAGTAGATGAAGTATGCTCAGAAGCAGAGATTATTATTACTTGGGATAGTAAGGCATTGTTGGGCAGTGGGCTGGGATAGTAGACCTTAAGATGGCCCTGTAACAGAATTTTCTTTAGTGGAATTTGATCAGTATATAAAAAGGAGTAATGTAAAAGGATAAAAAAGGTCTGATTAAATAAATGTGGGAAACACTGGGTTAAAAGAGGGTTACTACAGGTACCTTCAAGGCAGCACCTCTTAGGACCTTTAGTTGAATGTTAATGAGCATCGTGCATCTCTAAGTTGGGGCAGGGGAGGGGAGTGTGTGGTGTGTGTAGTATTTCCCAACCTCTTTTGATCACTGTGCCTTTTGCCATGGAGTATCTCTCAGGACTAGTGTTCCAAGAGTATCTTTGGGAAATACTTTCTCAGAAAAAAACAATACTGTGAATAGAAGAGGTGGGAGACCATTTGACTTGAGTGAGGATGAGATTTTATATAACACATTTCTGTTAAGTAGGGTTGAGCCACATTATAGAGGTCCCTGTAAGTTAGGCAGTAGAGAATCTAAACTGTTTAGTTATCTGCAAATTACTCTTGCATTCCCCTACCACTTAGTACGATGGTGAAGTTTTGTACCGCAGTAAAATTTGGAATCTAAGGAAGATTTGTCCAGCATTGATTTGTTGGATTAGAGAAGGAAAGACTAGAATGTCATTGCAGTATGTTCAGGTATGAGGTCTGATGAGGACCTACTTAGAGTAGAGGTGCTGGCACAAGAGATAGGTAAGATATTTTGAAGAAAATATTAGATTTGTTTATTGTTTGATTTCTCTCTGGATTCCTTTTCGGTTGACCTTTTGCCTTTTCTTCCAATAATCCTCTTACACAGTTGGTCTTCATAATAGAAGTTCCATCTGTCCTTTGTATTTTAAAAAAGTATTTTATTCATGCTGGAAAATAAACTTAGACCTCACCTCAGGGTTTTATTAACTTTTTTGTCATGATATATTAGACTTGCTCTTGATTATTCTAGCTGAAATCAATTCAGCTAGCCATCTCCATTATTCTTGGGGTTACTCAATCTTATTGAACCTCAAGCTTGCATCTTTGCTTTAAAAGTACTCTGGTTATTTGAATTGAGATTTAAGAGTTGAAGCTTTAGTATCGTGTATATGACATGTTAATATCTTAAATATAACTTAAAACAGTGTACTTTAAAGAATGTGTTACCGATGGTTATTTTTTAGCTAGTATCTTGTAACATGTTTCAAAACAAATTATTAGCATAGTTGAGGCATTACAGTCTTATCTGAATATCAGTCTGTAATTTAATAAGTTGGTTGTTTCTCATCAAAAAGTAAAGATGACATGTATTTTGAGGAAAAATAGTCTGTGAGAGAGATCTTGCAGGGGGAAGCAGCTCATGAAACTAATACAATTTTTATTGAACTCTGCTCCCTGTACTGTCAGTGTTGGGTTATTTTCTTTCTCAGGGAATGATCAGTCTATTAAGGTTGAATTTTAAAAAGTAAGTAATTTAATTTTTTTCTTAACAGGTGAGAAGAAATTTGTTTGTCCAGAATGTTCAAAACGCTTTATGAGAAGTGACCACCTTGCCAAACATATTAAAACACATCAGAATAAAAAAGGTATTCACTCTAGCAGTACAGTGCTGGCATCTGTGGAAGCTGCACGAGATGATACTTTGATTACTGCAGGAGGAACAACACTTATCCTTGCAAATATTCAACAAGGTTCTGTTTCAGGGATAGGAACTGTTAATACTACCACCACCAGCAATCAAGATATCCTTACCAACACTGAAATACCTTTACAGCTTGTCACAGTTTCCGGAAACGAGACAATGGAGTAAATATTACACAAATACTTATTCATTGTGGTTATTTTTATACAGTAGTGAGAAGAATATTGTTCCTAAGTTCTTAGATATCTTTTTATTGATGTGCAAAAATTTTTGGATTGACAGTAACTTGGTTATACATGACACTGAAATGCCTTACTTTGTATGATATTCCATAGTATATTAAAAATGGTAAAATTGCATGGGTTTTGTAGGTACTTTTGGAATCTAGAAGAAATGAAATTTTACCAAGTTATATAAAGAGAAAATTGAATTTAACAATGCGAATGGTAGTCTAACCAAATGCATCAATCCTGTGTGGTTTAGTGTAAAAATGAGAACATGTTGGTATTTATCTATTGTAAGATAAAAAAGTTGGTGGGTGAAAGAAATCATGTTATGATAAAAAAAATTTTTGTAATTTTCTTGATGACTGGAATTTTTATTATGCATAACTGACAAATCAAGTTTCCAGGCAAATGTTACATAGTGTAGGCTTTACTTAGCTTATCAATTTGTCATTTTGAAGCTAATTATTTTAATTAGGTTAACTATGTACAATATTTTAAGCATTACTCTTGTAAGATTTTGAAAACTACATTTTAACATGGAACTCTAGGGATAGTCACCTTTTAAATCCTGTTGAAAAGCCATGTTTAAGATTTAATTTGCCAAAATAATGTCTTGTTAATAATTCTTTCAATAATGAAGTTGGGCAATATAACCAATGTTTAAAAAAGTTTAAAATGTATAGGTTGAGGCATTTGGGTGGTAAGAAAATGTTATAGTGAATTATCCCTTTTCTTGAATATTGGAGGACCAAAAAATAAGGTGTATTGCGTCTTAGCAGTGATTTTTTTTTTTTTATCCAATCTCGTTTCCAAAAACCATATGTCTGCCAGGGCCTTAAAAGCCATCATGTAAATTACCAGTAAAGTATAACATATGCAAACATAACAAAATCACTTCCATAGTGACGATACTCCAACCATATGGATATTAGTCATAGAAAACTAGAAGTTTTATGATATTTTTTTAAGTCTTTTTTTTTTTGTCTAGGTAGTCAGTCTGCACTTAAATATCAACCATTTTCCTTTTTTGCTTCTTCCCTTAAAATTTATATGTATCCAGTACATTTAATTGAGAAATGTATGTTTTTTATTACGCTGTATTTTCTTTTTATTTTTTAATTATTGTTTATATTTTCAATTATTAAAAAATGTACAAAGTAAAGTTTCATCGCTGGTCTTGTGAGAGCTGTACGGTGTGTGCCCGTACGCAGCAGTTCACCTACTTCAGAAATTTGGAATCCTGTTCATTTGTTGTTCTTAAGACCACCTCAAATTTAAAGGCTACCTTATTGTACGTTTAAAGTGTATTATAACAGTGTGGTAGTTAATAAAACACTATTTTTTTTTCTTTTGAGTTTGTTGTATTCCTATGCATTTAAAATATTGCAGTGGTAATCGGGTAAGAAAATCCGTGTGGTTCGTTTTTCTTCAACTTACCTTCGGTTTGCAGATTCTTGATTTCAGACACTGAAATTACTGTAAACAGGTATATTTACTTAAAAAAGGAAGAGTAGAGGCACTAACAGATTATGAATTTTTCACCTAAGAATGAGCTGCTTATATACAGGTTTTGAAAAAATTCTTTTAACTCTTAGCCCACATTGATTCTTATCAATTTTGTCAATGCAGAATCTTATTTTGCAAACCTCTTTTTTCTTTTTTGTCCCCTTGTTAAGACACTGCAGAATATTTTGATTTATCAAAAACTTGAATTTACATGAAGATTCTTGGAAATAATAACATAAGACAAGCTGTGGCAGCCGTGTCAAGAGTTATTTGAAAAGGTTATGTTTTGAATTTATATATCTCTAATTATGATAAAGGCTGGATAGGAGGAAAGGGAAAATTAACAGAATATTGATATGACTTTTTAAATTAGAAATCCAATTACTTTCCACATGTGTACAGTGGGAGTAAAGATTTCCATTGTCTGTTTTCCAGACCCAGTCTGACACTGTCAATAATATCTTTGAATGCATAGGACAACTGTAGATACACATAGAAACACAGTTTTTCTAAATGTGAGACTTAAGCTTGTGATGTGGTACAGGAAGTGTTACTTGGAATTATAGAAGCTAATCAATGGAATATACAATTTTGAAGTTACAAGGATTAGAATTTGAATCTTCAAACTCCTTTAGATAATTTTTAGAATTGTTTTTATTATTTAGGATGTGTGAAGAGGTTGCCCATTTGACAAAATATCCATTAAATCAGAGGTTTAAACAACTTTTTAGAGTGTGATAGTAGAGATGTTTTTAGATAATATTGAAATTTCATAGTAAGTTTATAGAGGGTTTTTGGTCCATGAGCTTCTAAGCATATTTTATCAGTTCTTAGAGCATGAATGCAATGAAGAAAGTAAGTAGTCTTGAAGATTACTTAAGTAAGTTGTTAGATTTTTTGAGTGCCCACCAGGAATATACCAGTGATCTTTGGATCTTCAGCCAAAGAAAGAAATCAAAGTTAGTTCAACGTCAGCCTTGTTAACTTGAATCTTCCTATTTTTGCATTAAAAAATGTTGAAGAGACCCTGGAAACTTCATATTTGAAGAATTACCCTGCAGCCATTTTTTTCTAATTATAAAATCTATTAGTATTGTGTATGAATATAACATTTCTTAGTGTAAGTATACTCTTTAATAGGTGTTTTCATCAATTGCTTTACTTTTTCGAAGGCTAGACTTAGTGCATATTTAGTATATTTACGTACAAATAATTCTTATTTATCAGAACATTCTCATCCAGTGGACTAGATGTCTATACTCTGTATACCTCAATTTAAAGGAAATATCACTTAAGAAAATTTTGTTTTCTGTAATTGAGACGTAATGACTTTGAGAAGTAATTCAATTAATCAAAAAGCACATAAAGCTTTAAAAGTACGCCTATTGCAAAACGATGCTCTGTAAGTAACTTTGGGCTAAATAGTAAAAATGCTTAAGATATTTCAAAATCATGAAAATGCTTTAGTAATAAAAATATATGTACATATAAGTTGAAGGCATGTCAAACGTATTTTGTAGAAAATAGTTCTTAGTCAGTGTTACTCATCAGAAAATGCTGGGAGTATTTTAAAATGTCCACAGGCCTGGCTTCATCCTTGCCTACTAAATCTATATTTCTGGAGGTGGAGAGTATATATGTATTTTGTAACATCTCAAATGGCTTTGATAAACACTCCTTGAATAGAGCCATCCCCTGAGTATCTTAATTGTAATTCAGATCCTAATACTGACTGCTCATGATCCCACAATTTTATTTTATTAAAAATTTTATTGTATTCAATATTGTTTGAAATTTGGGGCTAATAACATTTGATTTTGAAATATATAAATTAACATGTTGGTCATGTTACCTGTTAGACAATTTGTTTTTCTGTTTTAATTAAGTTGGTAAGAATTGTTTTCAATGTAAAAACTGTTTGTTTCACTAAATAGTATGTTTAAAACTTTCTGCCCTGAATGAGTAGTAAGTCTTTTGTTGTCTGATAATGAGAACAAAACAAATTGGTTGATATCTTGGGAACAAGATTTGATATTTTAGTGAAATCACCTCCTTTATTTAGGGATGGAGACACAAAGATACATTGATTTGGCCCCATGCCTTGTTCAGATAGATTTGTATATAATCAAGTAGATTGTGATAAATATATGCTAGTGGTAGATACAGTGTTCTAGTAACTTAGAAAAGAGAGAATTCTGCGTGGAGAAGTTGGGGAAAGTCAGGCCGAGTGAACAGTGTTAACAAGTACAGTGTGATTTCTTATGGATGATAGGGGATTATGTGAGAGATGGAGTGGAAAGTTTTTGGAGGAGGGTTTGTTAAATTGCAGAAAGTTCAGAATTTAATCTTTGTCAGTGATTCCTAACCTTTTTGGGATCATAGGTCGTCTTAGAAAAATGCACGTTAAATTCATTCAAGTCCGGAGTGTTCAAACACTTCCTGAGGATCTCTTTGAGCTAAGGCCTGAGCCTTGGAAAACAGCCACACTCAGGAACTGGTGGAGGAAGAGGAGCCATCAAGGAAGCGGCCATAGAAACCATAGAAAGTGTCAAGATGGTGACGAACGTCAAATGCAGTAGAACGGTTAAGTTGGATGAAAAGAAAAAGCTATTGATTTTGGCAATAAAGATGTCTCTACTGATCTTTGTAAGCAGTTAATGAGATTATTTGGGTAAAAGATAGGTCCAGAGCACAGGAGAAGAGGCCGTGGAGACAGCAAGCGTAGACGATTAAGTTTGGTGAAGAGAGGAAAGATGGGCAGATGCGCGACTGAGTCATCATGAGGAAATTGTTGGAAAAGTTTCTCTGATTATAAAAGTATGTCACTTTGATAAATACTAAGAAAATAAGAGTATAAAAGAATTTAAATGACCTCTAAGCTACCCAGAGATAACCATTGTTTCCTTTGAAAATGCGTAACAAAATTGGAGTTGAAGTTTAAAAACTGCATGATATACTGTCATGTAACGTGATTCTTACCATTTTTTATTGTGTATTTAAGATACAGTTTTTGGTGTCAATGTGTTGAATAAGGGGTCTCTATTTCCTTCAACCTTTCCCCACTCCCCACTTTGAAATCCCTTGCTTCTGTTAGAAATCCACATTAAGCTACATACTAGAAGTGTGATTTTCATCATCCATATCAAGGAGATAACCAACAGTAGTGACCCTCATAGGATTGTTGTGAGGATTAAAATGTAAGCATTTAGCATAGTACCTAGCTTATAGTAGAGACTCAATCCCCCCCACCCCACCCCCACCACACACTTGTTATTAACTCTGGAGATTGCATTTTTCTGTAGTGAAGGGACCAGTGTTTTGGCATTTCCATTGTTTGACAATGGCTCATACCTTGATTTTCTCCAGAATGAGGGGGAAGTTTCATTTTTAATGCAAAAATGTGAAAAGAGAACTATAGAATCTAAATTGATACAGTGGACAATGTGTCTGCAGTGACTGCCCCATCAGAAAGGATGGAATAAGAAAAGAACGAAGCACAAGAAAATGTCTTTTCTTAAAGAAGTTACACCCTCATGTAGAATTCTATCTTATTTTAACATTTTTAGGAACCAGCCAAAGAATCTTTAGGTTCATTTCTATTGAAAGATAAAATTTGGCGTGTAGTGACTCCAACCTTAAGTTGGAAAAGGCCACCAGAGCAATGCAACTTCTCCAAAAAATGGCTAAGCCTCCACTCAATAGGCAACAGGGAAATAGAGGAAATGTTAGAGTAGATAACTTTTAGAATAGCACCCCAACTTACGTCTGTTTTCTGGATACTACTTCCTGCCACCTTCAGGGACAAGCTGTTTAGATGATCGGACAAGGACTGGACATCTGGTCAAATTTGAGCCAATTAGATGATTTCTCCCAAGAATTTGGAACTGGAAAGTGATGTCTTGGGAGGTTGCATTTGGAACATGCATGTGAAGCAGAAAATAAAGCAATGGTGAGAGAGTGTACAACCTCAGAAGAAAAAGATGAGAACAGCTGCCTTGATTCTTGATAATTTTGCAGTTTTTGTTCCAATGTTTTGTGCTTGTCTGCATTTCCTGCTCCTGGGTTCCATAAGATGCCCTTAAAACCTTACAGAGAGACCCCCACTTCCACCTTTAGTTTTTTAAATTTTGAGGCTCTTCCTTGCTACCAAATAATGCCAAATAAAACCAGCTGAGGTACAATTACTTTTTGCATAAAATACAGTGGCTTGACATAGTTGATGACTTGGTTCTGTAGAAAATATAAAGTCACGGTTGGTGCCAGATGAGTCAGGTTTAGATGAGGGAGAACTTAGAATGGAGCCTGAATGAGTCAGAAAGGGTGAGCCTTGAAGTAAAATGTGCCCAAGAGAACGGATTAAAAGGCCTAGAAGTTCATCTGCAGTTTGAGGACACCGTTATCAAAGGACTGGGTCTATGTGTCTGTGTTTGGTCTTAAGGAATATTGACTTTCTGCCAACATAATAGTGTTTATAGCTTTGTAGTTAATATCACACTACACAGTGTTCCCTTTATATTTTCATCATGTATTGGGACTTGGATTCAAGTCCTATCTTTTAATTGTGTTAACCCAATTACTTAGTCTTACTCACACTCTGACGCTTTAAAAATTCTTAGTTAATTCCATCTTTCCCATTTTTATCCTTGGTAACTTTCTGTGGCTTTTTCATCTTGAATCATTGAATGAAGATTAAACCTTTCAGAGTAACGTGTAGTGCATAGATTTTGGACTTAGGACACAAACTCGCCTGTGTCCATCTCTACTGCTTACCAGCTGTATGACCTTGGACTCTACCTTTCCACTCTGCACTTCAGTTTTCTAATCTGTAAAACAGGGATAATAGCATCATCTTCCTAAGGGTGATGGAGGAGATTAAATAAGTTAGTGCATGTAAACCACTTCCCACTGTACCTGGCACATGGTTAAGTATTAGTTAATGCAAGCCTTGGAGAAATCAATACTCTTCCTATACTTGGAGATAATTATCCCCATCTTGTGTTAATGTGTTCATTCACTTTGATCCACCTACTTGTCTGTCAGCTAACATTTCTTCATAAAATTGGTAGTATTTGTATTGTGCCTTTTTATTATGAAACATTTTCAAACATACAGAAAAAATATATAGGAAATATAACAAATACCTGTGTGTCCACCATCCAGGTTTTTCAGTCTTATCATTCTAAACGTATTTGCTTGTTTCTTTTGAAAAGAAAAGATTACAGCTGTTGTTAAAATCTGTATAGCCCTGTCTCATTCCATTTCTCTCCTTTTACCCACAGAGGTAAATGCTGCTCTGAATTTGACGTTTATCAGAATGATACCATGAATGGTTTTATATTTTATAACTTTTTATAAGTGTGCATGTATAGGATTGTTTTCATGTTTTTGAAACTCAGTATAAATGGTATCATACTGTGCCTAACCTTCTGGGACTTGTGTTTTCACTCATGTTTTTGAGATGTATCCATGTTAACACCTTTCTCTATATTCATTTTAAATGCTGTAGTTCATTGAATGGGTATATCACAACTTACCCATTTTCTTGTTGATGCACATTTCAGTTATTTCCAGTTTTTGGCTATTATAAACAATGCTGAAATGCAATACTTGACATGTTTTTTGTGCATGTATGTGAGTGTTTCTCTGAGGTATGTATCTGGAACTTCAATCACTGGCCAATAGGATATTCTTATCTTCAAATATACCAGATATTGCCAATTGATCTCTGCAGTGTACGTACTAAATTACACCCCTACTAGCTGTGTATAGGAGTTCGCATTTTCCCACACCCTCCCTAGCCCTTGGCCTGGGCAGTTATTTTTTTCCAATGAAAACAATTTTATTTTGGGATTTAACAAAATTATTTAAAATTCATCTGAAAGAAAAGCAAGTGTAACTAAAATGTAGGAAACTAAAAACTAAGCCGTATATACATGTGAAGAAATTGATACCGGTAGGCATAACCAAACATTCATTCACTGTAGCAGAATCAGTGCATGTTTTTCTTAACTTTTAGCTCTCGTTCGACCTCTGCCCTGGCATGGGACTCACACAGCCTCTCGCTGTAGGGGTCTCTTCACACAATAGGCAACCCTCTTGGATTGAATGTTGTAAAGAGGGCTCAGGCCCAGCTCACTGCCTTCCATGGTGTTCACTTCATCGAGGAGCTGGGCTGGGAGTAAAGGCTGCTGCACTGTGGACTCTTGTGTCTGCTCTATTCTCTCCAGTTCTTCCGCCTCCACCCCCACCCCAACTGCAATTCAAGTAGACATTGATCAGCCCATCAGCTGCATAAGCTGACTTCAAACTGGGGAAACCCTTTCTTGCAGAGATCCTCAGGGTTGCCACTTATGTGTTTTATATATATGTAAATATATTTTAAAATATATACACATGATGCATGTGAAATAATCGCTCATGATTTTGATTCTCGTTTCCCTGTTTTCTAGTGAGCTTGAGCATATTTTCTTTTTTTTTTTTAGGAAGATTAGCCCTGAGCTAACATCTGCTGCCACTCTTTTTTTTTTTTTTTTGCTGAGGAAGACTGGCCCTGAGCTAACATCCATGCCCATCTTCCTCTACTTTATATGTGGGACACCTGCCACAGCATGGCTTGCCAAACAGTGCCATGTCCGCACCCGGGATCAGAACCAGCGAACCCCGGGCTGCCGAGAACTGGAACGTGCGAACTTAACTGCTGCGCCACCAGGCCGGCCCTATGAGCATATTTTCCTTAAGTTTATGATCCATGTTTCCTCCGAAGGGAATTACCTATCTGCTCCTTTACCCATGTGCTTTTTTGGTTATTTGCATTTTGGCATTGATTTTTAAACATTCTTAATAAATTCCGGATACATATTATTTTAGAGATAGTTGGGCTGATAATATCTTTTCTCAGTCTGGGGCTTATCTTTTAACTTTGTTTATGGTGTTGTGGGTGTGTGTTGTTGTTTTACAAAAGTTTTATTGAATCTATGAGTTGTAGCTTTTCTGTCTTTCTGAAGAAATTCTCTGCCTAGTGTCTTAAAAATATTTTCCTCTAAATGTTTTATGATTTTGCCTTTCAATTGAGCTTATTAATCCACTTTGGAATTATTTTTGTTTATGGTGTGAAGTCTCTAATATTTTCCGTGTGGATAACCACGTGTCCTAGCACAGTTTATTGCCCAACTTTTCCTCACTGATTGAAATGCTGCCTCTGTCATTGAGCCAGTTTCCACTTGTGTGTTGATCTGTTCCTTGATTCCTTTCTGTCTTTCCTGTGCTGAGACTATACCGTCAATACCATGGCTTTCACATCTTGATATCTGGTAGGGCAAGTCTCCTCTGCCCACTCCTTACCTGTTTTTCAAAATAGTTTTTACTGATTTTGAGCCCTGGCTTTTTCTATGAGTTTGAGGATTAAATTGTCAAGTACCATTGAAAAATTATGTTAGGATTTTTACTGGAATTACATTGAGTTTATAGATTAATTTGGAGGAAGAAAGTTGTCTTCCTATCCACGGACATTCTGTATCTCCACTTATTCAAGTCTAATGTCATTTTGTTTTTGGTGAGGAAGATTGGCCCTGAGCTGGCGACATCTGTTGCCAATCTTCCTCTCTTCTTTTCTTTTTCTCCTCAAAGTCCCCCAGTACATAGTTGTATATCCTAGTTGTAGGTTCTTTTAGTTCTTCTATGTGGGACGCCGCCTCAGCATGGCCTGATGAGTGGTGCTAGGTCCGTGCCCAGGATCTGAACTGGCGAAACTGGGCTGCCAAAGTGGAGCATGCGAATCTAACCACTTAGCCTCGGGGTCAGCCCCTGTAATGTCCTTTTTATAAACTATTATTTTCTCTGTGAAAGTTCTTACACATCTTTTTTTACATTTATTGCTGCGTAGCTCTCTTTTTAGTTGTTGCTATGGGGAATAGGCTTTTTAAAGTTAAGTGTATAAATTGATCAATGCTGGTCTTTATAAATGCTATTGGTGTCTGTAAATTGATTTTGTCTAACAATCCTACATAATTCTCTTGCTGGTTCTAATTTCTTATTGAGTCTATAAGATTTTCTATGGAGACAGTGATATTGTCTTCAAATAAGAAAAGGTTTATCTCTTCATCTGCAATTCTGATACCTCTACTTTTTTAAATGTTGCATTGGCAGCTTGATGTTAACTACAAGTGGCACAACATCTCTGTCCTGTTTTTGACTACCATTTACTTTTTTTCCCCACAAGTAACCCTGTTTGATCCTTATGCTATATGCTCGGCACTTGGGATAAAATGATGATCAATTCATGGTTTCTGTCCTGAAGGATATAGTCAGAGAGGCTGATGACATTCTGACTACAGTTACCTTTCCGACTTAAAAAATTCGATCTGGTTTTTCTGGTTTCCTGTACTTTTTTTCATTATAACGATATATTCCTTTTATTTCAAAGTTAGGAGAAGACTAGTTTTTTGTTTTTGTTTTTTTCCCTTAAACATGATCCTACAGCATAACCCTGCTAAGTGTCCACAGATGTGACATCTGGAACATTGTACCCCAAGCGTGCAAGAGCCCCAGTGTAGGCCCTCCGTTTGCTTGGCACAGGGTTATACACACGAGAGCACCTAATGAACCTTTTACAACTGTCAGAGAAAGAACACAAGGGCTTCCTTGCTCAGGCTCTAGTGGTAAGCTCAAGGCGTACGGGATAGGCCAAATTCAGGGTAGGAGAGAAAACAAAGGAAAAAAAGTTGCTAATGGGGTCTGTCTGTCTGGCCAGAGTCTCCTCAGATCCACTCTAATACTGGAGACAGTGCGTCAACCCTGAAATGGAAACTAGAGACTGCAAGGCAGCAACATACGCACGCAACCAACTTTCTAGTCACGGTTGGTGAGGAAGGAAAAAGTAATGTTCTGCCTCTCAAATCATTGTTTGACTGATGGCACACAGCAGAAGGGGCAATAGGTGTAAACGCCACACGAAGCCGAGGGGCTTGTATTGTCTGGGCTCCTCTCTGCTGGGCTGATTCCTTCTTCAACTGGCAGAGGACAAAGGGACAGTTTTTTAGGTATTTCTATGCCCCCGAATTTCATCTTGGGATGCAGGGAAGGGAGCAGTTCAGAGCCGCTGGTGCGGAGAAACGTGCAGGAGAGTCACGGGGTGGGGCAGCCTTCAGCCTTGGCGCTGGGCGTCCTGACCATCTGTACCTAGAGAACTGCTGAAGTTGATCACGGGAGCCAACGTCTTGCCGCTGGAGGAGTCTTAATGCTGTTTGAAGATGGCTTTTTGGACTCTGACCAAGTGTGGTCTTTGTTCTTGAGGTTTTCCCCCACAACATGAGAGCTGTCGGGGAGCGAGCAGCAAATTTAAATTCTTCCTTGGTTTTGCAGTGCAAGGGTGGAGAGAACCGTCCCTTTGCAAACAGTCATAAAATTAGCATGATCACGGTGTGGCTTCTCAAAGCCAGGCCTAGGTTGTGCTCGCCACAGATCTCTAAGAGTTAGCATCACCAGGATGCTAAATTCTTTGTTTTTGGCAAAGTTTCTTCTGCCTTCATTTCTCTCTTGCTAGATGGGCAGGCAGCTAGGGTGAGTGAAGTCAGGATTTGGCTTGTCTCACTATCACCTTCTCACCTTCACCATCAGCTGCTGCTGCTTCTTTTTTTTTTAACTGCATCTTGACTCCATCCTAATAGCGTTATTTTTAAATTTTTATTTATTTTTTGCTTTTTTGGTGAAGAAGATTGGCCCTGAGCTAACATCTGTTGCCAATCTTCTTTTTTTCTCCCTCCCCAAAGCCCCAGTACATAGTTGTATATCCTAGTTGTAAGTCTTTCTAGTTCTTCTATGTGGGATGCTGGCACAGCATGGCCTGATGAGCGGTGAGCAGGTCTGTGCCCAGGATATGAACCCGGCAAACCCTGGGCTGCCAAAGTGGAGCACACGAACTTAATCACTACACCACCGGGCCGGCCCCCACAATCAGCTTCTTGAAAGAGTTGTCCACACTCTTTCCACCTCCTCTTCTCCCACACAACACTCTTCTCAATTTACTCTCATCTGGTTTCTGCCCTATCACTCCACTGAAAATGCTCTTGAAAGGGTCAATAATGACCTCCATGTCACTAAACCATGTAACACTTAAATATTCACATCCTGCTTGACCTCAAAAGTGCTGAGGACAGTTGGCTCTTCTCCCTCCTTGAAACAGTCTCTTTCCCTGACTTCCATGGCCCTCCTGACTTTCCTTCTACCTCTTTCCATTTTCCCCCTTTGCCAGCTTTTCTTCTTCTACCTGACATTGAAATGTTGGGTTTTCTCAAGGCTTGATCCTGAGTTGATTTTGCTTCTCTCTTTGGCCTCTTACTGGATAATCTCAGCCATTGTGGGGATTTCCTTTTACTCCCGACATGGACAGCCCACAAGTTTTCCATCTCTATTCCACCCCTCGCTTGAGTTTCAGCCAAGATGATGAACTACCTATTTGGCTCCTCTATTGGAAGTTTCATAGGTGCCTCAAACTTTATGTGTTCAAAACCCAGCTTCTGAATGTCTGCCCCTAAACCTGGGCCTTCAGTATTTATTGTAATGAGGAGTATCATCATATGCATCTAGATGCTCATGCCAGAGAAGTGTAGGTTAACCTTGGCAGCCCTCTCCTTCTCATCCCCCATAGTGGTCCTGTGGATATTCCGGTGGCTCAAAGTCCTGCATCTCTCCATCTCCTGCCAGCTTCCTAGCCAGCAGCCACCATTTACTGCCTGGGTGATGCCAATATCCTCTAATTTGGGCTCCCCATAACCACTCTTCTTGAACCCCTACTAGTCTACTCTCCAAATAGCAGCCCAGAGCAATCTTTGAAAAACATCAATCCACTGAAAACTCTTTATTAGCACTTCAAATAGCATCCTGAGTCTTTGCTGTTACCTGGTTGGTCCTCTGCTGACGTCACCTCCAAGGATGAATGTGCCCCTCATTTGCTGTGCCCTAGTCGCACTGCCTTCCCTCACTTCCTCAGATATCTCATCTTCCTTCCAGCTTGCCTCTGGACTTTGTGTATTTTGCCAGGGCTGCATTATGACTTTCACAGGCTCTAGGCACTTTTGCCTTATGAGCCGCAATACATTTTTTTAAAACTATATTTTATAACTACATTGGTGCTAAGGATGAATATAATCTAGGTAGGATTCATTTTTTTTTTTTTTACTTTTTTCTATCAAGATAAAATACACATAACATAAAATTAACCATTTTAAAATGTACAATTCAATGGGATTTAATATAGTCACAATGTTGTGCAACCACCACCTCTATTTAGTTCCAAAACATCACTCGAAAAAGAAACCTTGTACCCGTTAAGCAGTTACTCTCCATAACTCCCTCCTCCAGGTCCCCGACTAATCTGCTTTCTGTTTCTTTGGGTTTACCTATTCTGGATATTTCATATAAGTGGAATTATACAATATGTGGCCTTTTGCATCTGGATTCTTTCACTTAGCATAGGGTCTTGGAGAGCCTTTAAAATAAATTAAAAACATTTTCATGGACCCCTAAACATGTTGTAAGCTGAGAGACTGCACCTACTGTTGGTGATGATTAAATGGACACTGCGTTCTATTCCTTCTGTCTGTGATGCTTCTATTGCGTGCTCAGTCCAGGAGAGGAGCAGCCACAGCTAGCAGAATGTCCATTGGGAAGACCTACTGTGCCTTGTAGAGCAGATGGGGCCCACCGAGGAGGACAGACAGTGGATCTGTTCTCAGTTCTCATTCCAGGGAGAAGTATGAATTGATGGCTGTAGTCAGTCTGAGCTCAAGCAAAGAACCACTCTGCACATCTGCATAATCAGCTCACTGCCTGGCTCCCTCAGCAGGAGCCTATCCCACGTCCCCAGCTCCTGGCGCCAGGGTCCTCTTGGTTTTCATGCTTTCTCCCCACCTCACTACCTCCCCTTGGGGAACCTGACCTTAGCAAAAGGAAAATAACCCATCCCTCTAGTCTTGAGTATGGCACTGGTGGTGTGAAATAGTAAAATATAACCAAGTTATGCGGACCTAATTATTTTTTTCAAAACCTTGAGCTTATTGGAAAGTCTCAAGTAAAATTTGGACTTTATGAAGAAAGAAATCCCAGGTAGAATAAAGTACAACAGAGAGCATGGTGACTTCCCCAGCACCCTATCACATATTGCCTCTGGTATTTTTGCAGCAACCTGATGGTAGCTGAAAAGGGAAAGGATAGTCATATTTGGTTTGAATATGTCTTTCTCTCTTAATGTTAACCTCAAGTTTCTTTATTTTCTTTCTCCTTGCTTCTTTTTCTTGCATGTTAATTCAGCTAAAAGACTAAAAGTGGACTAGTACAGGATTTTTATCAAAGGGGATGAAGCATCTAAATTTACCAGCCTTACCATCTAGATTTATGTCTGTCTTTCTCACTATTTGTCTGCATACCAGGTGGTTGAGAGGAGGAGCCTGGACGGATCTGCCATCCTTTCGTGTTCTTTGCAGCAATACTTGCTTATGCTGAGATTTGTAACAAGAGAAGATTATAGTCAGGAAAAGTCCCTACACAATTTTTTTAGTCAAACCCACAATATTTTCCGTTCCTTCTTTTAATTACATTTGCTCTGTGGTTTGGGTAAGCAGACCACATTGCTTACTGCCTAAATTATTTTCCAACTACCAAATGGCTCCATCCCTGAACACATCCCCAAGTCGTCTCCTGCATGTTTTCAGGCAAGCTGTCTTCTAGGACATTGAGTTATATCCTTTATTATGATACATAATTACAGCATCAATGTCTATACACCTTTTGTTACAAATATATGCTAATTATTTTTTCCTGTTTCAAGATTATTAAAGCAGTTCTTAGGCATTAAAGGGTACTGTCAACAGAGTAAATATTGAGCAGAAGATTGGGGGTTGGGGGGAATCCGGAGAAAGCAAGGTTTCCATAGATTAAACTAATAACTTTACAGTTGCCATGATGCCTTTTAATATGTTTTTGACAGCAAGTTGTGGATTTTCCTACCTCCCTTTGAATTATTTTGTGAAATCAAATGGGTCATTATGAAGCCTAGATACTCAGTAATCTTATTTTATTTTAGCACGTCAAAATTAGCTCCATTTGGAGACGTGCAAATGGTATTTGTCAGTACTTAGCAAATGTTTCACTGCGATGGAAAATTGCCTCTACTTTTGTCCAGAGCTCAAGATGATAATAAACATGATGGTAGGACAGAATGGCTAATGGATCTGGGAAACCTGAGAACATAGGCCAAGACTATCCTGGATTTAAAAAAAGAAATACAAGGAGGAGAAAGGGTAAAAAGGGTTGCTGAACCCAAGATACTGTAAATTTCCCCAAGACTTCATATTTTATGAGAGAAACTAGACATAGAAAGGTTTCCATAGCCTGTTTGAAAATTTTTCTCCTCTCTAGTTTCACTTTGGTTTTACATCTTTCACTAGGATTTATAGGTCGGGTTTTAATTTCAAATTTTGAGCATGGGACTTGGGTCTTTAGTCTTAATTCTCAATTATAGGATCTATTACTGAAATCATTCTATCAGGTGACCCAGGGATGTGCAGGAAGACATAGGAAGGTACACTGTGAAGCTAAAAATAAAATCTGGGCTAGGTAAGTCTGGTAACAGGAAATCTAGTCTGATTGCCTATCAACACTGGAAACTCGGGTGAAGACGTGTGTCTGCGGGCGCAGCGTTCATGACGAACCTAATTAAGAGGTTAAAGCAGAACCTCTCAGGGCTTTACCAGAGTTAATTAGTGCTCCCTATTATCTGACGTTTCATTACTTTCTGAAGTTTCTTATGAGAAGTCTCGCAAGAGGTGTTTTATGAAGAAGCTGCAGCTATTTTTATGGATTTTAGTGATTCAGACCAGATTCATGACCCACAACCACATTCGCCATTATGACCAATATAGACTTTATTTTTTCCAGATTTTGTGCAATGAATATCAATTTTTCTCTCCTTTGAGTAGTGCTTAAGAATGATCTTTTAAGAGTTATTTTGTGTGGTCCTTTACAGCTGAAATGAAAATGAAAGGAGATTTTGAGATGTAAACTAACCTGAAATCCCCCTTTTAGAGCTAAGTGCCCTAGGGGTATGCAGAGAGGGTTATGGGAGAATAGGGACCAGTCATTCAAACCAGAGTTGGGGATGTGGAAGACTTCCTGGAGGAGTGACGAAAGTTGAAGATGAAAGAGTTGGATAGATAACAGCAAATCAGACAGGAAACTCCACATGCCTATTTTGCTTACCGCTCTTTCCTCAGGGCTTAGCAGAAGGCGTGGTGAAGTATAGCAGGCAGTCAATAAATATTTGTTACATGATTGAGGAAAGGTCTGCTACTGTGCTGTCCTTCCAGAGTAACATGCTTGCATTTAGTAGGACCATTTGGAGACATGATACCGTAACCCTAAATATTTGGGGCAGCAGCAGACTGCTGGAAAGAAGAGTTGAAGGGCAGGTGTGCCTCAAATTAAAAGCTCCTAGGTGTCTGCCTCCTCTGTCTTCAGCGTTTGCATTATGTCATTGATTGGGAATACTGGAAAAAACCCCAGGGAAGTAAGTGCTTATGACAATGGGCTAAGTTTCCTGCAGGAGTGCAATCTGGGCTCTGATGTGGGCTCACCAAGGGGACAGGGTTCTCTACGGAGGTGGCAGCAATCCTGGGGGGACACCAGGTAACCTCTGGTCCAAAGTGAGCCTCAGCTTCAACTACTGGCCAGAGAAAAAGCTGCAGAAAAGAGTTTGGGCAAAACCAAAATGAGCAGTGGCTGGTTATCTTCAAAGGTAAGACATTCTAAAGGCCAGGTGGGATTTCCTCTCGGGCTCTCCACACCGCTCTAAAGAGATACTGAGCTGGTTTGCCACTTTCTCCTTGTCAGAAGCAGTCCTGCAAATTAACACTGTCCTGAATGTTGCAGGGAGAAATAACTTACAGGGCTCAGGGATTTCCGTAACTTTGATGCTAGTATTTTTTGCAGTAAATAACGTAGCAGAAAAGGGAGGGAATAAAGATGTTTCATTTTCTATTTTTGCTGAGTAGGATTCTAGTGGAGTGAAAGCCTCCTCCGTTGTCTTCTTCTCTCACCACCCAGAACGATAGATCAGTACAAAGTTTCCTGTAGAGATAATGTTCCAGTAGCCCTGCCATTGAAAATAATTTAATAACTGCTGTGAGGTTCTTTCCTGAGCTACAGCCTCCTGTCCTCTCCCTTCTACCACTTCCAAGACAAGCCTGGATGTCAGGAGGGTGACTGGGGTGATGGTGGCATGGGTGCACAGTTGAGGTGAAAGGCAACAAGGTCCTTTGTCATCTGAAAAGGGCTTGAAAATTATTTTGATGCAAGACTGGCACTGCAAAATATTTGCATCAATTAGAGAAAAGTGTCTCTCTGGGTAATTGCAGCCCCCTCCAGGACTCAGGGTTTGGCGAGGAGAGCATGAGCTGGATTTTAGTCTCTACGTGCACCCTTGTCCAGGAACAACCTGCGTAACTGTGCGTGGTGGTGGCCCTGATCTGCTGAGCTCCTTAAACAACGCCGATATTATTACTGCAAATGGCAGCTGCATACGGGAATCTTCGGCAGGTTTGTTCTTGGCACTGTGGCATTCTTCTTTCCCTATTCCTTTCTCTGTGCTTCTCTCTCTTCTCTCCACCTGGTACCCAAAGACAGCACTATTCAGGTCTCTCCTCTTAGACTTCAAATCCTGCCTCCTTCTTAGTCCTTCATTAAAAATTACTCATCCTCTGTCCCATTCCTCCAAGACCCTCCCAGGGGGCAGAAATTAATCTGGTTAATAAATTGGTGCTAAGTTGCTAATGGTTGATAATATATTACTCTTCCAGATAGAACCTGAATATTTATAGATGAATATTTGTAGATTGGGTCACAGCATTTGCATTTTAGTAAAGACCTTCAAGGCCTTAACTCAAAAGGGGTTGGACGCTGTGAATTTCATGTTCTAGGGCATGGCCAATAGAAAGATGTTTAGGGCTGAGTTTTCTTGCATTTCTCAGGCACACTGTTTAGTTAGGTAGCATCTCTATGCAAAAAATGAATTCAGTTGATAACCCAAAGTGGTGTTCAGAAGTATTGGGCAAATTGGAAAGGCATATTTATGAACATTTCAAGGTGGGTTTTGTCTTTGTTTTTTGATACTAATGACACTATTCCAACATTTTGTAAAGTGAAACTATTTGCTTTCCTTGCTGTACCTTTTTCCTCTTCTTTCCTCTCAATGGCCTGTGAATTTGCTTTACTTGTTTAATTTAGTATATTGTTCGGCATAGTAAATTTATTTGCACCCTTGTCCAGGGACAACCAAGAAGTCCCAGAGTAAATTAGCTTCAGTGCTAGCTTGATCCAGGAGCTCATTTGGTGTCATCAGGCCCTGGTCTTCCTCTGTTCTTTCTCTACTGCCCTTTAATCTTCAATGACCCTTGACTTTCACCTTTCTATTTTTTTAAAAAACTATTAAAATTTTTAAAAATTTACTTTAATTTTTATTTTTTTTATTGAGATGTAATTGACATATAACATTATATTAGTTTCAGGTGTATAACAATGATTTGATATTTATATATATTGTGAAACTATCACCATAATAGGTCTAGTTAACACTCATCACCACACAGTTACAAATTTTCTTTTCTTGTGATGAGAACTCTTAAGATTTACTCTCTTAGCAACATTCGAATATGCAATACGGTATTGTTAACTGTAGTCACCATGCCGTACAAAATAGTACAAGAACTATTTTGAAATAATTTTAAACTTATCGAGAAGCTGCAAAAGTAGTTCAGAAACTTCCTATATACCCTTCACCCAGCTTCCCCTAATGTAAACATCTTGCGCGTCAATAGCACAATGATCAAAACTACGAACTGCAGGGGCCCGCCCGGTGGCGCAGCGGTTAAGTTTGCACGTTCCGCTTCGGCGGCCCAGGTTTGCCGGTTCGGATCCCGGGTGCGGACATGGCACCGCTTGGCACACCATGCTGTGGTAGGCGTCCCACATAGAAAGTAGAGGAAGATGGGCATGGATGTTAGCTCAGGGCCAGTCTTCCTCAGCAAAAAGAGGAGGGTTGGCAGCAGTTAGCTCAGGGCTAATCTTCCTCAAAAAAAAAAACAAAACCCAAAACTACAAACTTCACACTGGTACAACACAAATAAACTAAAGGCTTTATTTGAATTTCACCAGTTTTTCCTCTAAAGTCTGTTCCAGTATCCAACTGAGGATCTCACATCATATTTAGATGTCACGTCTCCTTAGTCTCCTCCATTCTGTGACGTTTCCTCAATCTTTTTGGTTTCTCATGACCTTGATACTTTTAAAGGGTACTGATTAGTTATTTTGTAAAACATCCTTCATTTTGGGTTTGTCTGACATTTTCTCATGACTACATTGAGGTTATGCATTTGTGAATACCTCAGAAGTTATACACTCTTCTCAGTCTTTCATGTTGGGGGTATGTGTTGTCAGTATGTCATACTACTGGTAATGGTAATATAACATGGTGTCTGCTGGGTTTTTCCAATGAAAAGTTATTATATCTCCCTTTGTAATTAATACATATCTTGGGGGAGATACTTTGAGACTGCACAAATATCTTATTTCTCCTCAAACTTTTGCCCGTTAATTTTAGAAACCATTGCTAGATCTGGCCTGTGACAATTATTACTATATTATTCTAACAGTAATTTTCTATATTCCCTTCATTCCATCTACATTTATTGGTTGGAATTTTTCCGTAAAAAGAGCTGTCTTTTCTCCTCCATTGATTTATTTATTCAGTTTTTATTGATATCATTATGGACTCATGAATATTTTGTTCTGTGGATTATAATCTAATACTCTCATTATTTATTTTGTTGCTCAAATTGTTGAGCTTTGGCTATTGGAGCTCTTTCAAGCCCTTTGCCATGCCTCCATCCTTATTTTGAGCCCTTCCCTACTTTCTAGCCCCTTGAGGTACTATAGACTCATCGTATGTCCGCCGTCCTGGAATCAATCACTTTTTCAGGAGGCCCTAGTTCTTTTATTGGAAAACCGTATTTAGAACCCAAGATCTGGGTGCTGAGTGTGCTCATCATTACTGGAGTGTTGCTGCATCTAGGCCTTCTCAGAAGACGAGCCTAGAAAATACGTGACAATAACCCATGCACACACACATATTTATTTCTGTCTACTTGGGTATGTATTAAAAAGCCATGAATTCATACTGGTACCTCCAATTCCAATCCAAAATCTTGGGGTTCATTTAGCCTCCCCTCTTTCCTTATTCTTAACTTTTTTCTCTGACAGTGAGAAACTTGGCTTCTTTATTTACATTATGTTTACCTAGTTGCTCAACCCTATTATAAAAATGTCAAGTAGTCACTGCATTGCTAACCAGTGTCCCTGTGAGAAACCAACACTCTGTCTTGACTCTGCTTTGTTCTGTGTAAGCCTCTCTCTTAGTGGCCCCAGCATCTCTGAGCTTACAATCCCCTCCCAATAATTCTTGAAGAAAGTGTGCTTCTTTTTCTTTCCTAGGAGTTCCAGAAAAAGTTCCAAGATGGGTTCTTACCAGACTGATTGAGTTCTGTGCTCATTTTTGATCCATTTATTGTGGCCAGAGGAATGGAACGACCTGAGTGATCAGGCCTGAGACATATGTCCACCCCTGAGCCTGGGAGGGGGTGACTGTCCCACCTAACCCTTGAGGAATAGTGCAGATGAGGAGTGATTCTCCAAAGAAAAATTAGAGTCCTACTACCAGAAGCAAGGAAAATAATCCTAGTCAAGCTAAACCCACAGATGCCCAATGCTCCAGCAAATGGAACTGTAGTGTCACAATGTCAATACTGTGGGGCGTGGGGAGGAGGAGGGGAGAAGGGTAGGTATAGTGTGTAGATGCAAACGACCACAAAAAGGTGAATTAAAAAAAATATATAGATAACAGTTGATCAGAAAAGGAGTATTGCTCCAATTTAAGCAGAATTATTGCCAGGCTTACTGGCTTGACTTAATTTAAGAAGAAATAAATAAAAGCGTGGTAACATGAATGCTTTTTGTCCAAATTTATGCAGAAACTATGACGTGGCCTCTAGACTCTGTTTACTTCCAACCCAAGATTTGGGCAGCTGCCACCTTGTGGCCAGGACAGCCCCATGGGATTGGAGGGGCCAGTCTTGAGTTGCTGGTTTCAAGATCACTTTTTTATGTTACTAATCAAATGGCTATGACTTAAAGCTTCTATATAGTAGAAAACTGTGAAATTTAATCTGCTTTTGCAAGATTGGAAAGCCACAGAAAACTTTTATGTAAGATGTCGAGTAGTAGTAGTTGTTGTTTTTAAAGCTGTAGCATTAACAATTTCTATTCAGTCTTGGGCTGTGAATTTATTCTAAATCTTTCCTTCAGGCCAGACTTCTTTGGGGTTTTACTTGCTCTGGTCTCCATCCTTAAAAAGAAACCAGCCCATGTCCTGAATTTGAGAGAGAATTCCAGGGACAAATGCAAGGCCCTACTAGCCTCGTTCTAGGCAGGGGTTGTAGTTTCCATGGTTTGCTCTGTAACCATGCTGCTAACATGCCTTCTGTCTAATGAATACTTCATTTACACAGAAAGAAACCTCTTTAATGAAACATTGCATTTCATTAATCTAGCCCTCTGCTAAAAATCACATTTTAACAAGACTTTATATCCTCCAGCCACTTTTAAAAGTCATCTGTATCTTTAAAGGAGCTTGGCGTTTTTTCTCCTCGGACTTGTCAGAATGCATCTATCATGGAATACACAGTTTTTCTACAGCTACTCAGTGGTTTAATCACAATGCAAAAACAACATTGCTAATCTGAACAATCCGCATGGATGACAACTCATTGAAATAACTACCAATTAACAACATAATTGTCACTTATACGTTGCCAACATTAAAATAAGCAATTGTTACTTCTATGAGGCTTTTGTGCTTTTTTTTAGTTCTCTTCAAAGGGTGTGGATATAGGGCAGGGGCCTGGGTTGAAAAGTTGAAACTGATGACCAAGTTAATTGTTGTTTTAATCACTGGATCATCTTTCTTACAGGTCGTTCTGAAGTGAGAACAGTGGTGCTAGTCATACCATTTCACTCCAGGCTCGGCAGGTCATCCTTGCTTTGGTTCTGAAATCTCTATAGCATCAAATGCATTGCCAGGTCTTTTTTCTCTTTAATCAGAGTCTATTGTAGACAGAGCATGACATGTGAGTTCCCTCCTATTTTGTTCAAGCAAGATCACATCCAAGAAAACCCAGCCTCTGTATGAAGGCAGAGTCCACTTTTGCTAAAGCAGCTGAAAAGAAGTTAGCCTAGCATCATCAGAATAATGGCCTCCGTGTCTTCCTCTCAGTGCTGTTTCCACATAGAGCACCCCTGCCACCCCCAGTCTCTGGAAAAACAGCAGGAGGAAAAGAATCAGGATTTGGTGGAAGAAGGCCACAGAGAAGATCAAAAGTGCCACGACCACCTGCGTGTTGTGCTTCACTCACTTGTCAGAAGACAGACATCAGGGTGGAACCAGGTTTTTGGTGATGCAGGAACACCTTCAGGAAGAATTACCCAAAAGTAAGACTCCAGCTTGTGCTTGGGTGCCAATCACTTCATGGTGCAGAATCGTCTTCCACTAGCCAAGCCCTGGAGCTAGCTAACATGGGAATTAGGATGTAAAGACAACTGGTTCTTCTGCATTAAGCCATTTCATCCACGCATCATCAGGTGGTACTTCTCCATTTGAAGACAAAAGGATGACTCGGAACTTATGACAAGTAGCCACTCCCTCATTGGGGGCGTTGAGATGGAGGGGAGAGAAAGTTGGCTTTCCAGCCAGTCCCCGGGGTTTGAAATAGCAGTGCTGTCAGAATTACTGTCAGAGTGTGGCCAGGTTCCTTTCTCAGATCTTTAATTTCTTGCCTCTAAAATGATGAGAATAATTCCATTTGCAGGGTTGTTTAGAGGATTCACTAAGTTGACACCTGTAACACGCCCAGTGCGTTGTTGGTGCCTACGAGTGGCTTGGTCACTATTAGTTTAAAGAGAGCGACAAAGACACTTTTACTGACCTAAAAATATTTAAGTTAAGGAAGTCGATTTGCTTCTTTGATCTTAATGAAAGGGAATTTAAATTCTTAAAAAAATTTAAAAAGTCATCAATCGTATTTATATTTTAAAACTCACTTTTAAAATTCAGTGGGCTATTATGGTTACCACTATGCATAATAACTTCCTTAACCATCAAGTTCTGAATCAAGCTTCTCTGTGCAGCTGAGTAGGTGCTGTTTGTGAGGGAGCCAGTTTTGCAAATAGACTGTGACATGTACAGGTGGCATTTAATAATAGAATAGCAAATGTCCCCTGTCTTCCCCTCGTGGTTACGTCATTTGACTGTTTATGGTATGGTCAGCATTGGAAAGAGAGCAAGAATTCTCTATTATCCTAGTTTAACAATCAGGTTCTTACTTGGAGAAGATATGATTTTGCTTTTTATGCCCATTGGCTTGGGGATGAAACGGGGCCCTTTTTAGACGCCAAAGAACAAGGTTTCCAATTATTTACTATTTTGTATACTTCTCTTCTCTAAATGCTTCCCTTAGGCAGCCCATTGTTGCTCTTGTCACCAACGACTTTAGTGATTCTAGGCGTCTGTGTGCTTCTCCAGCTGTGGGAGAGATGCACTCACCTCGTGGCTCAGCCCTTCGAAGGTTACGTTTGCTGTGTGGAGAAGCAGTTGACTTTGCCGGTAGGGAACGTCTCATTGCACCCCTTTTCCACGCCATCTGTCTGACCTGGACCCATTCCAAACACTATGGCTTTGCTGGCAGAATGGTCTTCCTGCTGCAGAAGTTTTGTAATCTGCTAATTGACAGGGTAAGGAAAATTTATATTTGGGTTACAGCTGAAAAGTTGGATGTTTCTTTGATGGGGCTTTAAATACTGACATATGCTGCATTGGTTTTTGATTTTAGGCATCCCCGTTGGTGCATGATCACGCACTCTCCCTTGTGTTCTCTGCCTCATTGAGAATATGGCATCCTTTGCAGAAGAACACCAATATGATCTACCAGGGAATTATCCTCTACTTAGTTTACTCATTAAGCAATGATTTTATTATTATTATCTCTTCGGAGTACGAGACAGATGGCAAAGAAGGAGTTTGCTTTATTGAACAAGATGCAGAATTGGGCATGGCAAATCTCCCTGAATGGTTAATATCTTCCGTAGTCATTCTGTCTAATAAGCATCTTTGCTTTTGTACAGGGCACTAATCTTAATTTAATTGCAAAGTTGTTATCAATTCTCTTTTTCTACACGTAGACTGAGGGCAGAAGAATCCTAGAGAAGGAATTGTCATTAAAACCGTACTGTTCAAGTTGACATTTGGAGTTGTCCTCATCTTGAAATTGTGCTTTAAAACTTGGTGTGAGCAAGCTCCATGTCAGAGATGCGTGGTCACACTTACAGATGCAGACCCACATCCCTAAGGCCCAGTCCTCTCTGCACAGAGGCTACCTACGCACGGGGGCGTAGGGCATGGGCGTGGCGTGACATTGGGCCCCTGGACCGCACAGGCCCCCCTCTCGTTGCAGCCTTCAACCTGCCCTGAATAACGCTCAGCACAAGGAAAGATGAGAACGAAAGAGGATTTCTTCCCTACCTTTGAAAACTTCAAAGAAATTGTTCCCAATCTGGTTCTGATGATCCATGTTTCAGTGCAAAGCATACATAAAGGTCTGAAATCTGCATACCGATCGGAAGTAGTTTTTGGAAAGTCGGATTTAATCCCATGAGCCAAATGATCACTACCAACAGCCGTCAGGGAAAACCAAAGTCCACAGCAAATTTTAATTTGGCAAATGCATAAAATGTTCAAAAGAGCAGAGGTCTCATTTACATTCCTCCCTCTTATATGGGATTTTCTTCCATATTAGTAATTAAAGGGTGCAGGCTATAGAGCGCAACTATATCACATAATAGCCATCGGGGACACACTAACGACTTCCTTGAAGTAACGCACACTAGGGTGTTTATGGTTCAGTGTCACATAGACTCCCTTTGATCTAAATTAGGATTCATTGGCAAACTCACAATAGGCTCCACATGTCCCCCTCTCAACCTCTTTCTTTTAATCATGGAAATTAGAGATGGAAAATACCCATTAAGTCACTTAGTCCACTTCCCTGCCAGGGTGAAATTGTTGCCTGTGATACATGGGTAGTGCTTGGTCCAGCTGAAATTTAAATGTCTCAGGGGATGTGCAGGCTCCTGATTTTATAATTTTCTTCTTTCCCTTAAAATTCAGAGAGGAAAAAAAATACAAAACAGAGGAAGAGATTTCCTTCCATCTTTATGGATTGCAGGTAATGGCGGTGGGTGGGTGAACGTGCTCATAAGGTGTCAGCTTTCTGGAAACCACACCTCTTGCTATGTTCTTATTTATAAAGTGCACAGTGAAATTCAACCTCTGTCCCCAACATGTTTTACTCTTCAGCTCAATGGAACTATCCACATTCCTAGACTTTTCCTGTAAACTCAAGCGAGCAACTCCTCCAGGTTTGGTGAGGGAGGGGAGGCCCAGGAAAGGAGAACCTATCTATTTTCGGCTCTCTGGTTGATTAGTTATAAACTGCACAGCCTCCTGGTTAGAGTGTGATGTCACTGATGGAGTGTGAGCTCACGAATGGACCACTGCCTGTCTTATTCTGGGGAGTGACCATTTGAGGTATTCTTATATTTTGAACATTTGGCATCTGAAAATTGAGAAACGTGTGTTGTTGCACAATGGATTCTCTCCTGATGCGTGTTCAGCAGCAGAAGACTGTCACTCAGCATCTGCCCACGTCTCTAGCTGTTGAAGGCAGTTTGATGGGAAAGTAGCAAAAGCCCAGTGACCATCTCACCAAAGGGATCTCTACTAGAGAACATACAGTGGTGCCGAGATGAGATTTAAAAAGGGAAATAATGACCCATTATGACAGTCACATTTTAGGTTTGCTTCAGAGGCTTTCTTTTAGTCTGTTAAAGTCACCAGAGAAATTGCACTAATTTAGGAAAATCTGATAAGTGAACATTTCAGATTCTGGGACAGATGTGTTACAGTGTGATTTTTCATATGATAAGATGGAAGTCTTCCCCCAGATTCACTGTGGGTTTCATTAAATAGCTAACTTTCCTAATGCATTTGAAGGAGGATCAGATTTGCAAAACCTGATGTACAGCAATGTCTTAGGAATATACTTACTATGGTTTCTATCAGAAAAAGTTTGTCTTTTGGTACGTCCGTATTAACTGTGCATTCAGAGTCATTTTTCAGGGCTTCTTCAATGTGCAAAGCATTCCTGGGATGATTCTTATGTTAAATACCCCTGGGTGGTAATAGATAATGGGTCTTTGAATGGAAAAACTATGATCAGGATCAGTCATAAGTTGGTGGTCTAGAATCAGAATTCTGCTGGAGGCGATTCTAGTATGGGGCCTGTACTTTGCTAATGAAAATCTCGAGTTTTACAGCGGTTGTGGCAGAGACTGCTGGTTGTTTTCCCAACATCCATTCTCCCTGGTTTCCCCCTCCCAAACAGACAACTGTCTCACTCTATTCTGGCCAAGGCCATATAAAGGGATTGGGGTGGCGCCTCCTGTGGTGTGTCCTTAAGGGGCATCGTCTTCCCCCTCCTCCCTCTTGCTGTCAGCCTGGAGAGTGGACATGGTGGTTGGAGCTCCAGCTGCCGTCTTAGATCGCAGGGATGAAGACCACATCCTGGGAGAGACTGAAGGTGGCTGGGTCCCAGACAAGATCATGGAGCTGCCAGACTAACCCCAGAGAACCTTCCTCTGGGCTTCTTGCACATGAGAGAATAAAACCTAGTGTCTTTAAGACACTATTTTCTGAGGGTTTCTGTCACCAAACCTAATTCTGATTTGGTAGATATTTAACATCTTGTTTAAGTCTAAATGTTTCCGTTCCAGTTGATGATCAATGCTAGCTCACATTTATTGCTCCGAACATGACCTTGAAATGCTTGGAGACGTAGGTGTTCGGAATAACCCAAAATTCACAGATTCCCAAATATACAATTAGCTAAAATAATAATACAGACATTGAGAAAAAAGAGTTCTTGTTCAGTTTCTTGTGTTTGTTCTGTTCACAACGTGTAGGAATGTACACTCTCATTCCATAAAGAATTTAATGAGAACTCAGGCCAAAAATAGTGGTTAGTAGAAATATAAACAGTGACGGCACAAAAGACTGGGAAGTCAGGACTGGGAAAAGGTAAAAACAGATAGAGGTACAGACAGAGCGTTTCCAAATGGGTTTGTGTACATGAGATGAACTGTCGTATGGGAAGAAAATATATTAGAACGTTCAGCTAGAGACATTTTTCATCCTAAAATGAGAGGCACTAAGATTTATTAATATTTAACACGTGCTTTTCATGCGCTTCCCTCGGCTGGCCTGTGATTCTTCTGGAAGGTGTCCCGTGGAGCTCTGGGCAGATGTCCCACACCCAGAGAGGCCACAGAGCCTCCTCCTTTGCTTGGTTGCTCTCGGCAAGATGTGGCATCTTGCAGCACATGTGTGTCCAGTTACGTGGATTTCTGGTTTATATTATCTGTGTTTAAGTATATCTTCACAAATGGAGGATAGTACCTTAAAAATGTTCCTGCAAAGAAACTGCTGATTTTGCTCATTGGACTGGTATTATCTTCAAGGGAAGAAGAAAATGGCAAGGCTGGTACTTTTCACGGCTTGGGCAAGTTCTTTGTCAGGCTCATTAAAAGTAGATCTCATGCCAGGGATGTAAGGTATAGCACAGGGCATACAGTCAATAATACTCTAATAACTGTGTGTGTTGACAGATGGTTACTAGACTTATTGTGGTGATCATTTCGTAATGTATACAAATGTCAAATCGCTATGTTGTACGCTTGAAATGAACATGGCCTTGTATGTCAACTATACTTCAATTACAAAAAAAAAGTAAATATAATGACAGTCCAATCTAGTCAGGGATAAAAGAAGCTAAAACAATTTTGAAATTATTAGGAGACCCTTGAAATATGGATTTATATCCTTCCTCAGTTATTAACAATGAACTTTGGCCTTTGCGTATATCATGTTTTAAAATATCAGGTTAGAATATATAATCAGGTACATGCATATAATTTGTGAATACACAAACAAACAAATAAACATCTATTAGGAGGTTGTCCTTAAATTTTTTCCTACGAGGACGGTGAGACAGTTTTGAGGCCCGTGATACAGGTTATAAAGGCCCATATCTTCAATTTCAAGTTTGACTCTGAGCTTCCTAGAAGCTTTAAAAAATGAGATTGAGTTAGAGAGGAAAAGAGATGGACAGTTAGAACATAGTTTTCATGCTCAGAAATGATAAAACCTCCTATTTCCTCAAGACAAATAAAGCTTTTCTCAGCTTAAAAGCAAAGAAAGGAAAGTTTCTTATGGGGTCTTTCCTATGGCGACTGTGTGAGACGGTAGAAAGCAGCCTCGAAAGTTTCCCATGGCAGATGCTGTAAGGGTTTCATTTGACTACTTCACAAAGGATTTTTGATAAATGTTGACAGCAAAATATTTAAATGCAACTCAAGTGAAGAAATTCTGCAAGGGACGAGGACGACACAGCCCAGGTGTTTAGCCTTATGGCGGTCCGTCTAAATGCAAGGATCGGACCTTGAGCAGGTGTATCCTTCCATGAGTGTCTCTTCCTCCAGCAGAGGTCTGAGTTGGAGAGAGCGGGCTGGCACTCAGTCTGAGCTTGGGTCCTCTGAGGGCTGGAGGGCCTCTTACCTGAGGTGCTAGTTGGGGCAGATTCACATTCTTGGGAATGTGAGAGGCTGTCTTTTTGAGAAAACAAAGGAGTTCAGGGATGCCCTCACCTGGGTGGAGACCCAGCCTGTCTGTGCTGAAAGTGTGGTACCCAGGGTAAAACCACATCTGATAAACCGGGGCCCCAGCAGTAACACCAAGGAGTGTGCTTATCGTCTATTCTGGTGATTCCCATGTCCCTAATGTGGACGGCCAGAAGGAAATCTTCCCCACTGGTGAAACTGATTAGATTTCAGAGGGTGCCAACATCAATGTGTGCTTTCCCTCCAGCCTGATGTGGGTGTTTCTTAGGCAGTTGCTGGCTGTTCAGAGCCCTGGAACCAGACAACTGCGTTTTGAAGCCCAGCTCTACCACTTACTATATACGAGATCTGGAGAAATGTACCTCTCTTCTCTGTGCCTCAGTTTTCTCATTTGTAAAAAACATAAAAGATGAAATAGTATCTCATAACAATGAGAAGTAAATGAGTTAATACCCGTAAACTGCTTAGAGCAGTACCTGGAACAACGTGAGTGCCCAGACAACATTAGTGGTGAAGACTATGAGAAAAGGGCTCATCAATATAAAGAAGTGATGGGCTCTGGGCTCAGGTTGCCTGGAGTCAAAACTCGACTCTGCCACGTAGCACTTGAGTGGCCTGCTCAGTTCCTTCTCTGTACCATGGGGACAGGATTGGCGCCTTGCACGTGGGGTTGCTGTGCGGGTTACAGGAGATGGCGTCTGAAATGTGGTCAGGACAGGTGCCTGCACATGGTGAGCCCTCCGTAAGTGCTGGCTGTTACTGTTAGAAATGCTGTGCCAGTAACTGAGATCTTTGCAGTGCTAACATTTAGCTTTTAGGCAGATTTTGCATCCAAATAGCTCAGTTTTTGCTGTTACCCTCTAACTCTTGACTGATAATGATTTGATGCTTGGCTTAGAATTCAAACCAGGGTCCCTCAGCCTTTCGCCTGACACAGACCTGTGGCATCGGATGACCCCTTTTCTTGTGCTTGGATTTCCTTAAATCTGTGTAAAACGCTTGCCATAGTATTTCATAAACAATGTATATCAGCCCATATTTTTCTTTACGAGTTTTTATTCCACAATTTGGTTGACGTCGTCGTTGAAGCGGCAAACGCATGATTTGTTTTCACCATGGTCTCCTGAGACTCCCAGCCCTGTGGCAATCGTTTGACCTTCCTGTGGCCTCCTACCTTCTCCTTCCCTCTTGCCTCCCTTCCTCCTCCTTCCCTCCTCCCTCCTGCCTCCCGCCCGCCCCGCTGGATGACCAGTTCTGGGAAGTTGCCCAAACTGCAACGCGCTCTTGCCGTAGCTGACTGAAAACTTGCAACACTGAAGCTCTGAGCTGCTCCTGTTAGTTGTATTTTGGGTGTGTTTTTCCCAGCTCAAATGTGAAATTTGAGATGCATTTGAGTAATGTTTTAGGAATCTCTCCCTCTCTCTCCCTACCGCTGTACCCGCCAGGTTCTTCATGTGCAAAAGTTATTTGCCTCATCTTCCAAACAGAGCCCCCAGAACGGCCTTCTGGCGGAAGGAGGGGAAGAGCGTCCTCACGAATGTGCTTGTTCTGTGGCCCAGCTGAGACATCTGGGACCTCATTCAGGATGGGTTAAGGAGGATGCCAAAGGGCTTTTTAAAAATTCAGATCTCCTAAGCTGCAAAAAACCTTATGCTCTGTATCGGCACCAGGTTAAACCAGGACTTGTATTTTGCTGGTACACACTGATGTGCATACCAGTTGTTTGAAAATGGAAATCCACCTGTGCGCACTGGTAGATCGCTCCTGCTCCAATCCCCTATGCCATGCCCTCGGCCTCATCCCAGCTGCTCTGGACTTCGTAGGAATCCTCCCATCGCTTCCCGCCCAATCCAGAATATCCACCTGGATTAAACCAGATGGCGAGGCTGGTTTTTAGTGTCTCACCATGCCAGAGATCTGAACTCAGCGAGCCTCAAGCAAGCTCTGCCTGTCCTCTCAGTCTCTTTCCTGTCCCCGGGCATCCTTGATCCCTTGGCAGCCTTGGCATCGTGACTGGGGAGTGCTTCCGCCACTCACAGATGTGAGCAGGGGCAAGTTCCTAACCAGCCCTGGCCTTGGATCACCCCCTGCAAAAGGGAACTGCTGTGTGAGGTCCGATAAGAAGATGACTGAGACCCTGGGCTTGGCGTATGGGAACCTCTCGTGGAAGTTAGCTCTTCCTTCCTCCTCCCTTTCTACCTCCCTTCCCCTCCTCCTCTTCCTCACCATCATTCTGCACCCAGGGACCCACTCAGTAGCTATTTACCAAGCCCCATTAGGGTGGCAGATGTTAATTAAAATGCTAATAGTGCTCAAGTGTGTTTGGAAAGAGTCAAAACGGAGGAGATGGGGGCAGCCTTCATCCTTCCACTTCTGACCTATCCACTTCTTGCTGACTCTTGAGGAACATTTAAGAGGATGAGAATGTGTTTCCAACTCTCTGGTGACTTCTAGGAAGCATCTTCTAGTCGTTTGAACCCATAAAGGATAGTGTCCCTGCTGGGCCTGCCCTACGCCATCCCAGCCTCTTGTCTGCATTTGTAGCTGTGATCTTTTCTGGCAAGTCTGATCTCAGGGGCTGTGTTAGTGCTTTTGATGGTGGTTCCTAATCTTCTTTACACACTGGAATCACCTCAGTGCCTTAAACCAGTGCTGATGCCTGCCTCCTGCCCCCGACATTCTGATTTGGTCCCTCTGGGGTGCTACCTGGGCAGGGGCGCTTTAACATCTCCCCACGTCTAATTGATTCAAATATGCAGCAAAGTCTGGGGACCATTGTCACAGCAGCCTAACACCATGTCGGATGCATGGATACTAGACAAATTCTTGCTGAGTTTTTAGGTGTTGGTGGAGTGTGGGTGAATGAGTGGTATTTATTTGTGATAAGAAACGTTTGTCATCCTCTGTATGTCATTTCCTGAAGGCAGTGGTTCTCAAACTTTCACGTGCTTCAAAATCATCTGGAGGACATGGTAAAAATCCAGATTACTGCACCCCACACCTGGCGTCTGATTCAGTAGGTGCAGGTGGGCCCGAGAATTTGCATTGGGAACCGGTTCCCCGGTGATGATGCTGCTGGTCCAACAACCACACTCTGAGAAGGGCCGACTTAAAGCAGTGCTTCCCCTCCTTCCTGGGGGCCCTCATTAAAGAACAAAGACTCCTGGGTCCACCCCAACCTCCTGAACCTGACTTTCCATGGGAGGAGCCTGGGCTTGGTTCTGTGGGCAGGCCACCTCATGGCTCTTATCTTTGGGGAGGTTCGGAAGTGTGGCCCTAAAGCAACACCAAGTGAAGAACCAGACCCGTGAACCTAAGTTAGAATAACAAACATTTGAATTCGGAGATTTGGAGTTGCCATTCATTTCCACGGAAATTGAAAAAAACAGCTGAACTAGATATATTTATAGAAAGATGCTAAAAGTGTTTTAGAACTTCTGCCTCTTTTCCTCCCAAACTCAGCCTTAGACACTGGTACTGGATCTTCTAACGGATGGTGTGGAATGACTTCGTTAAAGCAGTGGATCTCTCACCAAACGAACGTTGATCAGCATTGTGGGGCTCTCTCTTGTAGAGTCTAACTGATCTCAACTTATTTTTGAAGCCCATTCCACAGATGATTTAGGGGTTGAGGAAGAATTTATGTTTGAAAACTGTGGACAGATACCTCTATTTTCTGGTTTAAAATGGTAAACTCAGGCTTTTACTGGTAAGTGCTCAGTCTTTGGGAGTTTCTCTCCCTTCCCCCTTCCTCTAGCTAATCTGGTTTCCAGTGTAAGGGGATGCTTGGGTGGCTGGTGTGTCAAGGGAGAGTGGATAGCTGGTCCTTAATTCTGAAGGCCACCTGTCAGTGGTCTTGATGGCCTTAGACCTTCAAATGGATGCTTCTTGAGCCCTGCGGAAATTTGTCCACTGATGAAGAGGGGAAATTTGTACATACATTGGTAGATGTCTATGCATTTTCTTGGGCTCAAGAAGATTCAATCACTTGACCTAGATGACAGAATCTTCTTTTTAGTGATTGACCAGGGACAGAATGCAGGTCACTTGGTTCCTGGACCAGGATTTGGGATGCTAGCCCATCTCCTGTCTGTATCCCCACCTCTGTGCTTGGTTGCAGCTCCATGCCATTCTTAAGGACAACCAGTTTCATTCTATCTTCATATGTTGATCTAAGCTTCTCCAGATCCATGAGACAATTTGTTGTGAGTAAGTGACAGAATTGAGCCAAAATCTGCTGTCTTTAGACTTAAGTCTGATATAGATCCCGATTCCCAAAACTGAAAATGCCAAGCTGTGTAGAAAAGTATTCCACTCATTCATTCATTCATTCATTCATTCCTGCGTGTACTTATGGAGCCTCGAGTATGCATTGGCATTGTGCTGGGTGCCGGGGAACAAGTACACAGCAAAGTCTCAGATGTAGGCATGTAGAAATCAAGCTGCAAAACTAGGCACACTGTGATTAAGATCAGGGTACTAATGCTACAAGTAAGAGCTTAGAGGAGAACGTGCCTGTGTGCTGGGATAGTAAGAGAAGACTTCCTCAGGGCAAGTGGGTCTTGGAGGCAGAATCTGTGCTGAATCAAAGCTCAAGGGTATGGGATGAAACTGGCAGGTAGTGAGGTTCCACCATACCAGATGCCACATACCACAGGTGATGAGGAGTATGGTCACTGCCAGTAGTAGCCCACACTATTGGGTTGTAAGGCATCACGGTCATTTACAGACCAGAGGAGATGATATGGGGACTATCGAAGAAAGGGATGAGGAGCAAAGAGAGGGGGTAGAGTTTGATTCTGTGCCACCATGAAGACATTACATTTCATACTATTTTATCAGGAACAGATGTTGGTATGAGTCAAATTGATTCAAATGCAAAAAACGCCAAATCTTAGATGTACTAAATTCTCTAAGCTTTGGGAAAACTGGAAATTTTACGATCTATTGATTTCAGTGCTCCATTGCTGTAGTAATCTTACCTAAGACGTGTATAATATAAAGTCTATTTTTCTTCTCATAAAACTTAAGGATAAAATGTATGAGGGAAGACAACATAGGGAATATTTTTGTAGAACTAGTAGTAAATTCAAGTTACCCTGCTGCACAGCTGGGCATGTTCATTGGCCTCGCTCCAACACGTTATAAAGGGAATGTGAGCAAATGCAGCGTTTGCTCCCGGGAGTTCATCAAAATCCAAATCTTTTACAATTCTTTTTATGTTGGCCCTAAAATGTTCCTTGACTGAAATAATCTTCCCCTCGATAGTGAAGAATGTCTCACAAGCTACAGACTAATTGGTCAACTTGACATTCCAGGTTCCCAATAGCTAATGCTAGCCCCCCTTTTTCTAGAACATGGACCTTATGGGTGATTTATGGTGGGAATGATTTAAGGTTCAATTGCCCTCCTTTTAACAACTCCTATAGTGCCTCTTACTCTGAATTATACAGCATTTCCCATTCGGTTCCCTGTGCTCCAAATAATCTTCCTCTCCATTTTAGCGTGCTGACTTCTTCCTTGACTTTAAGACTCACCTTGGAAGAAAAATGAACATTTATTGATGCTTCGCATATAGCAGACACTGCAGCGGCATTTGACATTGGTTATCTATGTAAAATGATCAACAGCTCTTTGAAGAAGGTGTTATTTTTGTGCCCCTCCCCAAATGTTTCATTTTACAATGAAGAAACCAAGGCTCAGAGAAGTTAAAGAAACTTGCCCCCTGCCACACGTGGTGGTAGATGTGAATTAGGGTGACTGAGGGGGCCTCAGTTTCCCCTCCTTTGAGGAAAGTCTCCATTATCTGGGGGTAGGAGTAGGCACCTGGCCCTCGTCAGACCAACAGAGTCATTCCTCGGGGGTTTTGCAACTGGAACTGGGGAGAGGGAGCTAATCTCTGTCTGAGGGTTAAGCTGCACGTGAGGAAGAGCTCACTCCCAAAGCCAGTTTGGGAGAAGTAACGCTGACTCAGAGAGAGAGGTAGAGAAAAGAAAGAGCATGCTGGGGGCTTGTGAGTCCCTGGTGCCAGCTGTCTGTGATGTCCAGTGCCATCTCTGCTCTTCCCAGATGAGGATATAAGCCTTCTAATAATGTCTCCCTTTTTTTCTCAAACTGGTTTGAGTTTCCGTCTTTTGCCATCAAGAGTCCTCATTCTCCTACTGAGCAGGGCAGAGACCCAGATATGCTTTTTCTGTCTGTCATATGACGTGAGTGGAGGTTGTCTTTATCAGGGCTTCCTTGGCTTTGTCTCGTGGATAACCTGTAAGTGATTTCATCTGGTCACTCCCACCCCATGACCTTCTTACATTTGGAGAAACCAGGAAGAAAGGCAAGAGTTTGACAATACAAAACTGAATTCCATGCTGTGTCCACAACAGATGCTGTAGTCTGTGTCATGTGAGTTACCTGAACACAGAGACTAGTACTTTCGAATGATTATATATGATAATAGAACATCTAACTGTAAACATGTTGAATAATGAGATGTTGAAGACTGAATCTAAATGAAGTCTTGGAAGAAAATCTGGAATTAAACTGTCTTTGAGTTAATAGGCAAGCAGACATCCAAGCTCATAGAGTATGCACAAGGCTAAATTGGTCCAGAGAGAGAAAAAACAAACATTCATCGGAAGGTTGGAGAACAGCAACAACAGTGTGTGGAAGAATGAGTGAAAGGCCGCGGCTTCGCCGTGCACATTCACCTGCCTGTGCAGGTCCTGAGAACTGAGGGACAGAACACACAAGGCTGGGGCCCCTCACTTCAAGGAGCTCTTGCTCTATTTGGACTCTTTGGGCAGCTGAAAAACATGGATTCGACAAGGCTCAGCGCTTGGAAGGTGGGAATGGAGAGACCTCAGTAGGCTGGACCTTTTCGGGCACCTCCCTTGACCTCGCTTGGCCCTGGGCTCCTCCTGGTAACATGAAGATAGTCACAGAAGCTGCCTGCCAGCTCTAAAATGCAATCACTCTGTGAGGGGGAATGGAAAGGGAAGGAGAGCACGTGCAGCTCTCTAACGGAATCTCGGGTGAGATCTGCTTAGATCATGTGTGTCTTCTGGAAAAGGCAGAGGAGACTCAATTAGCGTTGTTGCTTCTCTGCTCGCTTGCAGCTGATGGAGGAAATACGCGAATGGGAGCCAGAGACAGTGTGACTCCTGTTATTTTCCATGACTGAGTTGTCTTTGTCATCTGCTTTTAATTAAAATGAAAAAAATTTTCTCCATATCCTCACCCCTGGCCCTTTATAAGGACTAAAATCAAATCTAAAAATAACAGGAGGGGGCAGGCTGAAACTGACAGACAGGGAAACCCTGGAAAATCAGAAGTGGAGCGTGGAGGAGTTTTAGCTCGAAGCAGCTGCACAGGAATGGCCTGAGATGGAATAGATGGCACCGTATATAAGATCACCCTTGTGACCTCACGACAACAGTTCGGATTTTGGCTTCTGGCTCTCAGTGGAAAGTGGCTGCTTCTTTCTGTGGTAGAGGAGAAAGAAATGCAGAAAGATGAGTGTTTACTTATGAACAGAGGGAGAAAGTAGCATCTGTGACAGGTACTGGGGCAAGTCTGAGTCTGCTTTTTAGAAAAACGGGCTATGAATTGAATTCAGTGAGCAGGCTGGCGAGGAGCCAGGAGGCCAGCCAAGGACAGGATCGTTTCCTGAGGGAGCTGGTGTCTGGGCATGAGCTCCCTGGGAGGAGGGTCCTGGAAGTGAGTCCTGGCTGCATAGGGATTACCAGCAATTGTCTTTCCAGAATGTCCACGAACCTGCCTGGGAAGAGGAGGAGAGGTATGGTGAGGTGGGCCAGAGAAGGTGGTGTTTCTGGAGGTAGAAGGCACCTCCTGGAGGATTTCTGGGTCTGTGTGACTAAATTTATGTGTCCTTCCCCAGGGTCGGAAAGTAGGGCTTGCTGCAGAATGTGCAGAACATTTATAAGGGAAATACCTGGTCCAGGCAGCTTAGAAGCAACACCAGCCAAAGTTATTGGATTCATCAGGATGCTGTAGAAAGAAAGCTTAGTGGTTTAAGACAGCAACCCTCCTATCTAGGTCCTGTTACAGGTTCCACTCAAGGTGGCGGAGGCTCTGCTCCACACAGTCATTTAGAAACCCGCAATAACAGAGGCTCTACCATCTTGTAGCTGCACCATCTGGTGTGTGTTGCCTCCTCATCACCCTGGAGGATCCCACCTGGGCTTTTCTGTGCTTCATCCCAGAAATGACACTCCCTTCTCCTCACAGCCCCTTGGTCAGGACTAGGCACACGAGCATGCCCAACTGCAAGGGAGCTAAGACTTGAGAAGTCTTCTGTGAGCCCCAATCAAGGAATAGTGAGTCTTCACCAGGCACGTGGCATTGATCACTGGGCACTGCTGGAGGCGTGACAGATCAATGGGCAGTTTAGCATGATCTCCAACAATACAGAAGAGATGGAGGGATGGGTAACATTAGGAATGTGCACTTGCAAGTACAGTACAGTGTTCCCAGAAGTTTGTTGGTAGGCATCAACTGGCCATTTGGCAGGTGTGATTTTAGTCGAGTGGTTGTGTGTTAAAGGGGCAGGAATCCAGGTTAGAATAACTCCCATGATGTTGTTTTGGTGAACACTCCTGGAAACGCACATAGTTAGTTTGTAGGGGATTAGAGTGTTTGCCTTTTTGCGTGCGTGTGTGAATGCTTACTCAAGAGCATGAAGAGTAACAAAGTCCTGTTTTTACGAACAGCATATTGTTTCAGTTATTTTGGGTTAATATTGATTGCATATCCGTATGACGTGACACTCTGTGGACCTCTTGTTCCCCTTTCCCCCAAAACAAAGAAGTAGAGGAGGAACTTAAATATAAGAGCAGAGATGAAAACTTCAACTAAATGACTCTTCAAAGAAATCAAGTGCTCTCTGTGCAACTGAAATCCCATGAGAGTGCATGGTGGTACAAAGCGTGTAAGCTCACCTAATTTACAGTTGCACGTTTCTAGCTAGAAAGCTTTGCCAGTGTTCCAAATGTTATAGTAATTTCAATGTTCTTTACATCATCCTTGGATAAAAAAATAAAGCAGTGATTGAGACATTCCACCATTTGGTTCTTTGGGTTGTTTTATCAATTAGTAAGCAAGTTTTCTACATATCACGTCACACCCTTCTGATGATTATGCATTGATGGTACCTGGTGAATTTAGTCTCAGTGAATCTGTTTTGTTTTTGAGGAAGATTAGCCCTGAGTTAACATCCACCGCCAATCCTCCTCTTTTTGCTGAGGAAGATTGGCCCTGAGCTAACATCTGTGCCAATCTTCCTCTACTTTTATATGTGGGATGCTTGCCACAGTGTGGCTTGATAAGCAGTGCATAGGTCCGTGCTGGGATCTGAACCGGTGAACCCTGGGCTGCGGAAGCAGAGTGTGTGAACTTAACCGCTATGCCACCAGGCTGGCCCCAATCAGTGAATCTTTTTTCTTTTTTTTTAAAGTTAAACATTTAGCAAATATTTGTTGTTTTGTTTTGCTGAATTAACGCATTTACTATTTTTCTCACTACTTAGAAAATTCCTCTAACATTCAGTTAAAGCGGATAATGAACATGATCACTTCTTATTTTGTCAAGCGACTTTATAAACGTCACAATAATTCTTCCAACACGCATTTATTGAATACATCCTTCATGGAAGACTTAAAACAATGGATCCTCAGCGAGGAGAGAAAGACTTTGAGACACAGGGCAAATCTTGTTTAAACTGTCAACATTTACCACGAGGAAATCAATCACAGTCTAAAGAATGCCAAGTTGCCACCTTCCTTAGGAAGCCTGAGTATACCTGACGGGGTCACATCACCAGGAGGCTGATGCCCATGAGGGGACACTCTCTTTCTTCCCACAGCGTGCCACACCGAGCACCTTTCCTTTGGCGTTGGAGTGGAGGCTGGTTCTAAGATGACTCTCAGCCAAGCTTTCTAAGAAACTTGAAAGATCACCAAGGGGTTGATGGGCTGAAAAGCAGAGGTCACCAACATCGACACATTTTATGGTTAGTATCAAGAAATAAAATTTAAGGGCCGCCCCATGGCGCAGCGGTTAAGTTCCCACGTTCCACTTCTCGGCAGCCTGGGGTTCGCTGGTTCGGATCCCTGGTGCGGACAAGGCACCGCTTGGCAAAAGCTATGCTGTGGTAGGCGTCCTACATATTAAGTGGAGGAAGATGGGCATGGATCTTAGCTCAGGGCCAGTCTTCCTCGGCAAAAAGAGGAGGAATAGCAGCAGTTAGCTCAGGGCTAATCTTCCTAAAAAAAAAAAGAAGCTTATGGTGGGCCGGCTGGTGACCCAGTGGTTAAGCTGGGGTGCTCCACTTTGAGCCTCAGGTTTCGCTGGTTCAGATCCTGAGCTGGGACCTAATTCCGCTCATCAAGCCATGCTGAAGTGGCGTCCCACATAGCAGAACTAGAAGGACCTACAACTAGAATGTACTGGGGGGCTTTGGGGAGAAAAAGAAGAAAAGATTGGCAACAAATGTTAGCTCAAGTGCCAATATTAAAAATAAAAAAGAAAGAAAGAAAATTTAAAAAATGATGGGAACGTTCTCAACCCTTCTCACATCACGGTCCTGACAAAACCACAATATTTGAGCAGCACCGCTGGGGGAGGTGCTGTGTAGTGTGGCCACTCTAGATGGTGCTCTGGAGGCAGAGGCTACAACACAGTCTCACAGCTCAAAATGACAATTAGGAATTTAGGGTGTTTCCAGAGACAGCTATACGAATCCTGTTCAAATATAATTCCAACTATACTAAGAAACAGGTTCAAAGTTTTCTCTCTACAGGAACTGGTGGACCACCAGCTCTTGGCCTACCTGTCGCACACTCACGGCCTGCAGTGAGCTGACCCACATGACCCCTGAGGCTCTGCTGGGATGGGGGTCAGGAGGGTGGGGATCTTTGTTTCAGCTCTGCCTCTAACTAGCTGTGTAATTCCAGCTAATCTAAAGACTCTTTTTCATCACCTGTAAAATCACTAGTCTGATGATTTTTAAGGATCAGAGTGTTGAAACTGCATGATAACCAATGTTCTTCAGAGGGCTGCGTGTAAATTCAGTGAATTTTTTTTTTAAGAGAATAGCCGGATTTGACATGTCAGGTGGTCTTGGCACATTCCTTGTTGATTTTCATAAAGGTTCAGTAAAGAGATCTCCAACTGCCAAGAATACTCAATAGGGAAAGGATAGTCTCTTCACTTTTCCCAAATTGAAGTATTGGGAAGACTGGATATCCACATGCAAAAGAATGAAATTGGACCTCTATCTTACACTACTCACAAAAATTAACTAGAAATGGATTAAAGCCTTAAACGTGAGAACTGAAACTGTAAAACTCCTAGAAGAAACCACAGGGAAAAAGTTCCTTGACATCCGTCTTGGCAATGATATTTTGGATATGACACCAAAAGTACAAGCAACAAAAGCAAAACCCAACAAACCGGACTATATGAAACTGAAAGGTTTCTGCACAGCAAAAGAAACAATCAAAAAGATGAAAAGGCAACCTATGGAATGGGAGAAGATATATAACATCTGATAAGGAGTTAAAATCCCTAACATATAAGAAACTCATACAACTCAATAGAAAAACACAAAGAATCTGATTAAAAAATGGGCAGAGGACTTGAATAGACATTTTTCCAAAGAAGACTTATAGATGGCCAACAAGTACATGAAAAGGTGCTCAACATCACTAAGGATCAGGGAAATGCAAATCAAAACCACAATGAGATATCACCTCACACCTGTGAGAATGGCTATTATCAAAAAGACAAGTGATAACAAATGCTGGTGAGGATGTGGAGAAAAGGGAACACTTGTGCACTGTTGATGAGAATGTAAATTGGTGCAGCCACTATGGAAAATAGAATGGAGGTTCCTCAAAAAATTGAAAATAGAACTACCATAGGATCCAGCTATCCCACTTCTGGGTACACATACAAAGGAGATGAAGTCACTATCTCAAAGATATCTGCACTCCCGTATTCATTGAAGCATTATCCACAATAGCCAAGACATGGGAACAACCTAAGTGTTCATCAATGGATGACTGGATAAATAAAACACGGCATATATACAACGGCATATCATTCAGTCACAAAAAAGAAGGAAATCCTGCTATTTGCGATTACATGGATGGACCTTGAGGGCATTATGCTGAGTGAGATAAGTCAGACAAAGAAAGACAAATACCATGTGATTTCACTTAATAGGTGGAATCTAAAAACATGGAACTCATAGAAACAGTAGAAGTGGTGGTTGCCAGGGGCTGGGGTGGGAGAAATGGGGAGATGCTGGTCAAAGGGTACAAACTTCCAGTTAAACGATGACGTTCCAGGGAAGTAACATACGGCATGGTGACTATAGTTAACAACACTCTATTGTATACTTGAAAGTTCTGTGAGAGTAGAGCCTTAATGTTCTCACCATACCAACAACAACAAAATGGTAATTGTGTGAGGGGAAGGATGTGTTAGCTAACCTTATTGTGGTAAACATTTCACAATACGTACATGTATCAAACATCCCATTGCACACCTTAAACTTACACAATGTTATAAGTCAATTATATCTCAATAAAGCCAGAAAATAAAGGTCTCCAGCTGTCAATCAAGCCTGGCCACGTTGTGCCCTGCATAGGTCTTCTCCTGGCCTCATTGGTGGCCTTGAAGGCAGAGAAAGGCTCTTCTCAGCTGTGACTGAAGAAACCAAGCACCAAGTGGCATTAACTAAAGGTTTGTTTTGAGAGAATCAAGGTGACGGTTGGGAGAGTGCCAGGAAGCGGGGGATGGCGCTAACCTGATTTCCTGGTTAGATCCAGCCCTCGGTTTCCATCGCAATGAGCTGGACCTTCACTGTTTGTGCTCAGGGCAAGGTACTTGCTCAGATGCATGGAGTGCCAGGTCATTGTTGAGATTTGGCAAGGATTTGGTAATCTGATACCTTCATTTATGCTTTTAAGTAGGGCGGAAGTTAACACCTAACTACCTTTTCCAACTCAAACTAAAAACCACTTCCCCCAGAACATGTGAAATGAAAACATGACACATGTTTTTCCTTGAGCACTGTGCACCATACTCTATTGCTCCAGATTCTTTTGTTTGGCCTCCTCAGCCTGCAGCCTTCCCCATTTCGGATGACGGCAACTCCATCTTTCCAGTCACTCAGGCCAAAAAGCTTGTCATCCACATTCAACCAGCCAGGGAATCCTCTTGGCTCTCCCTTCACTCACTTTCCAGAATCCAGCCTCTGCTCACCACTGCCACTGCTACCATCTGCTCCAAGACCCCATCATCTCTTGGCTGGACTCTTCCAACAACCTCCTAAACTGCTCCCTCTGCAGCTGCCCATCCTTGACACTACAGCCAGAGTGGTCCAGTTATAACACGTCAGACCACACTACGCCCTCTCTGCTTGCCATCTCACTCAAAGTCAAAGCGAAAATTCTAGCTGTGCTCTGTAAGGTCCAAAAGGGTCTGGCCCTGTGCTGATCTCCAGCCAACTCTCTTACTCCTCTTGTTTATTCCTCTCCAGTCACACTTGACTCCTTGTTCCTCAAGCAGGCGGGGCACACTCCTGCCCCAGGGCCTCGCACTGGCTCTTTATTCTGCCTGCAACGCTCTTCCCCCAGATAACTGCCTAGCTTGCTACCTCATCTCCTTGGGTCTTGACTTAATGTCACCTTCTCAGGGTGGCCTACTTGGGCTCCACTATCTAAAAGTGCAAACTACTGATATTGTCTTTATATTCCTCCTCCCTGCTTTATATTCCTCCATAAAACTTACACCATCTAGCATCCTACATTTTTTTACTTATTTGATTTATTTTCTTTCCCCTTAGAATGTAAGCTTTTTGGAGGCAGGGACTGTTGCCTGTTTCTTTTGCTGTGGTGTCCCCGGCAGCTAGGAGAGTGCCTGGCACATGGAAGGTGCTCAGCAATGACCAGATGGTGGGAGAACACTGCCGCGAGGCCACAAATATGAGACAGAAACACTCTCCTGTATGAGGGTATGTAAGCAAATCAGCTTCCAGCTCCTTTCGGAGAAGATTATGGAATCGTCCCATTCCATTTCTCATCTGGACTTTGATATCTAGACTATGTCTAGGACTGTTGACCCAGGCTCGAATCCTTCTCTTTCTCCAGAGGTTTATGTCTTGATGAGAACCAGGGTAAGGAGACTGTAGACCTAAGTGACTTTGAGGCTTGAACTCAGCTTTGGGGTTGGGTATTTTGCCTTTGGGAACAGTGCTTCTGACCCTCTCACGTGCGCACAAATCGCCTGGGGGTCTTGCTCTTGGTTTCCCACTTAGTCCTTGCATCTTCCTGACCTTCCTGCCCTTGTTTCCCATTTCTGCCACCATGCTAGTCCCGTGGCCTTGATGACAGAGTTTGACATTTCTAGCTTTGACACTTGGCACCCAAAGGATACTTATTCCCTCGTTTTCAGCTCTTTCTACTCTAGATCATTCTGGGGTCTCTCACTCACTGAACCCCAGCCTGCAATGACCTCATGCCAATGTCAGGTGGACTGGCCAGCTCTGCTTGGCCCTGTTCCCTCAGGGAGGATTGGATAGTGGTGCATGATAATAAAAATGGTGATGATTTATATTAGTTGAGCCCTTACTATCGTCTTGAGTGGTTTAAATGGATTGTGTCATTTTATTTTAATTGCAAATCTGCAAAGTTTCCTCACTTCGTTTTGGAGGTGAGGAAAGTAGGGCTCAGTGAGGTTAAACTCAAAACCACACATGTAGTTGAAGGGGATCAGAATATGCTACCCCCAAGTAGGCCAATTTGGCATAAGGATTATTTTGAGTTGAAGGCAATTGAGAATCAGCAGATGCAGGAAGAATTCCCTGCCCTCTCTTTATCTGCCTAAGAGCAGGGCATACATTTCCCTTTGTGAAGGTGGCCTCCCATGCCACCGGGAAGGGAAGAAAAAGATGAGGAGTTGACATCAAGAGAGGCTTGCACAAAGAGAACTTAATAAAATAACTTATCTTCCACTGGTTCCCAAATATATTTCCTGGTCGTTTCCCCATGATTGATCCTCTCTTGAAACCCAAACCCCCTTTCTTTTGTTAAAACAGTATATAAGCTTCTGAGTCTGACCACTCTTCTGAGTTTCACTTCTTTTCTGTGAACTTCTATGCATAAAAATATTAACAAAAGTTAATACTTTGTTCTGTTAATCTGTCTTTTGTTGGTGTAAGTCACAGGCCCTAGGCACTGAACCTAAGAGGGTACAAGAAAATTTTTTCTCCCCAACATGGTACATGTGATTCAGTTCATGGTCCCCAGGAGAATCTTCTCCTGCTTTGGTAGCACCTGTCTTCTCTCTCCCCTGCCCCTGCCACTGCCTTAACCCAGACTCTCACCAGCTCATTCAACTATAAATGCAGGAGTTTCCCAATGGCTCAGTGTCCCCGCCCTCAGGCCCTTTTCCTTTGATCCACTCTCCACACTGCTGCCAGGGAGCTTGCCAGAAGGCAGGTCTGAGCGTGCTGTGCCGCCAGTCTCCTCTGTGAAGGCCTTCAGCGGCTCTTCCCATCAATGGGAGAAAGTCCCCATACCTGTCCCACTCTTACCAGACTTCCTTTCTCGGAACGTTCTGGGCTCCTTTGACACATGCTTTCTCTCCTGTCCAGATTTTCCTCTCTCAAACTTGGCCATCTTCACAGATGATCTATTGAACTCACCTTTCCAGGCTCGTGTTGAACAGTACTTCTTCTGTGAGACGTCTCCCAGGGTGAGTTAGTCACTTCCTGCCCTGTGCTCCTTGTCTGTGAGTCTCCCAGAGCCCTTGCGACATTGCATTTTAATGATCTGTTTACACGCCTGTCTCTCCCGGCACCCCAGCCTGTGTGCTTCTTGAGGACAAGGACCACAATGTACTCATCTGTGCCCCTGACACCCAGCCCAGAGGGCGAGAAGGAGCCATGCAAACATTTAATAAACAAGAGGCTGACAACTGGCTTTACTCTAAGTGATAAAAATATTGGCTCTTTTTGTCCCAATCCAGCTAACTTATTTTCTCTTAGAATTATAATATTTTAGAACTGGAAAACACCTTAAAGTTTATTTACCCCGATCCTATCATTTTTATAGCCAAGGAAAGGAAGGCCCAGAGGAGTGAAGTCACTCGCCTGAGGTCATGGCTATCCTCCAGCTCCTCTGGGTCTGTGTCATTTGGTTGTGGTGTCCAACACTGAATGGAAGAGCCCTTTATACTGGCTCCTGGTATTGCCCAATGATGTCTGTGTGATGAAGGAAATAGTCATTTCCACTAATAACACGTTTACGGTACTTTCATTTAGTGCCTGGGCACTGCTGACATTGCTGAATTAGAACAATTCTAGAGCATTTATTTTTATGTGGGAAGGTCATTAACGGCTCTCTAAAATTATTAACGTAGCCTATTATAAATGACGAGAAAAAGAACCCTTCAATGTTTTGTTTTACTTCCAGAAAGACCTACTTGAATATCAAAGAATGCTAGAAATGGAAAAAAAAGTCACGTAATGTCACTATAGAAGTATTCCTTTTTAATTGGGAAAAGCTAAAAATGTACTATATCAATTTATTTTTTCAAGATTTATTGAGGTATAATTGACAAATAAAAACTGTATATATTTAATGTGTACAACGTGATGTTTTGATATACGTATACATTGTGAAATGATTACCACAACCAAGCTAATTAACATGTCCATCCCCTCACATGGTTACCTTTTTTTTTTTTTTGTGGTGAGGACATTTAACAACATTTAGCAAATTTCAAGTATAGAATGCAATATTATTAACTAGTCACCATGCTGCACCTTAGATCTCCAGCACTTAGTTGTAATTGAAACTGCATAATTAAAACTTTGTACCCGTTGACCAACATCTCCTTATTCCCCCTGCGTCCCAGCATTATTCCTTTTCATGTTACATCACTATTAATGATTCATACGATTACAATTTTATTTTGGAGGAAACAAGGGCTTTGATATAAAATAATTTACGTTGATCTCTGGCACTTTAAATGTCAACCAAGGCAAAAATCTTACCTGGCAAAGACTGTGGAGTCTTTACCATAATTGCCCCATAAATGCAGTGAGCAGTTATTATTTTTTTGCTTAGTACTCCTTCTTCCTTCTGAGACTGTATTTCGGGAAGGTGCTGGTCTAATAAATGATTCGAAAGGGAGTTGATTTTTTTTATTTGACCTCAACTCCCTGGCATTGTGCTTGTCACTGGGCGAGAAGTTGGCGCGAGCTGGGCGAACGAACCGCAGTGCCATATTCCCTGGCAACAATGATTGGTCTGAGAATGGGCGTGTCCTAAATTAGACCAATCAGCATCTTTCCTGGGCATTTACAAAAACAGAGGTTAGGAGGAGAGAAGGAGAGTTTCTTTACTCTCTTGCCTTGATGCTGGGAAGATGCAAATAGATGAACCGTAAGTAGCTCTGGTTACAGCCGGTAGATAAAGGCGATCTTCGAGAATAAAGCCAGCCGGCAGAGAGGAGAGAGGAGGAGAGGGGAAAGAGAGGGAGGAGAGAGAGGCGTGACAGCGTTAAAGCCCTGGTTCAGTTGGTCATGAGGCGCCCCTCTTCCTGTGGTCTGGTATCAGCCAATGATAAATATTTTTTTCTTTTTTGCTGGTTTGTATTTTGAAGCTTTGCAACGAATCATTCAAAAACTTCGAAGACATGCAGATTTTGTTTTGCTTTGTTAGATGAACAAGTTAAGCAAATATGCCTCTCTTGCCTAGAATGCAGATCATGTCGTCTGTATGAGACAGACATTTACAAGCATGCTATCGTATTTTTTCCTAAGTTCTCTCCTACTTCAACATCTACTCTATATCCTTTATGTAATAGGAAATGAGAAATATAAAGTTCCAGAAATGTGTCTAGCCACCTGGCTAAGCTCATCGAACTGCCAGGCGGACTTTAATCTGAAAAATTTCTTTTCAAATTAATCAGTTTGATACAAAACTTTTTCTTGAAATGCTTTATAGATCAGAGAAGAGCTGGCTGTCTTGAGAAGCAGCCTATTTATAGCAGTTAATGCCTTTGAATAAAGTTTGTCTAGAGCATATGCTCAAAAGTGGTAATAAAACACTTGATAGGTACATTAATCAAATAAAATATTTTACATTTTGTATTAAGTTCCAGAAATTTGAAAGTAGGATAGATGAAATGGGTTTCACTTGGCATGGTGTAAATCATAGGGTTCTTGATGTGGGGGCATTAAAAATAAAATCTCCATGGCTTTGTTTTCTTTGGGATTTTTCTGCAGGGAGAGTCGGGGCCTGGTGAATGGGCAAAAGAAAATGAAAAGAAAAAAAGTCATTGCAAGAGTCACACGCTGGCACAATGTGCATGGACACCTGAGAAGGAGAGGGGCAAGGAAAACCACTCTTTCTCAAAAAACTGTCTACCAGCTTTTGAATTTCTTCTTGCCTGAAGTGTTCTTTCTTTCTTTCTTTTTTTGGTGAGGAAGACTGGTCCTGAGCTAACATCTGTTGCCAATCCTCCTCTTTTTGCTTGAGGAAGATTGTCCCTGAGCTAATATCCGTGCCAGTCTTCCTCCATTTTTTTATATGTGGGACACCGCCACAGCATGGCTTGACGAGCAGTGCGTAGGTCTGAACCCAGGAACCCCCCCGCCACAGCTGACTTGGAATGTGCAGTCTTAACCACTACACTGCTGGGCTGGCCCCCTGTAGTCTTCTTCCTATAGGCAAAAGGAAAAACAGCAGAAAATGAGACACTTTCTATAAAGTTCTGCAGAGCCAAGGACAAACCAGTACTTAGATCCCCTGACTCTCACACATAAGACTTTGTTCCGAATGCATTAGTGTTTAGAAAGTTTATACAGTTTGGAAGGTAAACAGGGGTGGAGACGTACACTGAATTTAAACTCTCCTGTTGGCAACCCTTCCCTCGCCTGGAATCCAACAGATGCCTGATGGGATCGCTGGCAGGAGGCTTGGATGAAGTCACTGGGGGAGCTGTTTGGCTAGTGACTCATGATTTAAGCTTGTTTAATTGTTTTGGCAAAGTCCATATGTTGCTCATGTGTAGAAATAAAAATAATGAGGATAATTGGGTTGATGCCATTTCTGATTTTCTGAAGGAGCTGCAGGAGGATTTTTGGTCTTAAATAAATCGAACGGAGGTTGGGACCCAGTGAAAGAAGACCCTGCGTGACGACATCCGTTGCTTAACTGGAGGTTTTAATAAAACTGGAGTCCTCCGGGAAAAGAAATGGAATCCCCTGGAAAACAATCTTGTAGGGGAAAGGGCAGGCTTTTTGATAACTGTTTCATTTGTGAATATTAAAACTACTTTGTAACAGGACACTGTTTTGTGAATAGAAAGATAATTTTCTTGATAACAATTCCTATTTATATATGTGCGTGTCTCTGTTCATGGTGACACTAGTTTACCAATATTTCTCATTATCTACAACTTCACTGAGACCCAAAAAAGTGAGGAAAAAATGGCTGAACTAAATGCCCCCAAGTCCATTAACTTGTACTTTATCCATAGCTGTTGTGGTGTTTTTCTTCTAGTGTTTTCTCTCTTGAGTGAAACAATGAGAGCTTCACTGTCCACCCTCTTGCATCAATCAGACTCCTAGGAACCATCCTAGGCACCTTCCTTCATCCTAGCTCATCTAGGTCAAGCCGCATTGACCTTCTAAATAGTTCTCTTTTTCACCCCCAGGGGTGCTTAACTTACTTTGTGCAGTGGAAAACTTTGGCAGTCTGGTGAAGCCTATGGGCCCCTTTTCAGAAGAAGACTCAAATTTATTAAATAAAATACATAGGATTACAAAGGAAACCAATTATGTTAAGACACAGTTATCAAAATATTTAAAAAATTGAGTTATAACAATATATGTACTTCTTTATTAATGCATCGTGTAATTTGATACAGTGGCAGGCCTAACGATAGTAATTGTCAAGCCGTGATGAACATCAGTGATCTTGATGTATCTGCAGCTACTGTAATGTCAGCTGAAGACTCTTGTGACTCCTCTTGGTTGCAAAGTTGCAGGTGCCGCAGATACTACTGTGGTTTGTTACATTCATCATGGAAGGAAATACTAAATTTCAATCAGAAGTTGGTGAAAATAAAGATGTGCTTGTTTTTCCACCCAAGTTCTGTGAGTTGGGAACTCCTACCTTAGTCCAAGACACCCTCATTTCTTGCTGGATTTATCACCACACTCTCCTATTGGATGTACACGCTTGCCATGTCCAAACCATCCTCCATCTTGCAGCCAAGATGATGTTTTCAAAGTGCAAAATTTGTTGTCACCTCTCCCCCACCCACTCATACTTCAACCGTCTTCCATTGCTCTTAGAATAGAGACCAAAAGGCCAGGGTCTCAGCCGTGGGAGTCCTATGTCATGGGTTCTCTTCTCTCTCTTCAACCACAGGGCATTTGCACGTGTGTTTCCCTCTCCTGTGAATACTCTCCATGCCCCTCCTCACCGAGTTACCTCTTCAGGATTTCAACTCAACCACCACTTGCTCAAGGAAGCCTTCTCTGGCCTCCCCAGTCAGTTCCAGGTTCTCGATTGCGCTGTAGTGTCTCATTCGTCAGAGCTGATGTGACATTTCTTTGTGTGATTCTTTGACTAAGATCTACCTGCACCCACTGACTGTGGGTTCCACGAGAACAGGTTGTATGCTATCCCCAGGACAGTGTCTGGCACATAGGAGTGGCTTATTAGATACTTGTAGAGTGAGTAAATGAGTGACCGAATAGTTCTAATGAGCCCTTTAGAAGCAGAAAATCCAGAGATGTGGTGGGGGTTGGGCGTGCAGGACAGAAGAGCGTTAGAGGCAGACCCGTGACAGCAGGGAGAAGTGATAATCTCTCGTTCTCTCGTTTGAGGAGACAGACATTCTCCAACAAGCCAAGAAGTAATCAAAAATAGACACCTTCTCTCCCCCCAAATTGAAGTCTTTCAGTCTAAGTAGAAAGAGAGTTCTACGCACAATGATAGGCCCCAAGGGCATTGCTGTATTTCAGGAGAGGACATTAACTTGCATTTCTAAGGTCAACCCTAAATATTAAGAAAAGGTTATTGTATTCACATATTGAAAAAGAAGTGTCATAAAAATGATGAAAATCAGAATTTGCTCTTGAAGAGAAATGATTATTTGGAAAATAAACTAATATATGAGGTCAGATGACTATACCGTATCTATCTATGTGTGTATGACATCTCTCTATCTATAGGTATGCGTATACATATATATTGATTTATTTTTTTGGAAATATATTCTTTGATGCTACATTTAGATGTTTAATTTCCTTGTTAGATCTAAAACATATTCTTTCAACAAAATAACTGAGAAGTAGAATATTCAGTGCTTTGATGATACCAGTGGAGAATGGTATCAATGAGGCCAAATTATGCGTAATTTTTTCGCAAACTGAGTGATGATATTTGTGTTTTGAAACGTAATTTTCACTACCACTTCCAGATAGATGTGGTGTAACTGCAGGCCTAGGGGATTGGATAAAGTGCGTGGATGGATGGTATAGATCCGCCCTCGATAGTTAACCCAAGGTTGACTTAAGTAACATAATTTTGAGCATCCACCATGTTCAAGACTTGACAGTAGGTACTGGGATGTGTGGCGATACCATAATAGCATTGGGTCTGTTTTCCTATATCAATGGATGCATTATTACCGAAGTTGACTGTTGTATGGGAAAAGATGAACAAATATTAGTCCTTGGCTGGCAAAAGGCAGAACATTTTTCTTCTGAACCCCCACAGCACCTGCACACCTTGGCCATGTGAGCAAAGCTGGGAGCAGTAACTCCTGAGACGCTGCTCCCTCTATGCTGTTCCAGGGAGACTTCCTGTCCTTTGGGGAGCATCTCACAAACATTGCCTGGGATTTGGATTCAAACAAAAAGTTAACTGGTAGGCTTGTTTCCCTATCAGTGGCTCATCATTTACTTAAAGCAAAGCTACATAAAATCCTTCGTCTTGTGGATGAGGTTGGTGAGCCCAATCTGGGGAAGTGATGGACTGTGGCGGCTGGAGCAAAGGGCCTGGGCTACAGCCATCAGTAACTCCTTGGGCCTATATGGTTCCCTCTCTTCTGGTGAGTTTGGACTCAGCAGTCTGAAACAATGCCTATGAAGCTGTCACACTCTATTGTGTCAAAGCGACTCAAGTACCTTTGGGCTGGGACCATTGAAATGATGGACTGTTACGGTCTTCCCTCTTAATGCCCGTTTAATGCCTATTCAGGGAGCACTTCATTTACGAATCATTTACATGCTAGACTTATGCAATTTTGGGTGAAAATTCTGTATTGTTCTTGCACGGGAGCCATGTTTTTATTTAAGTAAGATGAGTCACTGGTACCCTGAGCCCAGGCCTGCACATGTATTTCTAAACTATTTGCAGTAAGACATATCATGGAATTATGTTACATTTTTTAATGAAAATAGTTCTCAGGTTTTAAAGGGGGAGAAATAGGTTGAAACAAGAAAACATTCCTATTTTGCTTATGGTAATTCTTAAGAATAATTCAGAAGAATTACATTCTTGTGTAATCAGCTTTAGCCTAGAGCTTTATTACCTTATCTATGTCTTAGGTTTGATGGATGGTAGGAATACAAATGCCAATATGATACAAACCTTGGAGCAGTCAATCACGTCATTACGTACTGTACTTACTGGGCAACTTCAGAGGTTATTTATAAATATTATTTGTGATTTCTGTGTCGGAGAATTGAAAAGCTTAGAAGATGGCTTTATGCATATACAAGAATAATCGAAATTTAAGATAAAAAACTATAGAAAAGAATAATAATGGTCCATGGAGATCTCATCATACTGAAGTGTTGAAACAGAAGAAAATTCTTTTTCAAGTCAGAGTTCTATTATGTTGAAGAAATGATTAGGGCACGAACCAGGTCTCTTTCCTTAGGAGTTAAATAAATAGAGACACATATTTCACTTATTTATGGTGATTATAAATGACCAGGAGAGAATTTTAAAAGTCATTACCACAAGGATAATATTAATCACTTTTAGTCCATTTCTGCTTTTTAATGGGTGTGTAAAGCAACAGAACATGCAATTCTTAGACAGTTCTTTAATTAAAATTGGAAATGAAAGAGTTATTTGGGAGATGTTTCTCTGAATGAAGAATATTGATATTTTTAATTGAATTCTGGATTGAGTTTCCAATAAATTGAAATGCAGGGATTTCTCTCCAACTACGTGGAATATTTTGGCAGATTAATGACTGAACGTTTCAAGAGTCAAAAGGACTTGAACCAGCTTTTGATCTAAGAAAATGCACGACTCTGTTTCCATTTTAAGAGTTTATTCAGCTGTGGTTTGAGATACATTAACAACAAATAGATAAATTTCGAAATTAGAGTGTTGCTATTACTAGTTTATACTGGATGCTGTGGTTGGCGATTATTTAGCCTATGTCACAGCTCCTCTGTCCTATGCCAACCTCAGTTCCACTTCTACGGTTTAGTATCGCTGTTTCCCCTCTGTAATTACAAAGCTGGAAATGACTCTTTGCACCTGGTTCACAGTTTTTTTACCTTTCACAGTCTTCCATAAATATAAAGCCCTGGGGTTTGGACGATTCAAGTGAGTGTTTTATTTCTGGTCTACACATCTCAAGATAGCAGGTGGAAATGGGCCTCCATTTTATAAAGATGACTGAAGCTGTGAGGGATTTGTGGTCCCTGTAGAAAAGGTATTATAAAGCAGCAGAAGAAAAATGGAAAATACGAAAACCAAAAGAAAATTCCCCAAACGGCACAACAAAAAGATTTCCTGTAGCCACGGAGAGCCCTCCAGCACCCCAATCCCACCTGAATGAGGGTGTTCATATGCCTCATGAATCGCGCGTACAGAGCTGGCTCTCATTGAAGTGATGACGCAGGTCTCTGACTTGTCTTTTCCTTGTTTAGCTCCCAGGTCAGCACTGTTTGTTTGTTTGTTTGTTTTTTCCAGGAGCATAACTTCCACTTCGGGCCTCAGCATCTCTTTTGCTCTTTTTATCCTCGTTTAGATGGCAAAGTCTGCTCTCTGGACCCAGGAGCACAGAACCCAGAGCCGTTATTGCTCAGCCAGGAGATGCAACAGAATCTGTAGAATTTCGACAGAATCTATAAGGTCACCTAGTCAGTTATGTACTTTCCTCCTTTAGGCTATAATTTCAAACACACCGTTTCACCTCACAGAAAGCAAAAGAAATGATGGCTGGAGGTTGGAGATATGCAGACTGAGGCCATGAAGAAGGAAGCAGAGATAAAACTCTCACTTGTATTTTCCTGCTTGCTCATCTTTTTAAAAAATTGATTTCACAAAGAGTTTCCTTGTTTAATCTTATCATAGAACCAAGCCTTGGCTTTGTTGATTGTCTCTATTTTATTGCTGTTTTCTATTTCATCCATTTCTGCATTTATATTTTTGTCATCTTTGTTTTTTTCTAACATCTTAAATTGGATGCTTAGCTCAATTTTTAGTTCTTCATAATCTAACATACACATTTAAGTATATACATTTCTCTCTATGTACTATTTTCACTACATCCACAAGGTTTGAGATGTGGTATTTTCATTATCACTAATTTCTGAGTATATCTAAATTTCTATGATTTTTTCTTTTTTAGAAGTCTGTTTTTAAAATTTCTAAATATAAGGGTTCCCCTATTTTTTTGTTATTGACTTCTAATCCTCCCCAGTTGAATTGTTTTGTGGTTAGAGGACAGATTCTATTTGACATGGATTTTAAAAAATTTTGCTGAGACTTGCTTGGTGGCCTACAATTGCGGGGAGTTTTTGTAAATGTCCCATGTGTATGCTCGGGCAGAATGTATATTCTTTAATTGTTGGATCCAGGGTTCTACTTTCATCCAGAAAACTAAACCTGTAAAGGACGTTGCTCAGACCAGCTGCGTCTGTGCTGGATCTTCTCCTGTTGCCCCTCCCGATTTACTTTCTGAGTTTCCTCACCCTGCTTTGAACTTTGGGAGGCTGATTTGTACAAACTCTATCAAGGACTCCCTACCTCTGGCTTCCTTGAGCTCAGCCAGTGGGAAATATGGGTAGGAGATTGGAAAGAGGTAGAGAGAGAGAGGTCAGAGTATTGGCTCATCCAGCTCCCTTTTGCTGGGCCATTTTGGCAAAGACTACAATCCTCTGTCAAAGGTGATAGAGCTTGTCAGCACCCTGAGAGAAAAGTATAATTATTGCTCCCATTTTATACATGGGATAGCTAAGGCTAGAACTATCTTTCAAAGTACAGTGAACTGGAAGAAGCGTTGAAGCTAGAATTAGTTCACTACATACAACACCTGGGACAAATGTGATTATTTTTTATATTGTATAACGAAATGTGTCAACATTTAGAAGATCTGTATAGTTCAGTGAACCAATACTTTCCAAATGACCAATAAATAACGTAAAATCATGATGAGTAAGAGATCCAGTCCAATTACAAGATAGATCAATGGATTTTAACATAAAAGAATATGAAAAGTTCATTGATCTGTTTTTAGATTTCGTGTTATAACTAACCTTTAAGGAACCACCACTTGTTGAGTTTTAACATAATATCAGAGATGAATATCCATGATTATCTGAAAAGGCTATTACAATGCTGCTTCCTTTTTGAATTACATATCTGTGTGAAGCTGGATTTTTTCGTATACTTCAAGCTCACCCAAAACAACATTTCCCAACAGATTAGATGCAGAAACAGATATGAGAATCCGGTTGTCTTCCAATAAATCAAACAGTAAAGATTTACAAACATATAAAGCAATGCATTGGAAAGTATTGCTTCACTGAGCTATACAGATCTTCTAAATGTTGACACATTTTGTTATACAATATAAAAAATAATCACATTTGTCCCGGGTGTTGTATGTAATGAACTAATTCTAGCTTCAACGCTTCTTCCAGTTCACTGTCCTTTGAAAGATAGTTCTAGCCTTAGCTTTCCCATGTGTAAAATGGGAGAAATAATTATACTTTTCTCTCAGGGCGTCTTGGAGGAAGAAATGAGATAATGGCGGTAAATGCATTTTGTGAATGCTCAGATGCAGTTTAAACAGGTGTAAGGATCGAAAGATTAGAAAATTGTGTCCTTATTGCCTCTTCTCAAAAATGTCCAGATATTAACATTTTACTAGAGTAAAAGCAATGTTTATATTATCATTCATGTTTCTATTAATAAAATAATTGACATAATATTCACTTTTTGCCATGGGGATCAATAAAGTAATTTTCATTTTGAGTGAACAAAGGAACGCATTTGGCCCATTGACATGTTTATTCTTCTTGAACTGACCCTTACCAAGAAAGGTTGCTTTCTCTGATCAGGTTTAACATTTTCATTGTATGGATACGGTAGCTGAGAACCAAAGAAGTTCCGTGACTTGCCCAAGGCCATATATCATGTGAAAGGCAGGCTCAAAGGAAGAGTCAGTCTTCATTTTCTGAAGCCAATCTTTGCTTCATCACACTCTTTCTCAATGCTTCATTGGTGACATTTTGAGTGTTTTCAGAGGGAGGAAGAGAATGTATACATATTACTTTGATTTTTTAATTTCTTTTCTTTTTTTTTTGAGGAAGATTAGCCCTGAGCTAACATCTGCTGCCAATCCTCCTCTTTTCGCTGAGGAAGACTAGCCCTGAGCTAACATCCGTGCCCATCTTCCTCTACTTTATACGTGGGACGCCTACCACAGCATGGCTTTTGCCAAGCAGTGCCATGTCCGCAGCTGGGATCCGAACTGGCGAACCCCGGGCCCCCCAAGCGGAATGTGCACACTTAACTGCTGTGCCACTGGGTCGGCCCCAGATTTTTTAATTTCTAAGTTTCTCAAGTCATATCATCTGTTTCACTGATTCTTTCTGAATTCATGGCAACCTTTTGAATATTTGAATTTTTTGGCGGCACATTTGAAAGTCAATACTTCTTGAAAGGAAAAAAAGTAGGAAAACTGAAAAAAGTTTTCAACAGTCTTCACATTGCTGATTTGCTGACTGTTTCAGCACCAAATGCTGTGTGCAGAGAGTTGTTAACTGGCCTGGCTACACTATCTCGTAAATTCATAAGGGCAAAGGTCCAGTGAGTTGCACTGAACGTGGACCCTCTCTTCCAGGCTGGCTTGACATTACACTATACCTGTCTCCTTCTATTGGCAGGGACTTGTACCAGACCCCAGGTTGCACACTGTGACCCATTCAGCTCAAAATTTTATCTGGCAGACACTGTCAGTATGTGTTCTCAGTTATAGCAAAAATGCAGTTTACACATTGATCAAACTTTGATGGCACCCCCGGTGGGGTTCAAGGTTCGCCAGGGTACCATGCACACAGAGGAGAAAGAGCAGGACACAAGCAGTTGCCGTAGTGAAAGCTCTAAGGATGTCAGGCCCTGCCTTGCTGCCTCTGCCTCCCCCAGCTTCTTTCTGAGGGATCATGAACTCCTTGCAGAATCTGGCCTGCCCTATCTCCTGGACCAACCAGGAAATACAGCCAAGGTTCAATATCCCACCCCCCTGCACCCCCCTTGCCTATTCAGTGGAGCTTAGAATTAATTTGCTCCCTCCTTGTCCCAAGATCCAGTGGCTCAGATGCAATCAATCAGTCCCTCATTTGTTCTTAAGGCACATTCACTATCAGTCAATCCCGTGGCCCAAAGAAAGGGCCCCCAGGGATCTGAGTTGCTTTTGGACTATTTTCTCCCATACTCCTCCCCCACCTCCTCCCCAGCCCCTTTCCATGACTCTGTTGGCCTCCTCTGAACCCCAGTGTGTTATGTAAGGGCCTGAGTTCTGCCTTAATTTTGCTGATGCTCCTCTCTAGAGCTAGAATCTTCACCTTGATCACAGGGCGGGGCAAGGGCATGGGGTTGGGAGGGGTGGGGGGAGTGGAATTGAGAACTTATCCTCAAATGTTGATTTATTTATAGAGAAGATGTTGAAACCCATATTTCAGACCCAATGAAAAATTCTCTAGGGCTGGCCCGGTGGTGCAGCGGTTAAATGCGCATGTTCTGCTTCACTGGTTCAGATCCCGGGTGCGGACATGGCACTACGTGGCAAGCCATGCTGTGGCAGACATCCCACATATAAAGTGGAGGAAGATGGGCATGGATGTTAGCTCAGGGCCAGTCTTCCTCAGCAAAAAGAGGAGGATTGGCAGCAGTTAGCCCAGGGGTAATCTTCCTCAAAAAAAAAAAAAAAGAAAGAAAGAAAGAAAAATTCTCCGGAATCATTCCCAGGACACACACACACACACACACACACACATTGTCGAAGGGGCAGGCTCTTTAAAGGTATCAAGGTTATGACTTGGAGTAAAAGAACACATTCTAAACTCTACCCTTAAGGCTTTACCCAAAATTAACATCTCTTCCCCCTAAAAGAGTAAACAAACAAACAAAAAGTCCCCCCCAAACAACAAATCAACAAAACAGACTCACAAACAACACAACTAGACTCATTCTGCAGGTAATGATACAAATATCAGACAAATCTGACTGAATCTCGAGCCACCCACCTAGATGCAGGGTGCCATCTACAGTGTGAGAGAAACTGAAGATAAAATAGCCACCAAATTATTCGGGGAGAAAATGAGCCAAATGGCCAATGAAACAAACAAAAAAATATGGATGGAAAAGAAATGGCCGAATACACTGAGTTATGTAAGAGTCTAAGAAAGAATTCAAAGGGTTTCTGAAAACACAATTTCATCAAGAGCTGAAGGAAAATGAAAAGGAAGACAGCAGGCGTAATTGCCGTGAGCAATCGTTTCCTGCTGAGACACAAGAGTTTTACCATCAGCTCCCTAAGAATACATCCAGGCAAATACAGAAAACATGGAAATAAATACTTCTCATAAAATCAGGATGGGAGGACAAAGGGGCACCCAGAGACGTGCCATGTGTAGCAGATAAGACAGTGGGCAAAGGCCAGATGAGGTGATAATAGAAAAAGAGAAGTGAGAAAATGACATCTCTGTGGGCACCATTAGGGTGAAGGAACGCAGGCAAATAGAGACGCTTAAAATGTAACAGAGCAAAGCATCCAGAACACCACAGGGCAAATCTCATTAGAGCAAATAGTGTCACAAAGAAAATCTCTTCATAACAAAAAGGGGAGGAGTGTAAGTGTAGGCGGAAAGTAGCAGCTATAAGTCAAGAGAACTGGGTCGTAATTCTGGTTCTTGACCACCTGGCTCTGTTTCCTTGGGTACACTTGCTAACTTTTCTGGGTCAGAACTTTCTGGTCTGTGACATCAAGGACTTAGTCCATGGTAGTGATCTGTAACTTTTTGGCAGCATGATCCTTTTAAGAATCTGATGAAATTTGTAAATCTTCTTCCCAGGAAAGTTTACATGGCTTATACTAGATTTTTCTTACCGTTTCCAGAGGGTGATATATATTTTGAAAGGAGACATTGGACCTATTTAGATGTAGAACTGTCACCTTGACTGGTCTCTGATATCACTTCTAGCTTGGAAAACCTATGATCCTATGATTTTGAGGTGGTGAAGTGTCTATTATCTGAAATAATATTTAATTCAACACCACTCCAGTACAAGGCTATTTGTTGGAGCTTGTGTAAAAGGTGCTCTACTATTTAGTAGTGAAATGTATAAGAGAAAGGCGGTGAGGGGATTGTGAAACTGGTTCACAGTGCTTCCCCCTTTCTTTTCTGGCAGCACTGGGTTTTTTATCCACTCAATATTTCAGTGGAATTTAACCTAATCTGTGTCAGGTCTTGTCTTGGCTCAATTCTTTTTATTTTGATTATCTCATGTTCTTTGCCTTGCCCCATCCTCTCTCTGATCTTCTCTCCTCATCCTCCTTTCTCCTACTTTTTTATGAAGTGATGAAGGATAGTGCCTTAAAGGTGGATGACTTTAGAAAGAATTTCCATGTGCCACAGGTGGTACCAGGAGAGAGAGAACAATAAAGAAATATGAGACACAATCTCTGCTCTCAAGGAATTTATAATGTAGTTGGGAAGACAAGATATGAACACATGAAAAGTGAAATAATCATAAAGGATTAGATTAGAAGAGAAGATTATAGTAGAAGAAGTGTTTTCAAAGAGTATGTCTGTCATGCGGATGAACCTCATAGGTCATTAATGCTGTAGGTTTAAAGGAAGATGAGTCAGTAGCCTGGGAAGGCTTCGTGGAAGAGACGCATCTTGGTGCTGGGCAAGCTCCGGTCCTGGAAGAATATGTAGGGTGTGAATGGTTGGGAAAGTTCAAGGGAGAAGGAGGTGAGAGGACACTTGTCTTAGTCTGTTTGGGCTCCTATAACACAATACCATAGACGGGGTGTCTCATAAACAACAGAAATTTATTTTCCACAGTTCTGGAGGCTGGGAAGTCCAAAATCATGGCCCCAGAGATTCAGTGTCTGGTGAGAAGCTGCTTCCTGGTTCATAGACGCTGTCTTTTTGCTGTGTCCTCACATAGTGGAAGGAGTGAGGTACTTCTCTGGGGTCTCTTTTATACTGCCATTAATCCCACTCGTGAGGGCTTCATTCTCATGGCCTAATCACCTCCCAAAAGCCCAAATATCATCACATTGGTGATTAGGTTTCAATATATGAATTTTGAGGGGACACAAATATTCAGTCTATTGCAACATTCTTATTCAAATTCATCTTGGTTCCCCCCTTTCCCTACCTGGGTCCCGACAGAAGCACTGCCTCACAATCTGTAACTCAAATTACCATTTAGAAGACAATCAACATGGTGGCCCACATAAAATGGAGCCAATCTTTGGACTAAGGAAAAGAACACCTCTTCTCCATCTATTAGGAAATGAAAGAAACGTTGGAGTGCTTATATTTTAGGAAAACTCATTCACTCATTTATTTAATAAACACTTATTGGGCACCTACTATGTGTCAGGCACTGTGCTATACTGTGGGGATACAGCAGTAAACAAGACATAGGTGGCCTTGACCTCTTGGGGCTTAGTGAAGGAAAGCCAGACACCAACTCCACTGAGCACCAAAGGATCCATACACAGAGGACGACTGACTGTAGCACTGTTGCCCTTCCTGATTTCAGGTTGGTTTAGAAGTTTGATACAACCCACCTTCATTCTATCAAGGCCTGTTCTATTATTCAGTTGGGGCCATCTATTATCATTTGGTGGGGGCCACCATGAGCAGCAACTTATCCAGGAGCAGAATCTCTGATTCTGGAAAATGACAAACACACTGAGAGAACATAGAAATCAAAACAGTAAGTGGGATTTCAGCATTCGGTTACAGATTAATGAAGCTAGCAGTGTGGCAAGAGCTCGAGGTAGAAATCTTCCCGAAGGTTTGGAGAGCTACATTATAGCGATTGACGGTTTTACCAAGAATACAAATAGCAGGTAGGAACAAGTAGGGCTTTTGAAAAAATGCCAAAAACTAGGCAGTACAACAGAGATAAATAAAATACACAGTAAAGAGGCAAAATAATAAAATACTGTAATTTGGCCTCCCAGCATGAAGGAGGGAAGCTGAGACAAGAAGAATGGATTAGAATTCATGAGTCATTTGTTTGGTTTTGAACTGATGGAGCCTGGCTGGTTGGAGAGGCTGGTGCAAGCCGGTTGTTCTTCCTTCCAACTCTGAGGTCCCTGGAGAATGGACTGCTCTCTCATTCTTTCTCCTGAGAGGCTAACCATTTTTTTAAGCAACAGTTTTGGGCCTGGCGCTGTGCTAGGTGTTAATGTGCATTACATTTCATCTTCACAAAGCCCTGCAAGGAGTATATGAGGAAACGGGCTCAGAGATGCGGCGTGACCTCCTCTAAGGTAACTCAGCAGTATGGAGGCCACAGCGAATCCCAGTCTTTCTGACTCTGTTACTGGCGCCTCTCCTACTATAGCCTAGTGTTTCTCGTGTCCTGGGGCTTCCTGTGCCCTTTGGCACTTGACAAATGACCTCCTTTGAGGAGCAAAGCAAAAGCCTCATGAAAGTGGGCACCAGGGAGCCAAACAGTTTAGAAATATCCCTTTCCACAGGTAAATGGCAGGGACATCCTTTTAATTACCCACTTCTGAGGCCGCCTCAAATCAAGTTCTGCTAAGGGCACAATTTAAGAAACAGGTTGCATCTTGTAGTGCCAGAAAGTAGAAAAATGCTTAAAACCAAACAAAACCAAACCCTACATTGATTGGGTCTATGTCAAAGGGAGGGAGGAATCAAGTGAAAGGGCTCTCGATGGCCAAAGCTGGAGCAGCTGGAGCAAGAAAATAAAGCAGTGTTGTATTCTAACCCAAAGTATAAAATAGACATCCAAGAGTCCATACGGCTATAAATAGACGATGGAGTAAATAAATAAGTGGAGAAGAGACAAATGTCCTGTGCAGAAGAATTCCAAATAATTTACGTGGATACCTCACCCTCAAGGAGGTGGGACATAACTCCTGGCTCCTTAAATGTGGGCTGTGGAGAGTGACCTCGTTCCAAAGAGTACAATGTGGAAAGAGGGGAAAAACAAGTAATCTCAGAGTGGAGAAATCTGATACATACTACCAAGGTCGACACCAACAGTGATAAGTCACGTTGATAGGATGTGCTCTTGATGTCATGTGATGAAAACGACACTTTGCCTCTCTGTGGTCTTCCTCCCAAACCCTTATAATCCCAGTAGAGGAGCAGTCTACAAAATAACTGCCCAGAACTCCTGAAAACTGCAAAAGTCATCGAAAACAAAGAAAGTCTGAAAAATTACCAGAGCCACGAGGAGCCTAAGAAGACCTGATGACTAAATGTAATGTCGTGTCTTGGATGGGATCCTGGACCACAAAAGGGACATTGGGTTAAAGCTAAGGAAATCCAAATAAAATACGGACTTTAATTAAAAATACTCTATCGGGGCTGGCCCCATGGCTTAGTGGTTAAGTTCAGCGCATTCTGCTTTGGTCACCCGGGTTCCATTCCCAGGCGCAGACCTACACCACGTGTCAGTGGCCGCGCCGTGGTCGTGACCCACATACAAAATAAGGGAGGATTGGCACAGATGTTAGCTCAGGGTGAATCTTCCTCGGCAAAAACAACAACAAAAATCCAAAAACATATCAATGCTGGTTCGTTAATTGTAACAAACGTACCATATTTGTGTAAGATGTTAATAGGGAAAACTAGGTGTGGGGTATATGGGAACTCTCTTATCAATTTTCTGTAAACCTGAAACTTCTAGAAAAAGTAAAGTCTATTAAAAAAAAGATTAAATTCTATTAGCAAGATATTTTGAACATGAATTTAAAATGCCTACTGTGGACAGGGGATGTTGCCCTCTGTGATGTTGTTTATTGCAACTCCAATCCTTCAGCTCGTGCCAAGGGCTGTCTGGGCAGTCATTCTGGCCTTTGGAAAGGTTTGGTGGAGGGGGCTGGCCCCTGGGAAGCCAGTGGGCTCAGGGAACTAAGCCTTGTACCTTCTTTCTGCCTGAGATTCTTGCAGGTGAGAGGCATGTGCTGTACGTAGAGGAGAAGAGTGTGGGGGCTTGAGAATTGGCTGGGGCAGGGCTAGGCTGGGAGAGGGGGCATTGAGAGCAGCCTCAGGACTCAGGCCGGGTTCCTGGCCCCCCACACACTCACAGGCCCACTTTCATGCCTGCAGTGTCCCTTCCTAGAATGCCCTTGTGCATTTTTGCCAAAAATCCTATCTTTTGTTTCTCCCTTCATTCTTTTAAACACATTTTCATGGAGCACTAATTATGTGCCTTGCATTGTGCTGGGTGCTGGGTCTGTAACACTTACATTCTGTAGGAAACACAGATGATAAAAGTAAACTGATGGATGATTACAAATTATGACAAGCCTTGAAGGAAACAGAGGGAAATGATAGACAATAAGGGGAGGGTCCTGATTTAGACAGGATAGTTAGCAAAGGACTTACTGAAGGGAGGACATTCAAGCTGAGGCCTGAAAAAAAGATGTCATGCAAAATGTGGAGTTCTTGTAGAGGGAAGAGCACGTGTGAGGGCTCAGAGGTGGGAGTGACTTTTGCATGTGTGAGGAACTGAGAGAAGGCCAGAGTGGCTGAATGTGGTGAGAAAAATAGATGGGCATAGGATGAGAATGTGGAAATAAGCAATTATTTGATGGCTAATGAACACCTTGCCCTTAACCCATCTAGACAGACTTATTTGTTCTCTCCCCGAGGCCTGGCCTATCTCGTAAGTGGCCCCACAATCCACAAATCTAGGGGTATCTTTGCTTCTTCTCTTTCTCTTGACTCCACATCTACTCCTTCAGTTCCTCCTATTGGCTCCACCCCAGAATACGTCCTTCTCACCATCTCCACGACCACAGCCATCCGTGGCCTAAGCCACCGCCTTATCTCAGCCCTTCTTCCCCACCCTGTCCCATTAGGCTTCAGCTTTCTCTGTCCCTCGACTGTGCCGAGCTGGTTTCCGTGTCACCCTACGTCTTCCACGCTGACTCTCCTCATTGTTTAGGTCTTAATTCTCACCTCCTCGAGAGGCCCTCCTCCCTCACATCTTCAACCCTAGTTATTCTCTGCTACATTAGTCTATTTTATTCTTCGTACTGCTTATCAGAAATGGAAATTATCCGACTTCTTTGCCAGTTGATTGTCTATTTCCCCCATGAGAATGTTAACTGCGTGAGGGCAGATGCTCTGTCTGGTTTGGCTTCCAGTGTCTGCTATTGCCTCCCTCTCAGGTCTCAATAAACACCCGGCCCTGGTGGACTGGGGGCCCCATGAGGGCCACCTCCTACCTGTCAGTGACAGGCCTGGGAGGCTGGAGACCCCAGACGGCCATGAGGGTCTCTGTAAACTTGGACAACTTACTCCTTATGCCTCAATTTTCTTTTCCGTAAAACAACGAGTTTGAACTTGATGACTTCCAAGTGCAAAGAGGCTATGATTGATCACTACTTGTGAATACCAGCTCGTATAAAAGATTTGGCTGAAGAAGTTAGAACTATTAAAAAAAAAACACCCTGAATTGGGTTGCCTTTTATTTGTTTATGCCCGTGGCTGGTGGAAAAGAAAAAGCACAGAAGAGTATTCATTCCTTTAGGCTAAATAAAGGCTTTCCCAGTGAGCCCATCCTTCTGTAAAACTCTAAAAGTAGAAGGGTCTGAACTTGAGTTCTTGCCCAATTAAAGACCTGCCTATGGAGCTTATGCATCTCTTCTAAAATCAGGCTTTTTAAAAAGTTTAGAAAACAATTTTCACGTTTTATAAGTATATTTGCCCCTAGAATTTCCAATTATCTTAATGGTAAATAATGTTAGTGCTTATATTTTCTTCCGCCAGAACACAGATTAAAGGAAATATAAATTATAATCTATACTTTGAGCAGCAACCCAAGTTGAAACCTCACTCTCTTTGGCTTTTTGACCCCTCAAGGAGAGAAAAGAATGGTTTATACGTTCTTTTGAATATTTGCAATCATACCTTCCCCGCTAATACAATCAAGGTTGTTTTCCCATTCAACAGACATTTGGAGAACCTGCTATGTAAGAGCCACTGTGCTAAGTGCTGGGGTCTGCCTTCTTGGAGCTGGAGGAGAGACACAGCAACAAAGAAATCACATAATTTATAATTTACAGTGATAAGTGCTATGGAGGAAAGGAGGCAGGGAAAAGAGATGAGAGAGAATATCCATAAGAGGTCCTATTTTAGCTGGGAGGTTAAGGAAGGTCTCTTGCTAGAGACCTGATAGTGAAGTGGAGCCAGCTATGTAGGGGTCCAGGCAGAGGCAGAGCAAGCAGAAGCTGACTTGCTTCTTGAGACACAGTAAGGGGGGCCAGACAGGCTGAAGGATGAGGAGTGAAGAAGTCTTTGTGCAGTGGATGTAAGAAAAGGTGTCTACGTGGGACAGCCGTGTGGGGTAGCATATTAACAAATAAAAGTGATCGTAACAATAGCTACCAATTGTAGAACATTTATCATATTCTCTAATGGTTTCTGTCTTTAAGAAAAAGGTATCTTGTTCTTGTTTCATGGCTACAATATCTTCTTTCTTTCTGAGGATTAAAAAAAAAAAATCTTTTGGTTCCTGGTTTGTTTCTCCGTCTAACTCCTTTCCCCCATTTGTTTGCTTGGTTCTCTGTATTCCTGCTGGAGGCTGCATATTCCTGAGGTTTCTGGTGACCTTTGGTTCTCCATTCATATTAAAAGGTGAGGCACTAACAAGCTGGTAGGAACCTCTGAATGAATATATAGGCTTGACAACCCTTTCTTTTTTCTTCACTGCAGATTGATTGGGAGGCTAGCTGGCTTTTTTGTTGGGGAACCCCAAGGGTAGGATTCCCCTTTTTTCCCCAGTTTTGTCGAGATATAAATGACACACAGCACTGTATACGTTTAAAGTGTACAGAGTAATGACTTGACATACATACATTGCAAGATGATAACCACAATACCTTTAGTTAACATCCGTCTAATAGTAGTTGCAAAATAGCAGTTACATTCACCTCATATAGTTACAAAAAATTTTTTCCTTGTGGTGAGAACTCTTCGGATCTACTCTCTTAGCAACTTTCAAATGTACCATACAGCAGCGTTAACTATCGTCATCGTGTTGTCCATCACGTCTCCAGCACCTGTTTATTTTATAACTGGAAGTTTTTACCTTTTGATCACCTTCACTCATTTCCCCCACCCCTTGCCTCTGGTAACCACATATTTGATCTCTTTTCCGTGAGTTTGGTGTTTTAGATACCACATATAAGTAGGATCACACAATATCTGTCTTTCTCTGTCTGACTTATTTCACTGTAAGATTACTTGAAGCTCTTCTGTTTCTCTAAAAATGAGTCCTTCAGCCTTCTCTGGGGCAGGATTGGGGCTGGAGGAAGGCTGGCGGAAGTACGTGCCTGGCTGTCAGCATCTGGGAGCAGGCCAGGGGAACGAGCCAGGGGTCTCGTCATTCAGCAGGCAGACTTTCATGGAATCCCCATTTTTGGTCCAATAGCTCTCTCCCATCCTGCTTCATGCCTCCCTGCCTTAATTCTCCAGGGATCATAGCTTAGTACCCTCCGGAGATGAGAGAATGGTAGTTGGCTGCTGCTTGGGGTCAGGAGGGAATCTGGGGTCCACCCACTCTGCCTCCACTCACTTCCGCTGTTTCCCTCGCATGCCTCACCCACAGCTTCCTAGGCTCCTGGGGCCTCAGCCCCTCAACCCCCTTTCTGAGGTTCCGTGGGAGCAATTCAGTTTGCTTCTCATTTTTATTTCTCTCTGAATAAACTCTGCTGAGTCAGTTACCCTCCCTCCATCCACTTTCTATCTCCCTAAAATTTGTTGACATTTTTTGTCCATTATTGTTTCCTCACTCACACTCCTCATCCTCATGAGTTCATATCTAGGTTCATTTCTTTTATAAAGGAAACGGATAAGTGCATGTGTTCAGTCTGAGTGTCTCACTGACAGTCTCTAAGCATTAGCTCCAAGACTCTCTCTTATTTCTCATAGCGATCCTGTGAAGTAGCTCACTTTATGGGCGAGGCATCTAAGGCAAGGGGAGAGCCAGCCTGAAGTCTGACATCTTGGAAGGAGAGCTAGAGTCCACAGGCGGAGTTTTCTGATCCGAAGCGTAGACCTTTTGTTAACCTTCTGTTAACCTGGGGTCCAGTTTGCTTTCAGCTTAGCCTAATGTGTTACGTTCTTTTTTTAAAGATTTTATTTCTTTTCCTTTTTCTCCCCAAAGCCCCCCAGTACATTGTTGTATATTCTTCATTGTGGGTCCTTCTAGTTGTGGCCTAATGTCTTACGTTCTTATATAGAAAACAATATGTTTCTTTCCCCAGGCAGGCTGATGGTGGTAAAGCTTTGTTTGTGGCTGGGTGGAGACATACAGTCAACTTCAAAAATCATTTCCTGTAGAACATTAACAATTTTTCTGTTTGAGCCACGTTATTAAGATGGAAACTTATATAAGAATATGTTTATCATTAAAGAAACTTTCTGGTTAGAGTCAGCATAGAACTTTTTTTCTTTTTCCCCAAGAGGACAATCACTGCCCGAGGATGCTTTTTGCTTGGCCCAGAGTAGACCCTGGGTGTTTGTTGATTTGCTGTTTTGGTTTGCCTGGGCATGACTCTCAGGTTTGCACACAAGGTGTTACAGCCTCATCTTTGGTTGGTTTGGGGAAGGCGACCCAGCTCTCACTGAAACCTGTGCTTGTTCTGACGCTTTCACTATTTGATCAGGAAACTGGTCTCAAGCAAGTCAGTGTTAATAGAGAGAAATGGACAATTTTTTTTTTTTTTGCAGGGGAGGATTCGGGGGCAATGCTTTTTAACGTTTCTATTGCACCATAAGCATTTTGGAAATGTGAACTCAAAGTCACCCATAAAACAATTTTAAATGGCTGGTGTTTCTTACACAAAAACCATCACTTTTGATGCTAAACAAGACACAACATATTTTATGTCTTATTTCATTTAGTCCTTTTTTTTACATCTTGTTCCAGAGACTGAAATAGATAACTTTGGTACAATTGTCATTCTTTGTAAAACATTGCTTTTGACCTTTGCTGAATCAACAGAAGCCATAAAGGCTGACTTCAATGTGTCGTTTAGATGCAGCTGGACAGATTTTTCTTTTCTGTGTTTTCCTGTCTATCGTTTGGGATCCTCCTTATCTGGTGGGGGCAGAGTCTGTTCACCATCAGTCCTGCAGCCATGCTGTGGGAGGTGATTGGTATCAACAGTAGAGAAGTCTGTCTTGACGTTCCGCTCTGATGACCGTGACATCCTCGGCCTGCTTCTGCCGAGGGTTGCAAGGAGAACTAGGGGCCTCTACCCATAACCTCAGAGGTCTTGAACTGGGTCCATTTGCCCCCAGTGGGGATGTCTTGTCTCCTCACCTGTTCTTTAGCCTTCAGGTACCCTGAGGCGTCATGAGGGAGGTCGTCCCGGTGGTGCAGGCCAATGGGTCTGCACCAAGACATGGGCTCTGAGTCTCTCCCGAGGGAGGATCTGAGAATGGCAGGTTGATGCTGATCAAGTGCATGCTCGCTGGTGCTGAAGGAGCATTAACGGGCGTGAGCTCTGGTGCCAGACAGGGCGGGTCTTACCCTGCCTGGTTGGGGGTGACCCATCCTCTGTGGGCTCCCCTTGTGGGTAGCTCTCCCAGGGTCAGCCCTCACACTCCTAGGTCATCCCCTCTTACCAGACCCCAGTTCCGATCTCTTAGTCTCGAAGAGACCAGAGATCCTCCTCATTTTCTTCATGTCTCCCTCAGAGGGACGGAAACAGAGAGAGGATGGAGACCCCCCACAGGTGACTCTGTAGACTATGAGCTGACTTGGTGGGAAGAGTGAAGAATGGATTTAGACCTCGCCTGGGGCTCCAGTGTGCTTGTGGTCAGCCAGTGGCACTCAGTTACTGTTGCTTTCTGGTGCTAAACTTTATCTGCAGGCCCTTCCAGGCCTTGCGATGTCACCAAGGGGTTACATTAAGAGTGTGGGAACACAAGCCCTTCTTCTAGCTACCCCACATCCATCTCTGCAGCCTCAACAGGCTCCCACATATTTCCTTCTTTTATCCTCTAGGCCCTTGGGATTTGGCCTGCTTGTCTGTCAGTGCCAAACGCTCCCCCTCCTGGAGCTGCCTTCAGAACAGGCTGCAACTTTTCCATCATCTTACTCTCTTGCTCTCACTGAAATAAGTGCACAACGTTTTTCTTTTTTGAGGGTTTTTTACTTTAGTCTCTCCAGGGAGATGACACAGTAACAAACATTCGGATAGGAACAGAGACTCCAGAAACAGCTGTTAAACACTGTTCTGAGTTTTACCTCAAGCTACAGATGGCCTGGGCTTCTTCTGATCTTCCCTTCTCTAAACCCTCCTTCTGGGTGGCTTTGTGACAATTCCTGTGGGATTCGCCTGTGCTGATCGTTCTGTCCGGCCTTCTCCGGGTTGGGTGCTGAACTAAACTTCTTAGGTTTTAGGGACTGTTAGGTCGGTGTCACTCCCAGGTTGCCAGTCACATTTTCTGACAGCAACAGGCTGTCAGAAGGCACCTCCTGGGGCTCCCTTAGGCCTCTTCCCTGGATCTGGCAGCCCCCGCTGGTGTCTCTTGGCGGTCCCTGTGGGGTCACCCTCTGGATGTCCTCCCCTGGTCCCCGGCCCTCTTCTATCCTCCCAGTTTGGTTTGCATCTAACTTAGCCATGGGCAGGTTGTTGGTGCTTGTTCCAGTCGCAGATAAATAAGGCCGGCTCCTTCAGCTATTGCTTTATAACATTTTTGGGGTCTTTTGAATAATCATTGTTGCCAAATGACCCCCAAACAGAAGAAAGAGGGCCTAATGGTTTAATGACTGGGCTCTGGAGTCCGGTTGCCTGACTGGCAGCTGGGCTCCACTGCTTAGCAGCTGTGTGACTTTTAGAAATTTACTTAGGTCCTTAAAGTGGGGAAAGGAATATATCCGTATTTATGGTTGTCGGGAAGATTAAATGGAGAGCTCTCAGAACAGGGTCTGGCTTGTGGAAGGTGCTTGATCAATGTTAGCTTTAGAGTGGGAAACAGACCTGGGGAAGTCAGGGTACCTACCCAAGGTCACCAGGCTGGGAAATGGAGGAGCTGAGTTCCAAACCCAAGGCGGGCCTCCTGCAGAGCCCTCCCTCTGAGCCACTGTGCAGTGCCAGCTGATGGCAAGCTCTGTCTTCGCCCAAGGCCAGACCTACATTAACTACCTCTGATGGCTCCCACATGGCCTTCTAGCTTTGTTGCATGTCCTCTGGTTCTCTTCCCAGCATATTGATCAGACTTTAGGGCGACTGGTGTCCAGCTCGCCTGAATAGCAGAGTCCACTGGGCGTCCAGCTCCTTCTGCCTAATCACCCCCTCCACAGCTTCCTTTGTTCTCTGTGATCCATTGTGCAGGTACATCTCTTGCCCGCAGGGGAATGCTCTTTAATAACACCAAAAAATTAAAGCACACAGAACAATAACCATACTATTTCCACCAAGGGAAGGGAGGTTCCCTTGCACAGGCGTGGGCAAACCAGTTCAGGTGCAAAAGAAAGTCGTTTTGGGCTTTCATCCAAAACTCAAACGGAACACACAGGCACTCAATTATTTTTAGGTTTCAAACTGTTCAGGAAACAACGCTTCAGTTTTCCTTAGCCTTGATCATTCAGGTTTTGTCCAGGTTCATAAGGAAATGTTTTGAAACATCACAAGAAAGTCCGAGAGGGGGGAGAGGGCGCCGAGAAGAAGGAGTTGGGGAGGTACCTTTTCTTTCTGATGGCTAGCAGGAAGGATGGAAGATCTTGGAACCGAGCAGGGTCTTGCCATATTTCTGGCCCCATCATAAAGCCTGAGGTGGTTTGGCTAAACATCAGACTGCAGGGGAGTTTCTTTGAATCAAGCTTTACTGCACAGGGAACGTATCAGAGAGTTTCCATTTTGATGAATTTCAAGAGTGCGATCTTTTCTTCTTTTTGACTAGAGAGTTCTAGCATTTTGCTAGAAAGGCAGGATGGAAAAAGTAGGAGCAGTGACTGGAGGCGGAAAACCTGGGTTCCTGTGTGGGCAAGTCCCTGAAGGGCCCTGTGTTTCTCTTACAGAGTGGGGTAGTCTGGGCATGTGCCTCATAAACCGGGTGTGGCAGCCACACCCGAAGTAGCAGCCTTCTTATTACGTATCTTGTTACTGGGAAGACCATGTCAGGAACCAGTCGGGTATAATTTAATAACCTGGAATTCCTTACTGATGCTTCATAAAGAGAAACGCTTTATAGTGAGAATGGGAACTGGGCCTTCTCCCTTTTTAGGCACAACGTTAGTTAAATGAATTTGATGGGCGAGCACAATCCCTACTTTGATCTTTGAAATGGGAACTTGTTACTATAATGGACATAAAAGTTAAAAATGTATTGTTTGTTACTTTAAAAAAAGTTTTTCAATACAGTATTTTATCACACTTACAAAACAGAAATTAAGAGAAAGCTTTAAGAAAAGAATATGCAGTTCAGTATGACTTTTTCATTTCTGAAATGTTTTTATTATGGAAATTTCAAAGATATACACAAAAGTAGAGAAAATAGTGAACCGAGCTCCTGCTGTGGATGGAATGTTTTCGGAGCCGGGATTCATTTGTTGAAACTAATCCCCAGCGTGATGGGATTTGGAGGTGGGGCCTTTGGGAGGTGATTATGTCCCGTGGGTGGAGCCTCATGATGCGATTAGTGCCCTAAGCGGAGAGACAGGAGAGCTTGCTTCCTCTCTCTCTACCACGTGAGGACACAGCGACAAGAGAAGATGGTGGGTATACGCAAACGAGGAAGAGAGCTCTCCCCAAACACTCCATCTGTCAGCACCTTGATCTTGGACTTTGCAGCCTCCAGACTGTGAGAAATAAATGTTTGTTGTTCAAGCCCCCCAGTCCATGGCAGTTTGTGATAACAGCTTGAACTAAGACAACCCCATGTATCCGTTACCCGTTTCAACAGTTAAGATCTCTTGGCCAGTCTGTTTCCTCTATTCTCCCTCATACCTGTTCCTCCATAGTATTTTGAAGCAAGTCCAAGACACTGTATAATTTTATCCATAAATATTTCAATATATATCTATAAAAGATAAGGAATCTTTTTCCCCAATATTTTATTAGGAAAAATTTCAAGCAGAGGATAAAGTTGAAATCGTATCTCAACACTTTAGATTCTACTGTTGACATTTTACTATATGTGCCTTGTCACATATCTGTCCATCTCTCCCACTATCCATCCATCAAGCCATCTTGGTTTGGTTTTGATGCATTTCTTCTTTTTTTTTTGGTGAGAAAGACTGACCCCTGAGCTAACATCTGTTGCCAATCTTCCTCTTTTTGCTTGAGGAATTGACCCTGAGCTAAGATCTGTGCTCGTCTTCCTCTATTTTGTATGTGGGATGCTGCCGCAGCATGGCTTGATAAGCAGCGTGTAGGTCCACACCTGGGATCCGAACCTGTGAACCCCAGGCTGCCTGCCAAAGCAGAGCACTGGAACTTAACTTCTATGCCACCGGCCAGCCCTGGCTTTGATGCATTTCAAAGTAACTTGCAGACATCTGTATACTTCCCCTTAAATACTTCAATATGCATAACATTAGCTAGAGTTCAGTATTTGTTTATAATTTTTTACCCATTGGATACAACATTTTCATCAATGAAATATATATATCCGAAGTTCACATTTGCTGCATTTTGGCAAATGTAACCCAACCCATCCATCAAGATACAGAAAATTATTATCACTCCATAAATTTCTCTCATGCCCCTTCCTGGTCAATCCCTACCAACACCCCTCCCCCATCTCTGATAATTTTCCACCATAGATTACTTAAAACAGTATTTTTGAGGATTCAGTTTGTCTGTCGTAATTGAAAACTAACACAATATAAACTTTCTCAGGAAAGATTGATTTGGCTTTCCCCCCCAAATATCTTCAGTTTTTAAAGCATGCATCCCAGGTTTTGGTTAGGGAGCTTTATATTTTCAGCCTCATTCCCCTGTGTGGTCTAAGATTTTGTCTGGGCAAAGGGCTCTATTACTAAAGGGAGTTGGAAAACCCCAGCACCAAGTTCATGTGCATTTGCCAATGTTTTGGCTCCAGGGTTCCCTGGGCAGTTGTCCACCGAGTAGTGCCCAGAGTTACCTTGGTCCCAGGAGCCGCCTGCCTGATCTTTCCCTTGCAGAGGAGTCCGAGGGCTTTGAAGCTCCTTTGGAAGCGTGGCCAGGAGGAATTCTGATCAAATGCTCTCATTCCCGTTTCCAGCCAATAAAACTCCAAAGAGAAATCCTCCCCCAAATAGCAATCGAAAAGATGTTTTACACACTGTCTTTCCTCAAAGTACCAGATTACTTTGTAATCCAGATGTCAGGGACATTCCCCATCCCCTGAAACTCAAATGAAATTGGATTGAATGCCAGCCCAAGTGCGGGAACCACCTCTGTCCCTGCCTACCTCTCTGGGCATCCTGGGGTGTGGCTTGTTTTCCTTGTCAGCTCTGGCCCTGCCTACCTCTCTGGGCATCCTGGGGTGTGGCTTGTTTTCCTTGTCATCTCTGGCCTACTGAACTCTTCTGTGTCTGGATCACCTCACTCTCCAACGCGTGTTTTTTTGGGTCCCATACCAACCCTGAAATGACGTTTCAGCCCCTTTACTTAGAGTTCTACCAAAACCTACTTCCACAAGAATTTTTGTGTGTATAGCAGGCATTTCTAAAAGTTTAGAAATCTGGAGGAGGTTTACATTAAAGAAATGCAAACATCTTTAAAAATTTGAATTCTAGAGATTTCTATTGCTAAAGTACCTTTTATCTACTTGCTCCTATTGCTCAGCTGTGCACTCGCTTCTCTCCCCTCTTCCTAAAACTCCTATTTGTTTTTCACGCAGAACAGTTTTATTTTCTCCCTTTTTCCTTGCCTTCTTCCAGGCTGCCCTCACTCAGCAGGCTTCTCAAGACTATTTTCCTGGTTACTGCTTAATAAAAGTGTAGTGCCAGCATTAAGATTTTATATACATATATAATCTTGGCTTTAGCTTTAGGCGAGGCAATTAACCTTTCTGACTCTGTATTCTCATTTGCAAAATGGAAATGGAGACGATGCCAGCCTTGTGAGGATCAAATGGGATAATGTATGTGAAAGCATCTTGTAAACTAAAAAGTGTTTGTACAAACAACCTAAATGTGCATGGATGGAACAATAAATAAAGAAAATGTGGTGGATACATAAAACAGAATGTTACTCAGCCATAAGAGAGAAAAGGATTTTACCAATATCTTAAAATAGATGGCAGATGCTCAGTAGGTGTTTGCTGAGTCTGAATTATTACCTCTGCTCAATAGATTGATTGACAAGCAGCTGTTGACTTACAAATCCATCCAGTAAATTTCTTGCTCAAATTTAATTGATATTCTCTATACAACTGAAGTAAGTTAAATTAGGAAGTTGTAGGAAATAATCTCATTATTAAGATGGGTTCTAAGCAAAAGTTTGTGAAGACGATAATAATAACGATAGTGACCACTACTTTCCAACGTTTACTAACTTCCCAGGACTGGCTGATATTTTATACATATCACCTCATTTAATCCTCAACGTAATTCTGCAAAGTAGGTAAAATTATGCCTATTTTCTGGATAAAGAAACTGAAGTTCAGAGAGGTTAAACACTTTGCCCAATGCCATACAGTTAGTGGCAGAGCTGGAATTTGAACTAAGCTTTAGGTCTCAAACCCTGTGTCAACCATTTAGGGTGATGCAAGGCAATCCATGTTAGTGTTGACTCTTCTCCCCTCTCGGGCTCCCTGTGCTGTGTACCACTGATCTAGGGGGACAATGCCCCGACATATATTCTAGCTTCACTGCTGCACTCTTAATTCTTACTTTGTGGCTGCAATGGGCTTGCAGTTGCCACACCTGTCAGTGGTCTTCCCCCTAGTCCATTACACAGGGCCTGGCTCTTCATTTACTGCTTTGCCGTAGCCATCTTGAAATTCTTAGAAATGTTTTTACAAGGGGCCTTGCATTTTCGTTTTGCATTGTCCCTGGTCCTGCCTGAGGGTGGAGTGGGTAATGGGGCAGAACGACCTGGACATGTCTTGTCGAAACACAAATCATCCAGCACACAGAATCATTTTCTAATGCAGCCAGTTGATAAACCATGAACTAGAGGAGATTGCAGAATTCTCTTTCTTTGAAGAGTTTTAAAAATGGTATAAAGCTTTACTCTTCTGTGATGTGTAAATGTGTTGTTCTGCCTAATGGCAGGACGTGAGCATTCTTCTTCTTCTTCTTTTTTTTTTTTTTGGAGAGGAAGATTGGGCCTGAGCTAACATCTGTGCCAGTCTTCCTCTCTTTTGTATGTGGGACGCTGCCACAGCATGGCTTGACGAGCAGTGTGTAGGTCCATGCCCAGGATCTGAACCCGCAACTCCTGAGCCACCAAAGTGGAGTGTTCAAACTTAACTACTACACCCCTGGGCTGGCCTCATGAGCACTATTCTTGAGGGACCTGCCTGCCTGTCTACAAATCCTTTGTGAGTTCAGAGAGCTTCAAGGAGGGTCAGGGTATCTGCGTGGCACTGGATTTTGTCTTTTCTAGTTGTTACATAAAAGTTTTGTGAAGAGACCATTTTTCCCTTTTTAAAGAATGCATTAAACTTCACACTAACTTGTTAGTGAGAGCCTGAAATGATCCCAGGAGACGCAGGAGAGTCTTCCTGCCCCAGCTCACCTTGCCTGTTTTTTCAGGGCTGCTGTAGACAGTTGTCCAGGAGAGGCTGAGGGAGTTCCTGGGGACGGGCTCACACTGCATATTTAAAAAGAAATTCACAATGAGGTCGATTCTGCCCTTCAAGAAGTGTCTGAGTGAAAGAAAACCATCTGGTTTTCCAAGCATATTTGAAATGGTTGTTTGTTTGCAATGATGAGGAGAGATATAATACAGTCCTTCTAGAAACAGAAGTCCTAGTTGTTTCTGCAGATTGCATTTCAAGCAACCAATTCTGGGAGTCACGGGTGTGGGTCGTATGATGCTAACTTTAGTTCAGAGCTGGGGTGGATCAGTGGTTCAGTATATTGCCATTCATGATATTTTAGAAACTTTCCTCTCCCCGTTGAAAAGGATGGGGGATGCAGAAGAGTGAAGGGACTTTTGTAAGTGTGTGCTCACACTAGGCTGGGTCTTTTGGTGGCCAATGAAATAAGCATTTACTGAATTTCTTACCTTTACAGATACTTTCTTCCATGTTACATCGTTTGGTGCGTATTACATGTGCAGGTACTTCTTATTTTTCTATTAGTTGTTTTTTGGTGGGGATGATTGGTCGATGTTTTTATTTCCCCTCATCTAGGCAGATTTGAAGGACATACCATGATGGGAGAAAAATTACTAGACCGAGATTCACGCGAAGCAGCTACAGACAATTATAGAAATCACGTTAGGAAAAAAAATTCATCTTCGAGAAACTCCACCTTTTATCTGGGTGGAGAAACAATTAGAGAACAATGCGAGACAGTATATAATCAAGTGCTAAATTGTGTGGCACAGATAATGAGTGCTATAGGGATTCAGAGAAAGGAAGCGTAAGACGATGAAACAATTCACAGGGTTTTGTGCCGACAATCCCACTGCTGGGGAGAGATGTCTGCCTTTTCTGTGAGAGTTGATTGTGAGGCTCGTCTGGCCCACTCTGTGAATCTGTCGTTAATGGGCAAGATCAGGTCTTTTGTGTGTTCGATTGCATATCGGTTATGATGGAGCCTGCATGAATGGGGTGTGGAAACCGGTAACTTAGAGCGAGTCCTCCTGTCCTGCGAGGGGGCCGACAAGATGAAGCACCCGCTTTAGTCTCCCTGACAACAATTTCTGCCGAGCTGAAAGCCATTAAGGGGTGGATCTCTACAGTGATAGCCTACATTTTCCAAGGGATAAATCTTTTTCTGCTACAGAAGTTGGCAGCTGAATTTCGGTTCCCCTTGCCCCCTCCTTCACACTTTTCACAGAGCAGCTCAAAGGCTAGCAGCAGCTGATGGGGATGGTAAATATTTCTCGTAGAGTGTAAGACGGTGGGGGGTAATCTCTCCCGATTTATAACAAGACATCACCTTCTCAGTGTGAAGGGTTAAAATCAGTCAGGCTGCGATGTTTGTGGGTCTCAGCTCTTCCCCAGGAAGTGCAATACCTAGACGGTTTGAGAGATCCTGACATACCTGAAGTTTTGACATACTTACAGCCTAAAAGAGAAATTCTCCACGAGGTAAATATGGACCGTTTTCTCTGACTGATGTGGGTGAGAACAAAAAGCTGCAGGGGAGGCGAACCAGCCTGAGCAATCAGTTTGAATCCATATTCAACTCAAGCTCCAGTCAAAGACTGTTGATGAATTAAGACCTGTTTAGCCTGTCTGCCAGCAGGATTGTTAAACTGTACCTTATTGCCTGTCATAGATACCAATTTGGTTGGATGTGTTTGTTAATCATGGTTGCAGTGGACATGACCTCAAAAGAGGTCCCCCCTTTAACTTTGGTTTTTGTTCTTTTCTTTACTAAGTGTGGGAACAAGAAGAAGCACACGGATGCCCAGGAGGCATTACTACAATCAGATTCTAATGTACTTAAAAAATACATATATATATTTTTTTTGGTGAGGAAGATTGGCCCTGAGCTAACATCTGTTGCCAATCTTCCTCTTTTTGCTTGAGGAAGATTGTCAGTGAGCTGACATCTGTGCCAATGTTCCTCTATTTTATGTGGCAAGCTGCCACAGCATGCCTCGATGAGCAGTGCTAGGGTTGTGCCCAGGATCCGAACCTGTGAACCCTGGGCCGCTGAAGCAGAGCACATGAACTTAAGCACTATGCCACCAGGCTGGCCTCTAGAAAAAATTAAGTTCTTTATGTAAACGGTTATTTTCTACCTCAATGGGTAAAAAAATGTGATTGAAACAAGAATATTTCATGTTTACTGTCCACAAAACATTTCCGTTTTTATATCAGGACCCGAATTTCAATACGTCACTGAGTGGAATGGGGCTGTGAAAGAGCATCTTGCAACCAGGATCTTCCTGCCCCACCCCTTCGGGTAACCAAAGTGGCAACTGATAATAATAATGATAGCTAATATTTCTTGAGACCTTACCATGTTCAGCTACTACGGTTTCTCATAAACCTCACAAACATATGCTCCTCATTTTACAGATGCAGAAACAAGACACAAAGGATGGTAACTTCCCCCAATTAGAGTGGCTAGAGAGTAGCAGAGCGGGGCTCTTTCCCATGCGATTGAAAGCCAAATCCATGCCCTTGACCATCATGCTATTCCATACAACATGGTGTGGTTTGGCAGGTTTTGATGCAGTATGGAAAAGATCTCTTGTAAACATGAACACAGTTGAGAGAATGGACAACGGGCTCCGGAAATCCAAGGGCAATGGGGAGCTGCTTCTGTGAGAGTGATGCCAATTAAGCAATACTCTCTTTTTCTTGAGATGGATATACTAGGTTGCCTGCTTGCCTCCATAGTGAAGAATGCGTGGTCTGAGTTCTCCATCCCGAAGAATCTGAGGAGCTTATAGTTGGTTCAGATGGCAGTCCCCTAAAGTTTTGCACTCACCATAGGACTGAACTTGGATCAAGGGACCTCTCTATGAGTGAGAAAAGGCAAAGTTGGATATTTTTCCAAAGGAGTTGCTTAAATATAAGTGTAGGCTGGATAACTACTTCTAATCATTATTCAGGGCCAGTGAAGTCACTTGTTTGATCCTGTTTACACAGCCAAAGAAGGTTATTCACAGGTCAGCCAATCAAGGCCCACCACATGCTTGAACAACACTGTCATTATGATAAAAGTCATATTTGCCCGGTTATTATCTGACTTGCTAAATTTGCATTGGTTCTTCCCACATACGCTCAAAACACGTCATCTTCCCTGTAAACATGTGCAGCAACTTTTCCTGCTTTTCATACTTGCTAAGCAAAAATCATTAAGTATTGATTTTCCTTCAGTGAAGGTACCACAGAGACTTCCCTTAAGGATTCAAGTGAAAACAGTCAAAGTATTTCAATACGTCATATTTCTAGAGAGGTTACTACTAGTTTTTATTAGATTACACAGGTTGAATTCTCTTAAGCCTCTTTCTATTCTTCTTAGAGGACTAGATCTGTTTGGTGTGTACTTTCATGGCCTTTAAGGGACTTGGATGGCATGGCAGGAATGGATGTGAAACTCATTTCCAAAGAACTTATCTTAACACTTGTGTAATCTAGCTGCACCTTGGGAAGATTTACGGTCTAGGCAGTTTTGTAATAGCTGAAGTGAAAAACTAGTTTAGAAGAAAGCCAAAACTCCTTTACAAATGAAGTGGCCAATTAGCTGGGGTGAAAAGGAAAAGTTTTTCTAAGTGCTCATTTCACTAACTTATCATTTTCAAGTCATTATCAGGACCGCAGAACTGACTGCAGTCTGATTTTGATGAATGGGAGTCATCATTGCAATTCCTTGGTTTATGTGGGTTGTCCAGGACCCTTGAGGGTTTGTATAGTATCATTAGACCCAGCATCGGCTGGAACACTTCAAGACTAGCTCTAAATCCATCCCCTTATTTGAGGTGCCACTTGTCCTGAATGACAATGAGATGACTTTCCAGACTTGTTGGAACCATGCTGTCAATAGAAATGTCTCTAGCAGGAAAGACCATCTCATCAAGACTTAGTGTCGCCTCATTTGTAAAGGGATTTGCTGACCACCTTGGAAAAGACCTCTATCAGGTACTGCTCTTCTTTCAACAAAAGAGAGCTCTCCCTGGGGCATTTTCCAGCAACTGCCTTTTGCCTCCTTCATCCAAGACTTGTCAAGGAAGCTTATATTTAGGCAATAACTCACTCTAGTCTCACTTTGTTTTCTTGTCTCTAGGACTGAAGGGAGTAATCAGCTTGAATCTTGGAGAAATTCCCAGTTAACAGCAAAAAGCTATCAACCAATCCACACTTTTGGTGAAGTACAGGAAATGGAAAGAATGGTGGTTAACTTTCTTCCCTCATGTTTTGGAATAAACTACGCTCTTATTCACCTAATGTAGAATCAGATCTTGTGCCCCAAATCTGCACATTCACTTTTGAAGCCCTTCTCCTCCGCTCAGTATCCCTTCCCATTATGTTATTCTTCAGCGTCTAGAACTGAACCAAAACGTGAACCATTCAGTAAACAGTTATAGGACACTGATCCAGTGCAAGGCACTATGAGGATTAAAGAGGGCTGCAAATCCTTTTACGTACCTTCCATGGAGAAATGGGATCTTAGCTCCCATCCCTTAAACCTGGGCAGGCTTTGGGACTGCTTTGACCAATAGAATATGGCAGAAGCATTGCCGTGCCAGTGTCAGGGCCCAGACCTCAAGAAAGTGGCAACGTTCGCTTCTTATCTCTTGGAACACCCTCCCTGGGAGCTCTGAGCTGCCATGTAAGAAGTCCTACTGCTCTAGCACTGCCCTTCTAGAAAGATTGCAAGTAGATGCTCTGGTTCACCGTTGCAGCTGAGTCCAGGTTCCAGATATGTGAGTGGAGCCATGTTGAAGACTTCAGACGAGTTCATTCAACAGCTGAATACATCACTATGTGGAGAGAAGGCTCGCCCAGCTGAGCCCGGCCCCAAATTCCAATCCACAAAATCATGAGATATAGTGATTGCTGTTTTAAGCCACCTAATAACCCAATGTTAGAACAAATATTTTGCTAAAATCTGAACTCTAATGCTGCTTTGAAAAATTGAAGTGGCAAATGAGCTAAGGTGGGTCAAGAGCTGGCACATAGTAAACCCTTCGCAAAAGGTAGTTTTTGTAAGTGTTACTGTAATATCCCAACTATTTTCCCTGTTCTTAGCTTTTGGCCCTTGGTTCCATCATCCACATCATTGCCAGAATCAACTTCCCAAAGCAGAGTCCTATGTTTCACACGGCAGATAGAGCTAGTTGTCCCTCCAAAGACAAAGCCTGTCTTCTTCCTCAGTAAGAGAACCTTTGAAGACTACTTGGGTATATGGAGGCACAGACTAAAGACTACATTTCCTAGACCCCTATGCAGCTGGGTCGGGCCACACAGCTAAATTTTGGCCAACGAGAGGTAAGCAGAAGTGGTTGTGTAACTTCCAGAAGTGTCTGTCAAGGGAGAGCCATGCTCCTCTCCTCCTTTGTGTTACCTAGAGTGTAAATATGTTGCCTGCAGCCCATCTGCCATCTTAGACAAGGCTAGCAATGGTCACATTCTTAGTGTAGCAGGGGATAAAGCTGGAAGGAGTGTGGAATCCTGACTCATCTGTGCAACTGCCTTAGCAGCTCTGGATTTTTTACATGAGAGAAAAAAGACTTACAGATTTAAGCTCCTCTTTTTTTTTGGTCAAATGTAGCTTTACCTAATTTTTACTAAAACATCTGCTACATATTAGGAGCAGACTATTAAAATGAATAGAATGAGGCTCCTGCTCTTCTGGAGTTCAGTCTTTGTATCTTGGGAAGACACAAATGAATAGAATAATAAAAGGAACAAATGAATGGAACAAATATTATTTCTCATTTTCTGTGTACCAGGGACATCCTTTCATTCATCGTCTCACCTTGTCTTCACAATGATCCTGTGAAATAATGATTGTTGAATCCATTTTAGAGAAGAGGAAAAAGAGTCAGAAAGTTTAGGTCTTTTGCTGAGGGTCATGCTAGTAAGAGGTGAACCCCAAATCTACACCTTTCTCTTCTGGCTCCTGTCCTTCACTATTTCTGCCACATCATGTTGCAATAAGGAGGACATTATTGAGGCTCAATCATTGAGATGAGTTTTACACTGGACTTTGAAAAATTGGTAGATATTTGAAAGACACAGATGGGGGAAGAGAATTCCAGAAGGAAGGGACAGCACAGGCAGAAGTGTTACGGCACAGACATGGCTTGTTGGGGACATGGCAAGTCTTATGGGGCTGCTGGAAAACTGGGTGGGGTCTGATTATCAAGGACTCTGAACTTGGACTTTCTCTGCCTTTGTACCATGTTTTCCTACTTTCTCATATTGTTGCATGCTCTTCCCTCTGTGAACTTGGTTTTTCTCCAATGTAAAGTGAAGGTTGTGTAACTCTCTTTATCAGTCAGGGCACTTCTTGCTAGCTCCCATAACAAACACACCCCAAATCCTGATTGCTTGACGCGATAAAGGTTTATTTCCTGCTCTTGCAAAGCCTGAAGCACTTGTTGGGGAAGGAAGGGTGTGTGTGTAGTGAGGAGCGGAATTCTACTATCAGCAGTGACTCAGGTTTCCTTGAGTACATTTCCTTTGTGGGGTCAAAATATTCTGAGGCCTCCCTGGAGTTCTCTGCTGGATGCTTTGCATTCAGCAGGCTGGTGAGTAATGAAAAAGTGTGGAGGATTACACGGCATTTGGTGACTAGGCCTGAAAGTGTCATCCTTCACTTCTGTCCACAGCCCATTGACCAGTCCAAGAAACACGGTTCCAACCCAACTGCAAGGGCAAAAAAGGGATTGGGGGCCTCTCGCCAGTCTCAGCCATGCTGCTCAAACTTCTTCGTGGAGGCGAGGTCAGTGTTTATTGAAATATGTATGAAAGTACTCTACAAAGCTCTTGGGGTATAATTTACATCCAGGTTTATATTCCTTCAAGTTCACATGTACGAATCCTACCCATTTTTCAAATGTCATCTTCTCCATGAAGCCATCTTGAATTTGAAGGAGAGCAGAATATGCCATCCCAAAATAGGCCACTTCGCATATTGATGATTTTGAATTAAAGGTACTTGAGAAAAAGCTGGTGCCAGAAGGACTCTCTGAACCTTCTTTGTCCCCCAGAAAAGATGAATCTTCCACATGAAAGTTACCTACTCTGTACTGGGAGGGTAGAAGGCGTCCTTATCACAAGAAATAGGAAATTTAGGAGTGAGAAGCCTGTATAAACAAACCTTCTTATGTCTTCACTAATTTACTACCTAAAGCCCAAATCCCTTCGTCTTGTCAATTCTTTAAGAATTTACTGTTTCTTTGTCCAAAAGCTATGAAAGTTTCCTGCTTTGGTCACTTTTTTGAATCTTTTACTTTTATGGGGCCCCCGTTTGTTCGAAATTAAACTTGTTTTTCTCCTGTTAATCCATCTTCTGTTAATTTAATTATCAGGCCCATCAAAGAACCTCAACGGGAAGAAGGGAAAATTTTTCCACCCTACAACTTCCATCCTCTTTCTCTCTTCCCACACCTGACTAGTTGAAGGCTATCTCTGTCTTCTAACACTTCCCTGCCCTATTTGAATCTTTCTAATTTGCTTTATATATCTTTTATCTCTAAAGAGTCTGGCACAGTGTCTTGCAAGTTTTGAATAAATCGTTGATATATTGGAATAAAAAGAATACTAAAGAGGATTCAACCTCTAGGGTAACATGCTTGAGTCTCTCATCACTTTTTTCCCCCAATTTGCTTTGTAATGTGGACATAATATTGAACCAAGCATAAAAATGGAAGCCAAAACTATAAAACTTGACCATAAATATTGCTTGGGTTAGCATGTAGCTAGCTAAGAGAGGTAGTAGGGATCGTAAGGCGTTGATGCCCACAGTCAACACTGGACAATCTCCTCTCATTTGCCTTCATCTTCCTAATGATACCACTCCTCTGCTGCTTGAGGACCGAGGAGGAAGATCTGAGTTGCTTACAGTAAGGACATTAGGGAGCTTTGGAAGTAAGTGGCAGTTGGGGTTTGCTTGCCCACCTTGAGCTCCCAAGGTGGTAAGGAGATGATGCTGTCAGACGCTTTTCCTTTCTGTCTACCACTCTGTTGATGTCTAATTACGGTGGTTTATGAATGTTCATGGTGAGAACATTTACTTCCTACTTATACAGAGACAAAGTTGCGTATTTTTCTGGTCTTAAGAAATTCAACATAGTTTCTGGTGTGCCCATATTATTCTATTTCCATGTGGAAGACAAATTAAGTGGGTAATTTTTCCCTTTCCAAAAGAATTTTTTACTTTACCAAATGATTTATGAGATATTTCCTTAAATAACAAGATCCTCTATTGTAGCTAGAGTCTGATTCTCTTTCCAAAAATTCAGTCAACATACAGCATTTTAAGAACTCTTGTCTAATGTAAACTCTTGTACTTACTTGGTGGGGTACTGGTTGGGCTCTGGAAGGTAGCAAGTCTGGTTTCTAGTCCATCTCTAATTCTTCCTGGTTTTAAATAAAATCATTGGCCCCACTTACTTTTTTCAATTTTATTTTCCCATTAGGAAACAACATGGCTCGGATGGATGTGCTGGAGGAAATGCACCAGGAAATCCCGAGCAGGGTGCAATCAGTCAGCATTAATGCCCACAAGTATCAAAGCTACTTGAAGAAATACAGCTACTTATGGATGGGCGATAAAATTGAATTCATGAAGCAGCTCCTTCTCCATGGGCAATTTCTTGGTGCTGAAGAACTAGAATTGCATGCAGACTAAGAGTGTCAGAACTCCACACTGCTGTCAGCACACTTTGAAGAACCGGCATTGAATTTTAGCCGAGTCTAGCATTATCTTTTTCAATTCCGAGGACAGCTATTAAATCATAAAATATTTTGTGATATAAAGCTCTTGCTTCTGAGAGATCTTTCCTTTCTTCCCTTTAAGATCAACATCTATGAAATATTATGTGAATGAGTTGACAGCTTTAAAAATCAGAGGATATTTAGTGGCTAGCTTCAAGTTGATAGTAAACCTTTTAAAAACCAATGATGAATGTTATAAAAAATTGGGTTTGATGTTTAAGAAGCATCTGCTTAACCATGTAACCTGCAGGGAAAGTAATTTGAATCTGGTTGATTGTGAAAGGAAATTAAAATAACACAAATCATTTGATGAAACCATCCTCATAGAATTCTAATTTAACTCAAATAATAAGTATTTTAATGGTTCTCCCGTGTGCTTATTTTTAGTCTCGTATTCTGTAAGTTACAAGAGAGTTGCTTTCATGCATGTGAAATGCAATTCTCTTCCTGTAAAAACTTGACACAATGCTTATCCATCTGATTTGATTGCATTTGTGTGTTCATTAATGTAATTGAAACATGTAGTTTCCCCCAAGTTTTCACAGGCTCATCCCTAATTAACTGTTGGCATTTCCTCACATTACATGTTAGTATAACTGAGTTCGGCCAATTTATTGGTGAAATAGGAAAAAGTTGAGCAGAGGAAGGGAAGCAAAGGTTCAGCTATTCAGTACTGATTGGGGGCCGAGGGAGAAGGCTATGGGCAGCCTTTGAAATCTCTACTATTTTAGCTGCTGAATTCAAGCTTCCAGAAGAGATTTATACAGAATCAAGTGATATGGACTCAAGAAACAGGGTTACCTCCCAGAGATCATAGATATGGCTCTTCACCAACTTGGCCCCAAACTGCAAATCAAAGGAGATTTTTGGTCTCCTAAGTCTAAGAATGTTTTGTGTATTTCCTGAGTATTTTTAAAGATCGGTAGTGGCGATGAAGAAGAAAGATCTATGAACTTGGAAGGAGAAAACAGAGGTTCTAATTCTTGCTTGGCCACTTCTGAGTGCTGTGATCTTACAGGAGTGAGTTAATCTGAGTATATTTCGTCACTGGGCTGTTGTAGGTGTTTAAATGTAAGAATCACGCAGTCAATCAGTAGATGCTTGTTGAAATACATGTCTTTTTGGAGGGGGCACACATCAAAGGTAGGAAATAAAATGCATAAGATGGTGGTCAATAAAGTAGACAAAGGAAATTTAAATAGAGATAGCTTTTCAAATCAAATCAAATATTTTAAATCCTATTTTTTGTCCTTTACAAATTAATGTGAGACAATCTGACTGAAAAGAATGAAAGAATGCCCACTCTTATTTTTGCTTCTTGCATATTCTCATTTCCCCACATGATAGAACTGGATTGGTAATATTAACAAACCAACGAGATAAATTCATAGCAATCAGGGAAATTTTCATTTTAAAAATGCCACTTTTTATTTTAATGACATTAAATGAAAAGAATTTCGTTGACCGATTTGCTAGGCACCCATTTTTGGTGATAGCTGTATTCCTTTTTATCTTCTATTGCTGTCCCAAGATATGCTTATATTCTTTTGGAAGCGGTCAACTTATACAACTAGTAAAACCTAAGATCTCTCAGCTGCCATCCATACAGAGGAAAGATCTATCAGGGCTGCTGAAAAGCAGGTGCAATCAGGGGAGAGACAGGGCACAGAGATTCTCAGGTCAAGGAGGAAATGATGCCACATGTCGGGACTGGGCCTGTTCAAGGAAAACCATCAACATCACAAGGACAGTTTCCTTGGTGAAAACTGCTTTCTCCTGAACAGTGAGTAACCACATCCTGATGCCTATCTGAAGTTGCTGAAAGTCTGTACTGGAATTAACAGATGTCTTTAGAGGAACCACATTCACCCAGGAGGGATCGCCACTACTTGTGAAATGATAAGGCGAAAAAGTTGAGCTTTCTGTCACGTGGTATCACCCCTATCCTGGAAGCCTTCACTAGACTAACACCTTTTCCACACAGATAACTTATGGATAAAAAAAATGAAGTGTTGAATTCAGCTAAGTCATCTGTTTTGGGTCTACACAATACTAAATGATCTGTTTGTTTCGTATTTTACTGTTTTGGTATCTTACAGACATGGTATAAACTAGGTAATTCCTCACTACATGTGTAAGTAGATCACAAACAAGCCAATCTCTCCTTATGCTCAAGATCAATTAGAATATAATACTTCAAGGTGTTTTTTGAGACCTGCACCTGAACTGTGGCATAGAGCATTTGAAGGAAGTTCAGTGGGACGAGCGAAACACTTGGGGTTTGAGAAGGAGGTTTGGTAAAATTTGTAGGGGGAACTGTGGTATTTACACAAGACCTTCTAAAATAATTAAGAGCAGAACATCTGCTTCACATTGTTGGCCCCACTACCTACCATCATATTTTTCTCACTTCATTTGTCTCAAATAACAGTTCCATGTACATTACACTGAAGTAAATATCCTGGAGAAAAATGCCCAGAGGAAGGTAGAGGTTAATAGTAGACACAGAGTAATAAGCCAAGTTGCCAGAATATCATGGATCGTTCAGGAATTCAAACTTGGTTCTTGAACCTGGAAATTGTTTGTAGGAGCTGCGTTTTTTTCTTCTTTCAATATATTTTATTTTATTTGCTAAGTTTTTTGGGCTCTATTCACAGAAGCAGAAGCCGTGGAATTACAGAACATTGAAGCTGGTAGTTGTCAATTATTGTTTCACGTGAGATGAGGCGTGTGAATGAGTTTGGATTACCAAGAAACGGGACTATAATGAAAACTTAGGGTGGGGAAAAAAGGACACGAAAATCATGGGCCCCTGAGTATCAGAAATTTTAACAAAGCTAATGTGGGACACTGAGGGAAGCATGGAAAAGAAAGAGATTAAAAAGGCTGGTATAAAAATGAAAAATAAGACATCCTATTCAGAAAGAAGCTGGGCTGATTGTTTCAAGGAATTCCAACGTGGAAACTTGGGTGGGAGAAGACTCTGCAAGAGCCCCATGGAAGGAAAATGGAGTGCACTTATCTTCAGCTACAGATCTTAATCTCTCTGCAGGGCCCCCTGCGTCCTGTGGGTAGGAGGGAGTGAGGGGTGTGTGGGGCTCCCGTTGGCTCTAAGATGGAAGTCTGCATTCAAATGGGAGCTTGCAGCTGAGTCAATTTAAAGACAACTGGAACATCTACATCTCAGACCAGCTGTATTAGTCAGGGCTCTCCAGAGAAACAGAACCAACAGGAGATATATATATATATATATATATACCAGGAGATTTATCACAGGAATTGGGAAATGCTGTTGTGGAGGCCGAGAAGTCCCATGATGTGCCATCTGCAAGTTGGAGAACCAGGAAGGCCACTGGTGTATGTCTTAGAGTCTGAAGGCCTGGGGAGGAGAAGATGGATATCCCAGTTCAAGAAGAGAGAGAGAAAATTCGCCTTTCTTCTGCCTTTTTGTTCTATTTGGGCCGTCAAGGATTGGATGGTGATCATCCATGATGGCGAGGGCAGATCTTCTTCACTTAGTCTACTAATGCTAACCCTTCTGTAAAGACCCTCATGGACACACTCAGAAATAATGTTGTACCAACTATCTGAGCACCCCTTAGCCCAGTCAAGTTGGCACATAAAATTAACCATCACACCAGTGAAGGATTGAAAGTTTGAGGAAATAACGTAAAATGCTTTGGAAAATAAGAGAGCTGGTGGATGTAAGAGGTAAGAAGTCTCCTGCAGCAGAAAGAGCTTGTGAGCCCTTTGGTCCTGGGTTGGGAGGGCCAAAGACAGACCCCGAATGCACAGAAACAATTCTTTCATGAGCTTGACACAGCCTGGCATTCCAACCATTTATTTCTGAAGCGTTGGAAATAAAAAGCACTGTTTTGGGAGGATAGGTGTTAGAGTTGGAAGGATCTGGTATTGAAAGTTGGTTAACTCTAACCTTGAGTAAGTTTCCATCTGTGATCTTGGTTTCTGCTTTGGAAAGTGGGGACACTAACAACCTCATTGTAGGGTTGTTGAGTGGCTTAAAAGAGAATATGTAGGTAAAGCACATAGTTAGTGCTTAATTGTAGCTATTAGTAAAACACAATAATTAGTAGAATAGTAAAAGCTTTATTCTTGCTCTGGCCTGACTCTGTCAAGCACCAGCTGTGGGTCCTTAGGCCAGTGAGCTTCTCTCTTTGGCTCTTGACTTTCCTCATCAGGAAAGTAGATCAGGTTGGTTTACTCTAGACTGTTGAATGGGGCGCCTCAAACTTCCACGTGCAGAGGAATCATTTGGGGATCTAGTTAAAGGCAGATCCTGATTCATATGTCTGCTCTCAAGCTGGGGAGCTGAGTCTTACTGGGTTAGAGGAGACTGCAAATCCAAAGAGCTCCCAGGTGTTGCTGATGCTGCTGGTCCACGCGCCTCGCTTTCCCCAGCCGGAGTCATCATCTGTAATGTTGAACCTGCTGTGAGTCTAGAAAAAAGCAAACCAAAGTTGAAGCCCTGAGGCTCTGAGAAACTCAGATGGTATTTTTTTCAATGGATGGAGAACATGGCAGAGAGAAGCTGAGGGAGTCTGGAAGGTGGACGATTTAGGCCCAGGGAGACGGGAGTAAGCGACTGATTCCTATCCAAAGGGGAGGTGGTAGGTATGGAGTTGGGGGTGGGGGTAGAACAAATCCAGAGGGTTGTGCATGACAAATTGCATCTAATTCCCTACTGTGTTTAGTCCCTAATGGGACATAGCAGAACACATATTCTTTAATACTTTTCAAGAGGAGCCACTGTAAAACTTCACTTTTTCTGAATTTAATCCCTTACAAGTTCCTATACTTAATGAAATTACAACAATTCAGCAAACGATATAATTGCCCTAAATACTGCTTTTAATATAATTACGTGTAGCTCACTGGAATGTGCTATTGCATTCTATAAAATAATTATGACGTATAATGTTATGATAAAATTCTTCGTCAAATGCATGCAACTAATGAAGTTTACATATTTCTCTGATGTTGGTGTTTCCATCTGACAATGTCCAGATTCTTAAAAATGATAGGAATGTAAATATATTTTCAGACAGGAGTGGTGGATGGGTCTAAAGTGAGAAGATCAAGGTCAGTGTTTCTTTTTTTAAAATTTTAAATTTATTTTATGTTTTTTATTGCAGTAACATTGGTTTATAACCCTATATAAATTTCAGGTGTACATCATTATGTTTCGATTTCTGTATAGATTGCATCATGTTCACCACCCCAGGACTAATTAGCATCCATCACCACACACATGTGCCTAATCACCCCTTTCGTCTTCCTCCCTCCCCCTTTCCCTGCTGGTAACCACCAATCCAATCTCTGTCTTTATGTGTTTGTTTGTTGTTATTTTTGTCTTCTATTTACGAGTGAGATCATATGGTATTTGACTTTCTTCCTCTGACTTAATACCCTCAAGGTCCATCCATGTTGTCACAAATGGCGAGATTTCATCGTCTTTTATGGCTGAGTATTATTCCATTGTGTATATATATATATATATACCACATCTTCCTTATCTATTCATCCTTTGACGGGCACCTAGCTTGCTTCCAAGTCTTGACTATTGTGAATAATGCTGCAATGCATATATCTTTATGCATTCGTGTGTTCATGTTCTTTGGATAAATACCCAGCTGTGGAATAGCTAGATTATATGGTAGTTCTATTCTTAATTTTTTGAGGAATCTCCATACTGTTTTCCATAGTGGCTGCACCAGTTTGCACTCTGACCACCAGTGTGTGAGGGTTCCCTTTTCTCCGCATCCTCTCCAACACTTATTTCCTGTTTTGTTAATTATAGCCATTCTGATGGGCATGAGGTGATATCTCATTGTAGTTTTGATTTGCATTTCCCTGATAATTAGTGATGTTGAACAACTTTTCATGTGCCTATTGGCCATATGTATATCTTCTTTGGAGAAATGTCTATTCAGATCTTTTGCCTGTTTTTAAAATGAGTTGTTAGGTTTTTTGTTGTTGAGATATATGAGTTCTTTGTATATTTTGGATATTAACCCCTTATCAGATATATGGTTTGCAAATATTTTCTCCCAATTGTTAGATTGTCTTTTCATTCTATTGATGGTTTCCTTTGCTGTGCAGAAGGTTTTTAGTTTGATGTAGCCCCATTTGTTTATATTTTCAATGTTTCCCTTGCCCAGTCAGACATGGTACTTGAAAATATGCTGCTAAGACCAATGTTGACTACCTATGTTTTCTTCTAGGAGATTCACAGTTTCAGGTCTTAGATTCAAGTCTTTAATCCATTTTGAGTTAATTTTTGTGTATAGTGTAAGATAATGGTCTACTTTCATTTTTTTGCATGTGGCTGTCCAGTTTTCCCGAATACCGTTTATTGATGAGACTTTCCTTTCTCCATTGTATGTTCTTGGTTCCCTTGTTGAAAATTAGCTGTCCATAGATGTGTGGGTTTATTTCTGGGCTCTCAATTCTGTTCCATTGATCTGTGTGTCTGTTTTTTGTGCCAGTAACATGTTGTTTTGATTACTGTAGCTTTGTAGTGTATTTTGAAATCAGGAAGTGTGATACCTCCAGTTTTGTTCTTTTTTCTCAGAATTCCTTTGGCTATTCGGGGTCTTTTGTTGTTCCATATAAATTTTAGGATTCTTTGTTCTATTTCTGTGAAAAATGTCATTGGAACTTTGACAGGGATTGCATTAAATCTGTAGTTTGCTCTAAGAAGTATGGACATTTTAACTATGTTAATTCTTCCAATCCAAGAGTATGGAATGTCTCTCCATTTCTTTGTGCCTTCTTCTATTTCTTTCAACAATGTTTTATAGTTTTCAGAGTACAGGGCTTTCATCTCTTTGGTTAAGTTTATTCCTAGGTATTTTATTCTTTTTGTTGCATTTGTAAATGGGATTTTATTCTTAATTTATCTTTCTTCTTCTTCATTGTTAGTGTATAGAAATGCAACTGATTTTTTGTATGTCGATTTTGTATCTTGCAAATTTACCATATTTATTATTTCTAAAAGTTTTTTGGTGGATTCTTTAGGGTTTTCTATATATAAAATCATGTCATCTGCAAATAGTGACAGTTTCATTTCTTCCTTTCAGATTTGGATCGCTTTTATTTCTTTTTCCTGCCTGATTGCTCTGGTTAGGTCTTCCAATACAGTGTTAAATAAGAGTGGTGAAAGTGGGCATCCTTGTCTTGTTCCTGTTCTTAGAGGGATAACTTTCAGTTTTTCTTTTTCTTTCTTTTTTTTTTTTGAGCAAGATTAGCCCTGAGTTAACTGCTGCCGGTCCTCCTCTTTTTGCTGAGGAAGCCTGGCCCTGAGCTGACATGCCCATCTTCCTCTACTTTATATGTGGGACGCCTACCACAGCATGGCATGCCAAGCAGTGCCATGTCTGCACCCAGGATCCCAACCGGTGAACCCTGGGCAGCCAAAGCGGAATGTGCGCACTTAACTGCTGCGCCACTGGGCCGGCCCCTCAGTTTTTCTCCATTGAGAATGATATTAGCTGTGAGTTTGTCATGTATGGCCTTTATCATGTTGAGGTACTTTTCTTCTATACCTGCTTTATTCAGAGTTCTTATCATAAATGGATGCTGTATCTTGTCAAATGCTTTCTCTGCATCTATTGAGATGATCATGTGATTTTTATTCTTCATTTGTTAATGTAGTGTATCAAGGTGATTGATTTGTGTATGTTGAACCATCCCTGTATCCCTGGAATAAATCCCACTTGATCATGGTGTATGATCTTTTTAATGTACTGTTGTATTCAGTTTGCTAGTATTTTGTTGAGTATGTTTGCATTGATGTTCATCAGTGATATTGGCCTGTAATTTTCTCTTTTTGTGTTGTCCCTGTGTGGTTTTGATATCAGGGTAACATTGGCTTCATAGAATGAGTTAGGAAGCTTCTCCTCCTCTTCAATTTTTTGGAAGAGTTTGAGAAGGATAGGTACTCAGTCTTCTTTGAACATTTGGTAGAATTCACCAGGGAAGCTGTCTGGTCCTGGACTTCTATTTTTTGGGGAGGTTTTGATTACTGTTTCAATCTCCTTACTGTGGTTGGTGTATTCAAATTCTCTATTTCTTCTTGATTCAGTTTTGGAAAGTTGTATGATTCTAAGAATTTGTCAATTTCTTCTAGATTATCCAAGTTGTTGGTGTATAGCTTTTTGTAGTAGTCTCTTATAATCTTTTGTATTTCTGAGGTGTCTGTTGTAATTTCTCCTCTTTCATTTCTGATTTCATTTATTCAAGGCTTCTCTTTGTTCTTGGTAAGTCTAGCTAAAGGTTTGCCAATTTTGTTTATCTTTTCAAAGAACCAGCTCTTGGTTTCATTGATTTTTTTCCTGTTTTTTTTTTTTTAAGTCTCTATTTCATTTATTTCTGCTCTGATTTTTATTATTTCCTTCTTTTTACTGATTTGGGGCTTTGTTCTTTTTTCCAGTCCCTTTAGGTGTTCTGTTAGATTGCTTATTTGAAATTATTCTTGTTTGTTGAAGTAGGCTTGTATTGCTAAAACTTCTCTCTTAGAACCACTTTTGCTGTATCCCATAAATTTTGGCATGTCATATTTTCATTTTCATTTGTCTCTAGGTAGTTTTTGATTTCCCCTTTGATTTCTTCATTGACCCGATTGTTGTTCAGTAGCATTTTGTTTAATCTCCACATTTTGTGGCTTTTCCAATTTTCTTCCTGTAGTTGATTTCTAGTTTCATACCTTTGTGGTCAGAAAAGATGCTTGGTCTTATTTTGATCTTCTTAAATTTATTGAGCCTTGTTTTGTGGTCTAATATGTGATCTATCCTGGAGAATGTTATATGTGCATTTGAAAAGAATGTGTATTGTGTGGTTCTTGGATGGAATGTTCTATACATATCTACTAAGTCCATCTGGTCTAATGTGTCATTTAAAGTCAATGTTTCCTTATTGATCTTCTGTTTGAATGATCTATCCATTGGTATAAATGGAGTGTTAAAGTTCCCTACTATTATTGTGTTGCTGTCTACTTCTCCTTTTATGTATGTTAATAATTGCTTTATATATTTAAGTGCTCCTGTGTTGGGTGCATAGATATTTACTAGTGTCATATCCTCTTGTTTGATTGTTCCCTTTATCATTATGTAGTGCCCTTCTTTGTCTCTTGTTACAGTTTTTGTTTTAAAGTCTATTTTGTCTGATATAAGTATTGCTACCCCATCTTTTCATTGTCATTTGCGTGGAGCATCTTTTTCCATCCCTTCACTTTCAGTTTGTAAGCGTCTTTAGGTCTGAAGTGTGTCTCTTGTATGTAGCGTATATAGGGGCCTTGTTTTTTTTATCCAATCGGCCACCCTACGACTTTTGATTGGAGCATTTAGTCCATGGACATTTAAAGTAGTTGTTGATAAGAATGTACTTATTGACATTTTGCTACTTTTTTCCCGGGTGTTTTAGTAGTTCTTCTCTGTTCTTTTCTTCTTTGTCTCTCTTCCCTTGTGGTTTGATGGCTTTCTTTAGTATTATGTTTGGATTGCTTTCTCTTAATTTTTTGTGTATTTATTATAGGTGTCTGGTTTGTGATTACCATGAGGTTCATATATAATAACCTACATATATAGCAATGTATATTAAGCTAATGATCTCTTTAGTTTGACCTCTGGCTGAAAGATCTACACTTTTACTTCCTTCCTCCCACGTTTAATGTTTTTGATAGCATATCTAACCTCTTATTTTGTGGGTGTGTATCTATTACTCTCTTATCATGTAAATACATAATTTTAGTACTTTTGTCTTTTGACCATTTATCTTCATAGGTGGTTGATCTGCTACCTTTACTGTATATTTGCTTTTGCCAGTGGTTTTATTCCTTTTTTTTTCTCGGTAATTTTCTTATTCCTATTGGTGGTCCTTTCTTTTCCACTTAAATAACACCCATTAGCATTTCTTGTAAGGCTGGTTTCTTGGTGATAAAGTCCTTTAGTTTTTGCTTGTTTGGGAAACTCTTTATCTCTCCTTCCATTTTGAATGATATCCTCACTGGGTAGAGTATTCTTGGCTGTAGGTTTTTTCCTTTTGGCACTTTAAATATATTGTGTCACTCCCTTCTAGCCTGTAAGGTTTTTGCTGAGAAGTCAGCTGATAACCTTATGGGGTTTCCTTTGTATGTATCTTGTTGCCTTTTTCTTGCAGCTTTTAGGATTCTCTCTTTATCTTTAATTCTTGCCATTTTAATTATAATATGTCTTGGTGTGAGCCTCTTTGGGTTTTTATATTTTTTCTTTTCTTTTCTTTTTTTTTTTTTGCTGAGGAAGATTCACCCTGAGCTAACATCTGTGCCAAACCTCCTCTATGTTTTTGTATGTGGGACACCTCCACAGTGTGGCCAGTGAGTGGAGTAGGTCCACACCCGGGATCTGAACCCATGAACCTGGGCTGCTGAAGTGTAGCATATGGAAATTTAACCATTCTGCCAGGGGATGGGACCTGGTATTATCTTGTTTAGTGTTCTCTGTGCTTCCTGTACTTAGATGTCTGTTTCCTTCCTTAGGTTAGGAAAGTTTTCAGGTATTATTTCTTCAAATAGATTCTCTGCCCCTTTGTCTCTCTCTTCTCCTTCTAGGACACCTATAATACAGATGTTAGTGCACCTGATCTTGTCCCAGAGGTCCCTTAGACTGTCCTCATTCTTTTTAATTCTCTTTTATTTGTTCAGCTTGAGTGATTGCCTCTAGTCTTTTGTCCAGCTTACTGATCTGTTCTTCTATATCATCTACTCTGCTATTGAGTCCCTCTAGTGAATTTTTCATTTCTAGTATTGTATTCTTCATTTCTGATTGGTTCTTTTTTATATTTTCCAATTATTTGTTGAACTTCTCAGAGTTCATCCATTCTTCTCCCAAGGTCAGTGAGCATCCTTATGATTTTTTGTTTGAGTTCTTTGTCAGGTAGATTGTTTATCTCTATTTTGTTTAGTTATTTTTCTGGGGTTTTGTCCTTTTCCCTTACTTGGAACATATTCCTTTATCTCTTCATTTTGCCTCTTTCTCTGTACTTGTATGTATGTATTAACGAGGTCAACTACTTCTCCTGATCTTGGAGAGGTGGCCTTGTGTAAGAAATGCCTTATAAGGCCCAGCAGTGTGCTTCCCTCTCATCACCAGTCCAAATGTTCCAGGAGTATCCCCTGTGTGGGCTACATGTGTCCTTCTATTGTGGCAGGGTTGCTCTTGCTGCAGGTGCCTGGGGAGTCTAAGTTGTCTCCCTGGCTAGCCCATTGTAATGCTCAGCTGCATGGCTGCTATGGACCCATTAGTCACTTTATCAGGTATGGGGAGCCCCAGCACAGTTGGCTGTAAGGTCTAATAGCACATTCCTGTTGCAGTTTTTCTCTTAAGTGAGTAGGCCCCCAGCATGGTTGGTTGCTAGGCTCAGGGGCTTACAATTGCTGTAGGCCTCTGGCCTGCAAGGCTCTTGTCTGCTCTCTCAGGATTGCAGCTGAGTGGAGCTGGTCCCAGGCATGGGAGCACACAATAGTTTCAGGCTTTGGAAGGTGGAGCTGATCCCCTATGTAGCTGTTTGAGAAACACAAATCTACTGCAGCTGACAAGCCCTACTGCCCAAAGGGCCATACACACTGTCAACACAGTCCTTCCCTGTGTGCACATCCCAACCCACTGAAGCAAACCAAGTCACCCCACTGCAGAGGCCCCACTCACTCCACCAATACAGGCCTGCCCCTTGTGCATGCCCTGCCCCACAGAGATGGACCCACTCACTCAGCTGTAGAGGTTCCAGGCACCCCACCTGTGTGGGCCCACAAGTTGACTGAGGGCTTGCTGTTGGGTGGAGCCAGTCTTTAGGGCAGGGGGACTGTCCTTGCTGAGCTGGATTAAATCAGCGCTCTAGTGGGTGGGGTAGACCCCTGCACTAACAGGCCAGGGGAAGGACTCCAATGGCGTCTGCAGCACCTCTGTCAGGACTCCTGAACTAGGTCACAGTAATGACTCCTGCCAATGTCTCAGTCCCTGGGGAGGTCTCACCTCTCACCAAGATGCACCCAGAGCTTATCAAGTGAGTCTTTTCACCAAAGGACTGTGCACCTTTCTTTCTGGTGATTTTAAGTTGCTTTCTTAAATGGGTGAATTTGTGTGTGGGCTCTTTAAGAACCAGCTTTCTTCCCCTTATGTCCAATAGCTTTTCTGAGGGTATTCCCATTGTTGTTAATAGCTGGCAAAGCCAGATATTATGACACTTGTCTTGATTGTGCTGAGTCCAAAAGCTGCTTATTGTGGTAATGCTCCCCTGCTCAGATGCCCTACTGCTCCATGGAAGGCTTTGTACCTTAAGATTGCTCTTGGCCGGCTGTGAAGCACCATGGATAAAAAGCCGCTTTTTTCTCTCCAGAAAGGAGTTTCTGCCTCTTCCACCTCAGTCAGCACTGTCCCTTGTTGTGGGGGTTCTTTTGATCCAGTTTTCAGTTCTCTCTCAGGTGTAATTCTTCCAAGGGTAGTTGTAAACTTGTTGTGTCCATGGACAAGATGAGTTTTGAGTCTGTCTACACTGCTATCTTGACACCATCCTCAAGGTCAGTGTTTCTTAAAGTAAGGCCTGCAGATCACCTGCATCAGAATCCTCTGGACACTTGTTAAAATGCAGATTCCTGGTCACCCTTCAGCTCTCACTGAAATCAGAATCAGCAAGGCAGGAAATCTGGACTTTTTAGTAAGCATGGCTGGGGCATTCTTCTGTACCTCAAAGTTTGAGACTTTCTGACGTGGACATGTCCCCTCTACAGACGTCATCTAGAACCAAGGCAAGGGTAAGTCTGGTTGGGCAGAAGGAACCCTTATGATGTCCGTACCCAGATGGCTACCAGATGTCTGCATTTGTTTACCCCCTAGGGCCCTCTCATTCAGGATGTCCCATATCATATCTGTTTCACTGCCTCTCTCCCTCACTCAGGTTATGGTGCCACCAACCCATCCAGATGCCCAACTGAGAGACCTGGGAGTCATCCTATTTCTTCATTCTCAACATTTCATTGATTATTGAATCATCTGGTCAATATCACCTCCAAAGTCATTCTCAAAGTCTCCTCTTCACTGTTTCCCTCTTCCGTCACCTTAGATCATGACTTTTATCATTTCACCATTCATTTAACAAATATTTATCTACTAAGCACCTACTGTGTTTTTAGAAGATGATGAGTTCTCAGGAGACAAAGAGGCAAGGAAGAGGTAGAGAGTGTTGGGGAGTTTGGGGGAGAGGAGTGACAGGATTGCCAGGTTCTAAAGGATCCCTCTGGTTGCAGCACTGAAGGTAGACTGGGGAAGGGAGAGGCAGAAGCAGGGAGAATGGGTAGGATTCTACTGCAATATTCCAGGCAAGAGATGATACTGGCTTCTACCAGAGTGGTAACAGTGGAAATCATGATAAGTCATTGGATTCTGGCTATAATCTGAAGGTAGAACCAACAAGATCATTTGCTGATGGAAGGGAGGTGGGATTTGAGGATGAGTGAGTAGACAAGAAGTGACTGGAAGGGTCATTGTCACTAACCACTAACCAAGGTGGGGAAGGCTGCAGAAGGAATGAGTTGGTGGTGGGATGTGTGGGGAGGAGATGAGGAGCTCAGTTTTGGAACTATTTAGTTCATTATCTATTCCTGGACCACCCAATGGCCTCTTACTTGATTTCTGCATTGAGCCTTATCCTTCATGGGGCTGCCAGAGTGTTCTGCATAAAATGCCAAAAAAAAAAAAAGTTCCCATTTCCCTGCATAAAACCCTTCAGTGGCTCTCTGCTATGTGCAAGTTAAAGTTTAATGGTCTGGGATGGGTCTGTCTCCTGCCTGCCTCTCTAGTTTTCTAGCTCGGCCGTACCCTCTGATACTGATGTGTAGTGATTGCCCACAGGATGGGGCTATCACTCCTCTCTGCCTTTACTTATGCTACACCCTCTGCTTAGAATGCTTATCCCTGTCTGCGCCTTGAGAGCAAGTGTGGTGTTTTAGTCATCACTTTATCTCCAGCAACTAATACAGCAAACTGAATTAAAATCTCACTAGAGCTTTCTGGCGGAGGATAATCACAATTACCTCCATTTCACAGATGAAGAAATTGAGGTTCAGAAAAGTTAAGTAACTTGAACTGAACCTAAAATGATTATCTCAAAGTTGAACACAGACCTGTCATCTTCGAAAGCCATTTTGAGTATTCTACACCATACTAAACTACCTTTGTCTTTGCCTAGATTCAGATCTACCAGGCTCCTCTTTCTCCAGGGGGCCAAGTTGGCCACCATTTAACTGCCACATCTACACTTGCAAATCTCTTACAACTGAAATTCTTCCCCTGAGGGATTCTTTTGGGTTAATGGGCAAGCTCTGGCATGGCCATCCCCCGCACTATACCATAGTTTTAATAGTGCTATTGACATTACTTTTCTGGAACATTAAGATGTTGATCAAACAATTCTTAAATAACATTTAATTAGAGACTGGTTATAAAATGTGGTTCCCCAAAATAAATCCCGAGGTTGGGGTTTCACCTCCACCTCTCAGTCTGAGGCAGGGCGGAAGCTACAATATTCACGTCAGGAATCTTGTTTTCCTCAAGTTTAGCTTCTGAGGAATTTGCAGACCTGTAAGAGATGAAAACCAGGAACCTTTCACAGGATGATTGCTTACTTTTCAATTCCCATCTTTCAAGTAGCCTAATACTTCTTGGGACAAATAGAGTTTACTATGGAAATATCTTCTTGTAAGATGCAATTTAAAGACAGATTTCTTGTACTTTCATTTACGAATGCATTGTCAAAAAATTGTGTGTATTTATTCAACTTGTCCAAATAAAAACCAGATAAGGCTCAGAAATAGATTTCTTGACAATTTGACTTTCTGAGGCAGAGAGTATAGTAAAGAGCTTGTGGATATATTCTCCTTGGTTAAAAATTGAGTCAAACAAAGGAGCATGAGGGAATTTTGGGGGATGAGGAACGTGTTCATTTTCTCGATTGTGGTAATGGTTTTGTGGATATACACATAGATTAAAATCGATTAAATTGTGCATTTTAAATAGGTGCAGTTTATTGTGAATCAATTATACCTCAATAAAGCTGTAAAATCAATAAACAAAAAATTGAATCAAGCTATGTGTCCATTTATCAAACTTGTTAAAAAAATTGACCTTTTTTCCAGAGTTATACAAAACTCGTCCAAAAAGGGCCCAAAGATGAACCTATTTGAAAACCATAAGTCACTTTAAATGCATCTTACTATTATCTTGGAGTAAACACTGCAGAACTTGAGAATCACACGCAGTTTTGTTGAAACTGAAAATGGAAGGGGAGGCAGACAGGCTGTGCTGCTAGATTTGAGCCCCCATTTCAAGCAAATTCTGTTTCTGGCTGCTATCGAGTCACACCTGACCTATATTTGCTGTGTAAAATCAGAATGAAGCAGAGATGCTGTAAAGTCAGCGATAGACTCACTGAGTTATTAGAAGGCTGTCTCCCTCATGGCCCTGTGTTTGGGAAAGTGTATGTCTTTTGTGGTCATTCTGTTTATATTTCCATTCTCAAAGTTAAATATTGCATTTAGCTCTTCTATAATGGTGAAAGGTGTTGGTCCAAAAAAATATTTGTTGAATCTGACTTTCTACTATGAAAAGCAAGACGTGTGAAAGGACAGCGTTCTGTGACCCACGTGCACGCCTTCATTTGTGAGTGGCTCCCTCAAGACAAGAGCACTTTATTTCCGGGGATTAGAAGTGCCAGCAAAAATACAGTCATAAGTTTTCTAGTACATGTACTAGGCTATTATTAATTCTTTGTCTTGATATAACTATCTTATATTCCTTTGGGTAGAGACATTTTGGTTCTACTCTTAAATCTCAGAAAAGGAGATCTGATTCTGGAAAAAGGGAGAAAGGAGTAAATATTTCTTGTGTGCCTTTTACTAGTGACCTCCTGATTTTACTAAGACCCCATAGTAATAATTAGAACTCAACTCATATGCCTACTGCTTAACCATTTTGTGACAAAATGAAATAACCTGTTCTTTTTATAACCAGATTATTACAACATGAGTTCCCATTGGTCTTCTTTCCCAAAGTGAAGGTCCCTGAAGCCATCTTCTCAGTTATCAGTGTGAATTGCCCAGTAATCTGGGTTCCTGATAACCATATGGAAATGGGAAATGTTGGTGAGAACAAGTCCCTTTAGTTTTTCTTTCTGCTCAGCCTTCTTATATTGATGCCAGGCTCTGTCCATACTACTGTTGACTCTCATGAAATAGCCACTTTGATGGGCTCACCTGCCTTTTTTCAGCCCACCTCCAGCATATGTCTACTCCAGCCTTGGGTGGGAACCACTGCCCTCCCTACTTCTCTGAGTAACTCTGGCCAGGCTTGGGGATAATGGACAACATCGAGTGGTTCATAACTGCTATCTGAGGGGCCATTCAAAGACCACCAGCCAAAATCGTCCTTCCTAATCCCCATAGGCTTCTCAATATTGGGGGGAGCTCAACCCCTACCAATGGGAATTCCCACCCATTCATAACTGGAGTTGAATAAACTCCCAGTTCCAGAGAGAACCTGTCCTGCCCTCCTCCAGTATATGCCCACTCATTTCCAGCTTCTGGCAACTGACAGTGGGAGTGGATCCATTTCCTTCAGAAGGAATCTCCCGTGGCCTAGATGAGAGTTCACTGTACATTTCCCTAAGTCCAACATGTTTAGCCGTAAGTAACACCCTGTTGGAGACATCTTCCATCCAGTCCAGGTTGGGCTGGTACCAATGCTGTAACCCAGGACTTTTGTTGTGTTCTCAGAGTCAGGCAAAGAGGGCATCTGATCTGCAAATTGCTGATGGCTCAGCCTCAGGCCCAGCCTCCCACAAGAAAATGTGGGCACAAAAGACAGGTGCATCTCCCAGGTGGGAGACGGTGGTCTAAATCTGGGTTTGGAGGATAGCCCTGCTGAGACTCTGCAGAGGATAGTGCTGCCAAGGAGCCCCATTGACATTATAAATAGGATGCTCAACCTCTCAGCCAGAAGCCTTGGCCTTTGGGTTACTCCTCCACCTCAGGGTCTTCCTGAGAACAATGGGTGTGCTTTCACATTACATTTGCATGACTAAACAGCCTCATTACAATGGTCCCTCTCAACTAAATGAAGGGTCTTCCTTAAACACAAATTCCATTTTCTGCTCTCAAATGCAAAAACTGCTTGCCACCCACAAAATAGCAAGTTGCTACCTTAAAAGAAATTCAGGCCCCCAGCTGCACTGGGAGTGTGGCCCCCTGATTAGTGTCAGTGATCTGTTCTCAGGTAGTAATCAACACTGCTCAGACTCTGATAAAAACTCAGAGGGCACATCCTAGTTGGGAGTGATTCTGCTGGCTGCCTGCAGATGAGTCTGTATCGCAGTCTCTTTTCCAGAGTTGCTTCAAATTTTGAAATTATTTTACTCTTTGACATATTCAAGAAGAGGAAATACGATACAAAAAAGATAAAAATGTTAAGAAAAATCAGCCCTATGGAAATAAAGCGTCATGTGTTAGGCAACATGAGTTGGCTATGAGAGCAGGCGAGCTGGCTTGCAATTTTAAATGGGAGAGCAATTTTGAAGGGCAGAGGAAAATATCAGAAGGAGGTGAAGAGCGCTTAGGTCGATGCAATCAGAGGCAATAAAACGTGATGAGATGGCTTGTGAGGAGGAAAACTTCTATTTCCATGGATGTGTGATTGGCTGCAGCAAAGTTGTATGTCTAAAGAACTAAGTACCAGATTTGGCTAGAGCATTACTATTTTTTTCTACGCTGAAGAACAGACTCCTAGAGACATGAAAAAAAAATTCTTCAGGGAGAACAAAGGATATTTTGATTTTGCCAGGAAAAGAACGATGTATGGCTTCAGCATTCTGGAGAAGGGAAATGGTTAGAATCGGTGGTGAGCGATGAGAACTTACTGAAACAGAAGCGTGAGTGATCCTTGAAGAACACGATTTGCCAAGGACACTGTTCTCCCAGCATTTACCGCCTTTTACCAGAGACTTTTATAATCAGTCATGCATATAAGATAGATGAAGAAAAAAATTTCAGACAAATGACCCTAATTTAAATGCAGTCCCAAAGTTGACAGAGCCATCAAGAATCCTATCACGGCCACAAGATTCACCAGGCATGGAAGAAGGTAAACTTTCCAAACTCACTGTATTGTACAAAGTCCCCTGGGTTCAGCTCAGCTGGAAAACTCTCTGAAAAGGAGGGGCTGGGATAGAAATTTTATGTCTGAGTTTGTTTTGAAAAATCATCTGTCATGTAAACTCTTACCGTAAAACGTTTGTGTTTTATTTTTGTTTCATTATCGTTTTGATAATTTTATTATTCAAAGTGCATTTGAGGAACACAACCCCAATTTCTAACATTGTGTGGGCAGGACGTAAAGTTTTAGGTTCTAAGTTAGTGTTTACACAGTATGAAGGTTTTTAACAATGTGACTTCATTTAAACCTCACGGCAGCCCTGGAGGGAGGGATCCAGGTCCAGTTATTTGCCTGTGGTCGGTCAGGGAGCATTAGTATTTGAATGCAGATCTGCCTGACTCTCAAATCTATTTTCTTTCCTCTCCTAGAAGGCTGCCTTCTAGGAATTACCTCATTAAAAAGGACTTTCTGGCTTTCACCGTGACTGACTTTCCTAATAACACGCGCACCCACACACGCTCGCTGCACACACCTACTCCTGCACATGTGCAGACTAACTCTTATGTCTTGAAGACGCTCCCTGATTTAAATCTCGATTGTCAAATTTAAATTATTTGGAAATCACAAAGCACTTCAAGGTTTTTCCCCACTTAAAAAATGCTCCCAGCGAGCAAAGTAACACGGAAAACAAAAGAACGTGCTTTGGAGAAAGAGCTGAGGCACGTTAAAGTACAGATGGGAGATGGCAAAATCAAAGCCATATAATCATTAATCACTTAATTCCACCAATACTTATTAAGTCCTACCATGGGTCTAATGCTTGCCTCAGAGCAGATTCCCCCAAATCGTTAGCTCCTTTTTGAAACGTGGCAGAATGAAAACAAATAAGACGAGAGAGAGAGAAAAAGAGACAAAAAGAGAGACAAAGTATATTTCTACTTGCTTGTAAAAATTGTTGCTTTCCTACACTGGAAACTTTCGGATTAAAAGCTAAAGTTCAAGATTTGGCTTAACCAAAAGGGTTCTGATCTTTCCGTGAGCTAGCTGGACCCTAAATTTTTCCAAAATAATTGTATCTCCTCTAGTTTCCCCTTTCCTTATTTTTGTCTTTAGAAAACTTGAGATTTGATGCTCTATAAGAGAAATTATATGTCTTACATTGAAAATGAGTAAAAATATATTTAATGAGAAGAAACTAACAGATAGGTTCATGCTTTGTAACTCACTTCTTTTTTTTTTTTTTTGAGGAAGCTCAGCCCTGCGCTAACATCTGCTGCCAATCCTTCTCTTTTTGCTGAGGAAGACTGGCCCTGAGCTAACATCCATGCCCATCTTCCTCTACTTTATACATGGGACGCCTGCCACAGCATGGCGTGCCCACCGGTGCCATGTCTACACCTGGGATCCAAACTGGCAAACCCCAGGCCGCCGAAGCGGAGTGTGTGCACTCAACTGCTGCGCCACCAGGCCAGCCCCTGTAACTCACTTCTTAATGTAATTATTTTTCTGGTCCTCTTAAATTCAGATTTTTGTCCCAAAGTCTGATTTTTGTTTGTAAGAACAAACAAAACCCCCAAAACGTGGCATGCTATTGTACTCAAACAATTTGTTTAACTTTCACTAATTAAATTTAGCAAATTTGCTTTGCGTAGGGAGTTCAGCTCCATTACTAATGAGAAAGATGGAAGGAGTCTGGCAAAGCCAAGATATGTGTGTGTGTGTGTGTGCGTGCACATATGCATGAGTGTGACTGCGTGGGTGTGAGTGTGTGTGGGTGAAGTGTGGGATGTTTAATTAAAGGATGGGGGCGGGGCTTGGCAGGGAGTCCTCTTGCTGAACAAGGCCTGTTTGCAGCCTCCTCAGGAATTACCTGGGAAGTGCAAGGACCTGAAAAGGTTGTGCATGAAGTAGCCCCTTGGCTGTCCCCTGAAGTGTCTGTTATCAGGAGGAAATGTGTACTTTTTGAGGTGAGATCAGTTCTGTGCTCTGAACCGAATGATTTTTCGTTTTTTGTTCTGATAACAAGCTGGTGGTAAGCTTCACTGAACTGAGAAATTGTAAACTCTTAGAAAAGGCTGTCTAAAGATAACAATTCAATGTTTCTCGGTAATGTATTCTGGATGAATCTGATAATTTAAAGCCCACTTCACCAAAATGGGAGTGGTGCTTGCGTCCTCTTTATCTTCAATTATGTCTAATCTGTTTCTAATTCAAACACTGTGCTGCTGTTGTCAGATCAAATATAGATTTTAAATGTTTTATGCTTCTCCGCTGGGAAGGTTTAAAATGTATGCAGGCTGTCTGTCAGGACTGTGCCGGTTGAATCTAATAAAGTTTTAGATAAATTTAAAGGAAATAAAAGAGTACTTAAAAATGAAATGATTCATGGTTCATGAGATGGAACGTGTTTAATGAATGGCAGTTGGGGAAAAGTTATGGCGGTGTCTCCGTGGATGGCCTGCTTCACCTCTACCAGGCTCTCCTTGAATAAATACATTGTGTCTTTCAGCTTGTAAGACAGGAGTTCAGAAACCGATTTAAAAATCAAGTCATCTTCCGGTTTGATGTGAACAGGACCTCATAAGCATGTGGGCACGGGACTATAATCCGTGGTTTTTCATTCCACATGATGACACTCCATCATGGCCAGCAGATTGGAAAACATAGTTGCAGTTTTCAATCACCGAATAGGATGCAGCTGCTATTGTTATTAGAATTCTTTTTTTCCTGCTGATTTATGCAGATGCACTCCAGGTATCTGAGTGCTGTGGAATATCAAAGCAGAAACGTGTTCCAGGATCATATGGAGCACTGTTAGACCAGGGGTCAGTAAGAGGGTTATATTTGTAGAAATACTACCCGGGTAAACTTTGGAGATCTCTTCCTGGATTGATTAATTTAGGGAAAGCAGGGAAGAAATGTTTTATCAGAGCTTAGACTATGTTTCTTTCTTATGAAATTGCCGTTTCATAGTCAAGAGTGTTTAACTGGGGCTTAAAGGTGAAGGCGCGGGAGCAATTTGCCACCACGCAGATTTTTCTTGGGTTTGTGTCTAATCCCTTTTGGACTGCAAACTGGTATAGCTTTTGCTGCACTGGCTGTCTCTCCTGGTTTCGTTTTGGAAGGGTTGTTCTGGAGTATCCTTTAAACATTAATTAGAATTAGTGCTTAAAAGCAAAAGGCTTTGAAGTTTTGAAACCATAATCCTTGCAGGTCCCCATGTTCTCTCTCCTTCAAGTTTATCTTAAGAGCAACAATATTTTTATCTAGGGTAAGACTCTAGCATGATAAAGAATAGTGGGACTAAGCTGATTCCTAGGAGGAAAAAAAATCAATTTACTGATCTCTTAGCTCACTTTGGCTTGACCCATTTACAAAACTGACATTAAAAATCTAAGAAAAAGGCATTTCCTTCACCCGTGACCCCCACTGCATCTTTCTTTTCTTCAATACCTTGAGGTCAAATTCCTGTAAACAAGCAATATTTTTTTCTTACACAAACTCTGTAGGGATACAAGAAAAATCTCTCCATTTATTTGTAGTAGCCTTTTCCTTTGGTTTCTTTCTGACTGGTTTGTGCTTTCTGTCCACCTCAAGATGTGTAGGTCCACGCTATGAGGAGACAATTCTATTTTCTGAAACGATATGTTAGGTTTTCCCACTGAGCATCAGTTTTGCTTTTGTAACTAAAGTTGCCACTGACAGTCCAACTATAAAGAAAAAGAGAGGATGCAGGCATGAGGGCAGAGTACCCACAAACACACAACACAAGGGGCTCTCTCTCTCCGAGGGGGTTCCAGATGCCTGGGATTGGTAGAGCCTTCAGAACAAGAAATGCCACCTGTAGTCCCATATGAGCCCAGGTTAGACGATTTCTCTATAACTCATCTCTGAACTCCTTTCTCAGTGTTGACCCCAGCACAGTTTGTGTCTATGCAATACAAGAAAGTGCATTAGGTTTATTTCCTCACGGGTCAACCCAACCCCATCTACTGACTCAGAGTGGGTCTGCCTGGTTGCAATTACCATTCTTGGAGAGTATCCCATGCATTTCCTTTGATAATGGAAGTCCTTTTCCATCTAATCTTTATTTAATTATTTTTAATGAAGCACTAATGAGGGGCCAGTCCCGTGGCCGAGTGGTTGGGTTTGCCTGCTCTGCTTCAGTGGCCCAGGGTTTCACCGGTTCAGATCCTGGGCACGGACATGGCACCGCTCGTTGGGCCGTGTTGAGGTGGCATCCCACATGCCACAACTGGAAGGACCCACACCTAAAATATACAACTATGTACTGGGGGAATTTGGGGAGAAAAAGCAATTAAAAAAAAAAGGAAGATTGGCAACAGCTGTCAGCTCAGGTGCCAATCTTTAAAAAAAAAAAAAAGGAAGCACTAATGAAAATCTTGACCTCTATTTCTGAAGTCATTTTTGGAAGCTCGATGGTTGAAGTCTTTCTTTAAAAACCTAACCATTGTATAATTATAAGAATATAGGAGAAAACATTAAAATAGTATTGTTTTACTATTTTTCAAGTTTAAGTTTCTTATAGGAAAGGGAGAGAGAAGAAGAAAAAGAGAAAGAAATTTATGGAGTTTGTAGTCCACTGAAACCCACTCCTGTTCCACTCTTTGTCCCCAGAAGGAGAAGGGAATGAGAAAACAAGTATAAGAATGTCATGGAAATCAAGGGCAAGAGGAATAAGCCACGTGTAGAAAACATTGCCCAGATGTCAGGAAATGTCACACCAGCATGGGTACTCAAAGGAATGTGTTCAGGGGATTGTCAGGCTTCTGACATTAATTGATGCCCCTAAGCACAATAAGGAGGAAATATACATTACAGGGAGGATTTTTTTTTTTTTTGACGAAGTACACCATGCACTGATAAGCCATTTACACTTCCAGCCAGACAAGAGTTAATTTGAGGATGCTGTATGGCTGGCTGCCTTAGAAATGTAATGAAATGACACTCAAAAGTGGAAACATTACAGTTTTACTGAGAAAAGGCAAAATGGGAGGGAAAGGTTAAATTGGCCAGAAGACTGAGAGTAGGAGAGAGAAAGAGAACTGGAAGCCTGGGAGAGGAATTAACTGTTCCAATGTTTTCCCACTGAGGCTGGTGGAAGAAATAGACACACCAACACGCACACAAACACGCATCCACACACACACATTTACACACACAAACACGCATAGGTTGCAAAAGGATGATAAGATATATTATTTGTACAAAGATACAGAAAATGATTTTTTAGAATATTAAAAAGACCCTAGATTACAAGATACCATCCATATTCTTTGGTGTTGCTAAAAAGATATTTCAGAATGTTAGCGTAGAAGCATATGGACAGAATACCAGGAGTCCTAGTTGTTATACAAGAGGCTGTTTGATGGTTGCACACCAAACTAGAGGATTCATTTTAATGATTCAGTATCATCTTCTTGTGTGGTGTTTCCATGAGTGCCACCCCAGGCCAGCGTTTCTCTCACTCTGCTTCCAGGGAAAGAATTTGGACAGTCCTTGGGTCTGGAGTTACCCGCTGGGAATAAGGTATGAATCTAGCACGGTGCTGGGGTCTGTGATGGACATAGACAAAGTGTGTGATGTAATCCTTCTCTTTAAAGAATCCCCAGTCAAGGGAGAATACCAAATGGATACACTTAACACAAGTACAGACCTACTGTTCTACCCTTAGACAGGAACAAGTGGCCCTCTGCCCTGTGCTCCACACTTAGGGGGCCTTGTGTTTTGGGTGCTTTCCTCAAAAATTTCAAAGTCTCCCCATGGTGTCTGAGGCCGGTCAGCTGGCAGTGCTGTCGGGGCAGGGCTGTCGTGAGCCAGGACCAAGACTTGCATGGGCCTCCGTTTCTCTCCCACCCTCTATGCCTTCTGTGGGGTTGCCCTGAGGAGCTCTAGGCCTCGTGCCTTGGGTCCTGGGGCTCAGCTCTGGTTCCAGGAGGGTGTCCTTGCAAGCAGATTGCTTCTGCTGCTTAGAACAGCATTTCCTTCATTGGATCATGTGCTACTGGGCTGCCAGAATGGTGCTGACACGCTGATTTGGGTTGACTCTCACTAGCACTGAGAGAAGATGCATTTTGGGCTCTGGATTACTGATGATCCACTGCTGCCCTTCTGGACTTGAGCTGGGTGTGTTGGCTTCAACCATGGTGCTACCTCTGGCCTAGGGCACCTGAAAGTGGCAGGGGTGGTGGCAAGCATTCTTTACCCTGTGTGACCTCCACTGCTGGCCCTCAGGGAGGTCATCCCACAGACTCCACAGGCTCTGTGCCAAAGGTCAGGCAATCCTCTGGGTGACTGAGTTTATCTCCAAGGGTTTGGGGACTATTGTTCCCTAATAGCAGTGAGCCCTTCCAGTTGATGTCTCTTGCTTTGAATGGATGTGGCAATGCTCTCCCTGGTCTATTTTGAGCCGTGCTGGCTGGGGATGGACATTCTTTGGATTAATGGGTTCCTGAATGATACTGTAACCAGAATTAAATAAACGATATTAGAAAACTACAAACCACAGGCAGGTTCTGAAGAGCAATGCCTTGTGAGTAATAACATCGCTGCCACCTTCCTTTCTGTGTGGGAGACACGAAATTATCTGGGTACAGTATGATTAATAACAAAGAACAGGAAGAGATGGTGCCTGAACAATATAACGAAGCTTCCCATGCCTCGAGTGGACGGTAACAAATATACAACTCTTCTCTACCTATTATTCTAAATCTTCATTGAGAAGTCACTTGGCTTCACACGGGCCCAAGAATTTTATAATGCACTTTTTAATCAAAATGCCAAAAATAGTTGCTGGGGCCTCGAATACCCTAGAGATGGCCCTGACAGGGTCTAATTAAATGTACAACCAGTGTTCTAAATGCTTATCAGTGATTCATCAAGCATTTACTTTATTAAGAATTTTTTATTCTTAATTGTGAGATGTTGAAAGCCCAGAAAGTATACAAAATAAAATAACATGCATGAATCCACCACTCTAACATTTTGCTGATATTTGCTTCAGATGTATTCTTTTTAAATAAGTAAAACATGATGGATACAGGGAAAACGTACCCCCAGTCCCTTCCTCTTTCTTCCTTTCACAGAGGTAGCCCCCGTCCTGACGTTGGTGAGTATCTTAGTATGGGGTCCTCTAGAAGCAGACCTGGAGACAAGAATTTAAGCACAAGTAGTTCATCTGCCAATTGACCCCAGGGAGCAGCTGTAGTGAAGTGGGGAGGTGAGACTCGGAAGGAAAGGAAGCCAATGCGATGTGATGATGAGCAGGTTCTCCTCGTGGGCAACTGAGGCTCAATCCCATAAGAGATGAGCCCCAGAATTGCTCCATCTGAGGGCTGAGGAGGCTGGGGTATTTACCTACCAACTCCCTCTGTCGTTGGCTGTAAACTCCTTGGCATTCAGGCCTACCCCATGAAGGGGCTGAACATTCTCCAGCCTTCTGGTAGAGAGTAAGGTATTTGTCTAAGAAGCCGGAGGGCTAAGGAAGAGTGAGCGTGGAGGGAATTCGGGTGGGGTCCCGACAGCATTTGCTGTAGCCAGTGTTATTGCCCTACATGGTGTACTGTCTACATTTGTATGTAGCAAAAAGCAATATAGAGTATTGTCCTGTGGGCTTTTAAGTTTTAAATAAACGGCATCACATTAAACACATTCTCCTACAACTTGTTTTTTTTTAGACGCTTTATTTCCATTTTGGGTTATTTATTTATTTATTTTTTTGAGGAAGATTAGCCCTGAGCTAACTGCTGCCAATCCTCCTCTTTTTGCTGAGGAAGACTGGCCCTGAGCTAACATCCGTGCCCATCTTCCTCTACTTTCTATGTGGGACGCCTACCACAGCATGATGTACCAAGCGGTGCCATGTCTGCACCCGGGATCTGAACTGGTGAACCCCAGGCGGCCAAAGTGGAACATGCGCACTTAACCACTGCGCCACCCGGCCGGCCCCCCCACGTTCTTTTGTATACGTGGGTCTGTTTCTAGGCTTTCTTTCTGTTGATTTGTTTTTACTTGCACTGACGTAAATATTATAGTTTTATAGTAATCTTTCCTATAGGGTGAATCCACCTTTATTATTTAAATTTTTCTCGGCTATCATTTGTTTTGTACTCTACCTGAATTTCAAGAGCACCAAGTTATGTGAAATACGCTTTTAGTACTTTGATTAGAAATACATTGAATTTATAGAATAATTTGGGCAGAATTGTCATCTTTATGTATTGAGTCTTCTTTTTTTGTGAACCAGGTATATGTTGTATTGTGTTTTTTATAACCTTTATTTTACCTTTATTGCTCCCTTGTATATGCTTTATCAGATTTATTCCTAGATATCTTAAGTGCTATATTGCTATTGCAATGTATCTTTAAAAAATTACCATGTCTAATTGATTGGTAGTGATGTATAGGAACGATATTTATCTATGAGTTTTCAAATTAATTCTAATAATGTAATTATTCTAGGTCTATTTATGTTTTTCCTTCTTTTTTAGTCCATTTCATAAGTTACTTTTTTCTGGGAAATTATCCATTTTGTCTAACTTTTCAGTGTTATTTTTATAAAGTTCTTATTTTCAAAGCACTATATACAGATGTACTTTTTGGACATCTCTTGTATCTGTCCATTCCTAATATCTTATTTGGGCCAGGACTCTTTTCTTATCCATCTTACAAGAAATTTGTCTATTTTATAAGTCTTTTGAATGATTCAGTTTTTATTTCTTTGTTTTTATTTGTTTGTTTGTATTTCATTAACTTTTGCTCTCGTGTTTATTATATTCTTCTACTTTCCCTGAGTTAAAGCTTTTGTTTTGTTTTATTTTCATTTGATTTTCTCTTAACTTCTTGATTTGGATTCTTAGCTCAGTATCTTTTAATCTTTTTTCTTTTCTAATATATTCATTTAGTACCAATAATTTTCTCTCTAAATATATGCTGTAGCATTATACCATAATTTTTGATACATAGTGTTTTTGTTGTCTTTCAGTTTTAATTTTCATTATGATATCATCTTTGACCCATAAATTATTTTGAAAGTAAAAAAAGTTTTTAAATACCTAAATATTTGCAAGATTATTTTTTGTTATTTATTCTAACTTTACAGCATTATCATTAGAACATACTGTCAGTAGGATAGAGATCCTCACCCAGCCACCCAAATATTGATTCTAGAATCACCATTTCCAGCCCGGACCTCCTTCAAGCTTTGGTTCTCCATTTATAATTCCTCCCTTGTCACTTTCACCTGGATGTCTCATAGGCCCTTCACACTCACAAAAGCAGAAGTGAATTTCTTATGTCCTTTCCCTTCCTCCCACCCCTGTAACACTGACTGTTCCTCCTGAGTTCCTTATCATGGTGAAAGATTCCACTATCTTCCCTGTCAGGGAAGCTAGAAACTTCAGCCCTCCCTCCACATGCATATCAAAACAGAGAACAGGTTCCATCTATTTTACCTCCTCGGTATTTCTTGTATCTATCCCCCTTCAGCCCATTGCTCCTGCCATGATTTGACCCTTACCGTCCCTCTCCTGGGTCCTCATGTCCTCCCTTTGCTTCTCCTGTCTCTATAGTGGTGCCCTCAAATCTGTTCTCCATGTAGCACTACATTAATTGTTCTGCATGCAGAACTTATTTTGTCTCCCCTTGCTTTGCACTCTTGGATGGCTCCCCATTGTTTACAGGATAAAGGTGAATCCTGACATGATATAGCCCTGCCTGCCTCTCTCACTAGCTCTGCCCTGGTCTACGTCCCAGCCATAGGAACAACTTGCTGTTCCCAAATAGTACCAGGCTTCTATATGTTTCTGTGAGAGTTCTCAGGCTATGTCCTCTCTTCTGAATGCATTTGCCTTGCTTTGTCTACTAGGCAAACACTGCAAGATTCAGCCCAAGTTTCACCTCCCCCAAGAAACCCTCTTGGTAACTCCTACGCGGTAAAACTGACCACTCTCCTTTTATTTACTCTCTCAGCCTTAGTCGGGCTCCTCTGGCTAGACTCGAAGCTCCTTGAGGGCAAAGACCATTTCCAAATCATTTCTCTATCTTGTGTGTTGGATGAATGAAAAAAATGAGTACTGATTGTGAAGAAAAATCTAGATTCAGAGCCCGTTGGATGTTGGGAGTCTTAAGAACTATCCTACCTCTTTCCAAAGTAAGTTAAGCTCTCTCTGGAATTTCAGAAGACGTGTGGGGTGAGCAGAGCTGAGTGTTAGCTCTTCTCAGTTGATAAAATTATAGGAGTACAATGTGTAAATGCTAACAGAAGAAGCACATGAAAGGAAAACTTAATTAAATTATGTCTTGTAAAAACTCATAGGGCATCCAGTTTCTTTTAAAAAGAATGTTTATCAGTTGTTCAAAATCCACTTAGTTTAGTCTTTAAAATCATTTCATTATCATTTTTGCTAATAAGCTAAGCCCTAAGCGGGAAAAAAAGACTCATAAATGCTTCCTTAAATAAAAAGTATTTACTTATAGTACTAGCCTAGTTTTCATCATCGCTTTTAACATCAAAGGAACTTTGTTGAAGCATTTTCTCATATTTACTTCCTCCTTTTCTTCTCCACATCCCTACTTCTCTCCATAGATTTAAGTCCAATAGATTTAATGAAAAGAGCAGCACTTGGAAGAAGCATCCAGAAGCATAGTAAGGATGAGAATCTTACCACTTCAGATCAGGCAAAGAAAGACAAACAGAAAAATCTCCTAAGATTCCCTTTTCTCCTTGATTAGTTTTAATACAGTTCTAGATTGGAGCACAAAGTATGTATCAAGTAAGTACAGGGCAGCCTTTCCCAAACTACGATTCATTGAATAGCAATTCATGAGATATTAAATAGGTCTTTGGGTGAAAAAAGTGTTGGCAAGGGGTTCCTTTCAAAGTACATAAAAGGCTCTGAGAAGTCCTGCAGTAAAAGCCTGTTTAACTGCATTTAACTCAGCCTTTCCCAACATTTAATTGATTATAAAATCCTTTTGTATGGAGCACCTATTAACATGCTGCAAAACACATCCTTTGGATAAAAATAGTCTGATTTGAGGGCAGATGTTTCACTTAGTGAAGATTATTCTGAAGTAGTAGAGAGTTAATGAACATCTTAAACAACCTGAAAAGCAGTGTCAGAAGATTTTTAAAATGCTGTCAAGAACTCATAAAATATACATTATATTGTGTAGCAATATTGTAAGATGCTGTATGATACATTAAAATCATCAGATTATACCCCATTACCCTACAATCTTCTAATCACATATTTATGCATTTTACATTGTATCTGCAAAATGACTTCTGTTATAAATATTGTGCTTGAATTATAGAAGTACGCTATAACCCTAACTATAATGGATTCCGTGAAATAAGAAAGTAGCAGCTTCAGATAATGAGAGTATCAAGGCAAAAGAATGATTAAAAATTATAGCATCACAGAACTTTAGAGCTAAAAGGAAACTTAGGGATCATTTTAATCTAATCCCCTCTTTTTAGATAAAAGATAATTGACAACCATTTCTGAGGTCCTCAAGGAGAAGAACAGGTGGCAAGAGTGTAGAAAAGATAGGGAACACTGGGGCCAGCATTGTTCCTTATGCAAGAGGTAGCAAGAAAGGGTCAAGTGCTCTGGGAAGATGAGGTTAGCGTTTTGTAAGAAGGAAGTCTGAATACAGGATGGCTGACATCCTTATCTTTGTCAGTGACAGGTGTGAGGAATTATGCAGACAAGCAATATGATTGGCAGGAGACAGTCACCTAAGCAGACCAATGCGTTGGAGGAAGGGAAGGGTCCTGAAGCCAAGAGGCATCGAGATGACTGACACTTAACCAATTGCTCATAAGTAACAACTACCTCAAGTAAGTAGACTTTTATCTTCTCAGAAAACAGCACCGCTCACCTAGAACCCCAGCAGGTCCTAATTCAGCCATGTTAAGTGTTCCACAGAGTGTGTATATTCTCCAGGGCCAGAGGTGATTGGATCAGAAGTGGACACTGGCCCAACTTCAGCCTCCTCTCCTCTTTGGGATACACCCAAGCTGCCGATGTGTCTAGAATGGCTCCATCCTGCCAGCTGCCTTGCTCTTCCTCTGCTCAGAAGCAGCTCCATTTTGCCAGATAAGTGGAGGATACATCCCAAGGAAACGCTTTGCCATCAGGCCATGGTGTCGGGTTCTGACAGATTGTGTGGCCGATTTGTCATTCACTGCGAGTGTCTTAAAGTCTCTATCAGAGAGCAGGCGTTGCACATTTGTGGAATTCAGTGATTGTTTTCTATTAAAAGCACAGTGTTAGAGCTCTGAAGCTGTCAAGTCAGGATGATGTTGCCACATCCTCTGATGCAGCCCTTTCTGGATGATTTTTAAGTGGTAAAGTGTTAGGTTTCTGAAATGAGAAGAGATCTCAGAAAAGCTAATAAAAACATCCAATGAATAAATCTGTCCTCACACATTAGCTGAGTACTCAGTGTGCCCAGCATTATGACAATCATAATAAATGTCTATGTGCACTCATTCTATTACATATGTTATATCAGATATAATACTATATATTATATTATTAACTATATCATATTTTGTCCAATTCCCTTTAAATTTTTTAAAAATTTTAAAATAGTAATGAAAAGTAAATTGTTGAAAAAAGTGAAATTTTTGTGATGAGACTTTAGCCATATTCGTAAAATGAGTTTATGTGCCTGAAGGAACAAATATTTAAAATATAAGCAATAAAGCCCAGATATATTTCTGTACTGCATACTTACAACTGGGGAAAACCAAACAGAGTTCAGGAAAGAGGAGCATGAAGGACAGTGTGATGTAGCCCCCTGGATCCTCTTTTAGTGGACTTGTTGCCGCGGCTGCTGGGAGTGCTGCTGGCAGACAGTCTTAGCCATCAGCCCCTTAGGGTTGCCTCAAGTCTACACAGCCACCTAGCCAAGGTCATGCCCTTCCCAGGGAAGCCCACCCCCAATGGCTGATTGATGCAAGAGCATAGAGGCTATCTTGCACCAGCACCAGGAGACCTCTTATCTCCTAGAGCTGGAGGGCAGAAAGAACTGTAGACCAGGCCCAAGACGTAATCATCAAAGTAACTGAGCATCCAAAGATGAAGTCTCCTGATGGAGGCAGGACTGTCATGTCAAAGTCAGGGCCCCAGTTGAGGAAGAACAGGACCCTGACTGGCAGGATGAAGACATCTGGGTTGATGACCTCCAAAATCTTGAATTTTTGTGGATGAAAATATTGCAATTGCAGTCAATGGCAAGGTCAAAGTGGATCCTGATACGGAGAGAATGATGAGATGGTTAATAGAATGTGATGGATGTGTTTGGCACCCAGATTGTCCACTGGGGTGGCTCTTGGTCTTCCTTATCCAATTTTGATGGTGAATGGGCAAGAGTGGCAATTCAGACCTATCGGGGGTGAGGGTCCTGGTCACACCTCTCACCACACAGGTATGCCACTGAGATCAGTGGAGATGCGGGCTAAGGGTGAGTGGAATCTAAAATGGATGGTAGAGGAGAGTGGAGATGAGTATCGGTTGTGGTCCTAAGGCTAGCTACGGCGGCGGGGGGACTATAGTTTCCTTCAGGAAGAGGGGTCCATTGGAATCCCAGAGTTGCTTCTTTCAGAACATATATGAAGTTGTGGATCCTAGCAGTACGAGGTGTGGCTGAGATGGACATAGAAATGTGCTGTGCAGATCCCGTCTCAGTGAAGAACTTGCAATGTGGGCAGACAGCCTTCAGATGTTAATCCCTGAAGGATGGTCTCAGCTGCAGAGAGGCACCTCAGCAAGACTAAGCCCTTCTTGGGGGTGCTTATATCCAAAGACTAATTTATGAAGGGGTATAAATTGCCTGGCCGTTTTGGGACAACATGGAAGGGCCCCTCTAGTCCCAGCTGAGGCTCTCTTTGGGCCTGCATTGCAGCTCAGTTCTCCCTCTGCCCACTCCTGCTTCCTTACCCTCCATATCACAGATGATCCCAGGGCACTCCTTTGTAAATATCTTGCATGCTAAATTCTGTCTCAGAATCTGCTTCCCAGAGAACCCATGTGCAACAGGGAGGTTTTATTTGATTGTATATTTTAGTTATTGTGTCTCATATTTATTTTAATTTAAAAAAGTCACCTCCTGCTACCTCCCACTCCTAACCCTTTTCGTGCCTTTGATTTGTCCTGTAGAAATCTGGTTTGGGCTATTTGTTTCCTCATGGTGTCATTTAACTCGTTGCTACATTGCCTGTATTTCCTGTAAACTGGAAACTAGATATAAAGTTTTGATTGGATTGAAGTTCAACATTTTGGAGAAGAAGACATTTTGAAAGAACTGTGTGCTTCCCATTGCATCATCCCAGGAGGCGTAGTGACTCGTCGTCCCACTTTGATGCTGCCAAGATGGATCTGTCTGACCCTCCATTGTAACACTGAGTTTCTCCGCTCATGACTATCAGGGAATATGTGGAATAATGCTGTGGTCAAGTTGCCCACAAACCTTTCTTCTAATGATTACAGCACCCATTGACAATCTTTGCTTGAATTTCTTTAGGGGCCGCGAAATGATCTATTTCTATTTTTCTTTCCACATTGATTGGCTAGAATTCTTCAAAGATTTTCTTCATCTAACCATGGCTCTTTGAAGAGTTCACACAAGAAAGATTCCTCCAATGGTGACAAAAACAATTTTTTATGCATGTGTAATTTTGGGGGTTACATTTTAATTTTGTTTTGTTTGTGGTTTTCTCTTTGTATGAGTTTCATATTATTAATCGACAGCATTTTAAAACATATTTAGTTGTCTTGATCGGTTGCAGTTATTTTTATTATTTTTCTATCATAGGAATTTAGAAATATATAAAAGTAGAAAGAATAGTTCAACCAACTTGATTTCCTGTACAGCATTTGACTTTAACAATTATCAAAATTTGGTCAATCTTATTTACCTTTCCTCTACTTCTCCACAGATTATACTAAAGCCAATCTTGGACCTAATGCCATTTCATCTGTAGACAGTTCAGTCTATATCTCTACAACATAAGAACTATAAATAAAAACAAAAATAAAACCATAATCCCATTATCACATCTAAAAATTAATGATTTCTTAGAATTATCAAATACCCAGTGTTCACATTTTCTGATTGTATTAAGAATCTTTTTAAAAAAAATTCTTTGTGATACTTTTTGGCTCCTGATCCAGACAAGTTCCACACATTGTAATTGGTTTATAATTTCTCAAGTCTCTTTTGATTTGTAGGTTTCCCTCCATTTCTTTTTTTCTCCAATTTTTGTTATTGTTGAAGAAACAAAGTTACTAGTCCTGCAGAGTTTCCCAAAGTTTGGATTTTACTGATTGCATCTTTAAGTTGTCATTTAACATGTTCCTCTGACTTGTCTATTGCTAATTGGAGCAAATTTGATCCTTTTTTTTTTGTTTTTTGCAAGACTACTTTATAGAGAGTGGTGGTTTTCTCCAACAGGAGGCACATGGTGTACGACTGTCTGTCTTTCTGTGATGTGAGCATCCACTGATGATTATTGCCTTGATTCATTTATCTATCAGAAGTTGCAACATGATATTTTCTTATTCTACTAATTATCCTTTACTTCTTAGCTGGACTACTTCTATAAAGAGAAAATGTCCCTTATCTACTGTTTGATTATTGTTTATATGGGAAAAGTGGTATCAATACTCAATTCTTTCCCTTTGTCTTTCAGTTTTCAAAATAATGAGTTAGTTCCCTAGCATCCTCCAGATGTAACTGTTAAGTTATGGTGATTTTTTTTTTTACTATCATTATAGCTTATGGATTTAAATAATTTCAATCTCGTGCTATTATTACTCTCTTTTATCTTAAACTGCGTCAACTTAGATTAGTGGGAGCCTATTAAGTTTGCACCTGAGCCCTTTGACTTGACCCTAGTAGTCTTTGCTAGCTTCCTGGTTTTCAGGTCTGATCAGATGTTGTGTTTATCCTTCACCCAGGCCTCAGCCCATTTGGATGATGTTTTATATTGCTAAGCACCTGGCTTATTCCTGGAAAGCATAGTTTGAAAAAATAAATGGGTATAACCTCTAGCTCAGGCTTGAAGAGGAACTGTGGATTCAGCAGGATTTCCAATTGCTCTCCTCATTGGCAAAGGAAAAACAAGTGTCCTCCATTAAGGGAAGTGAGCTCACCCCATCACAGCCTTGAGCAACACTAAGGCAATACACTGCATGGCAAATTACGCACGTTGGCCAGGGGGTCAAGGAGAGTTATGAATGCCGACACGGAAAGCATTGAGCACTGATGTCAATGAAGAAGGTATCTGGAAGCAGGCAGTTTGTGTTTGCTTCACTATCTCAGATCTGTAGGTTGAATTCTGAAGCAGTCCAGGATGCAATCATGGATTATTCCATCTGTGAACTGTACAATATTACAAATGAAGAGCTCAGACTTGATTTAACTCTTGACAACCTTGCAAAGTAAGCACAGACTCATTACGATAACCACACTCAGGCTGTGTGCGGGAGTGGTGTCTGCTGGAACGTGGCAGGGAGGACTGAAGAGAATACAATGTGTGCGATCCGGAGCCGGTCACCACTGTTCTCTCTGGCCGCATCGGGGAGTGGCAGAGAGCCCCTTCCCCAACTGCAAGAGGCAAATTCCCATGGATCTAGGCTCTTGGGCAGATTTTCAGGGTCAGCAAAGATCTTTCATTCCTTCTTTGCTTTGGAAAAAGGGCAAAAAGCGCCATGATCCCTTAGTTCTCGTCATTCATCATTTTCTTTTCAATAAATCTTTTTTATGTTTTTATTAAAAATGTGCATAATAATCACTGTGCAAATATTAGAAGCCACAGGTGAGGTTGGCACAGGGCACAGCTGTAGACAGGCAGCCCCTCTGAGTCTCTGAAGGCTAACAATCTGAGCTTTCTCATTCTCTCCCCTTAATTTCTTCCTAACAAGCTGCCCTTTCCCCCTTCTGTAGCTATATTTTGAGAGAACCCCCAGGGTGACTTCATCTGGATTAGTTCAGGGTTCAAATCTTCCACATCTGAAGGGCATGTGAGTTCAGCTCTTGAGGATCACAGGAGAACATGTGAAATGGACACTTCACTATGCTGACAGCCTCTGTGGAAGGTGGCGCAGAGATAGTAAGGTCCTGATGCTCCTTTCCCACCCTCCGCTGGAGGCAGGACACGGGCAGATCCTAGCTCAGCCACTCGGACGCCCCTGATGTGGACCTGGATCTGGAGCTAGTGATGCAAAGAAGCCAGGACAATGGTGGCATGGAGGGCAGGTCCATGACGCTGTGGTGGTTCTCGGTGTTGAGGAGCAGGGGCAGTGGGTTTTAGCCATGGCCTGGGCAGCTCTGCTTCCCCTGTTCCTGCCTGTCTTGTGAACGTGGGTCTCTAGCTTTCCTGGAGAATATGAGATACCGAGACAGCCTTTCAGCAAATTCTTACCTTGCTTACAGCAGCCAGAATTGGTTCCTGTGGTTTGAAACCGAGAACCGGGACTGATCCAGGAAGTAATTTCTTTCCATCAAAGTGTTATTATGTCTCCCAAACACCTATCCTACAGACAGATCATGAATTAGACCTGGTCATGAACCAGAATTACCATCAAAGCTTGTGTTTTTGTGGAGCACGTGATGCTGGGCCTCTGTGCTCCCGCTTGCTGCTGTGATTGGACGTTTAAAACTGTCCCACGGGAACTGTCATGTATCTTTGATTTCTGAGGGATGGCTCGCCTTGAGGTTGTGCTCTCCTCAGAAAGGCAGTCTTCCTGCCAGGGTTTGAAGAGCACCTCTTGTCACCTCAGCCTGAGAGAATGAAGGGCAACCAAGAGAAGAGCCACCCAGAGGGCTCAGTGAGAATGACAGAAAGCTCAACCTCAGAGCAACAGCCAGCATTTGCCAAGCCCAGTGCAGGGAAGCGAAGGTCTCCACAGACAGCAAATGAAAAGACTCAGCACTTGATGTCTCCTTCTTGAGTGACTGCACAAGCCAAAACCAAGACCTGGCGCAAATTCCCTGACATAGGGGGTGAACATCTGTGCCCAGCTGGCAGGCAGCCAGAGCAAAGAGGATCTCACCAGGACAGAAATACCTCTTTAGTTTGGGTTGTGGGCCACCGCCAGTTCCTCAGCGCTGTAAATGCTCTACAGCCTGAACAGTGGACAAGAAGATAACCTCTTAAACTTTCTTTCAACTTCATAGCTCAGATTCCATACTAGGACTGGTCGCAGAACTTGTCCTATAACTTCCACTCTCTACCCCCAAGTTCGCCTGATCAATTGACTTCATTTATTTATTTCTGTTAAATATTTTATTAGGGAGCATTTTGAACATACACGAAAATACACAGAATAGTATAATGAACACCCCCACTCCCCAAGTATCCATCACTCAACTCGAACAACCATCAACTCCCAGCCAATCCTGCCCCATCTATCCTTTCATCTACTCCTTCCCACCTGTATTATTTTGAAGCAAATTCCAGATATCATATCTTTCCATAGCAGTTAAGGAACTCTCTCTTTTTCCTTTTCTTTTTTCTTTCCTCTATTTATGTTTAACATAACCATTAACACACTTAAAAACATTAATTTTTTAATATCAAATATCAAAAAGCTTTAATATCATCAAATATCTCGTCAGTGTTCAAATTTCCAATTAATCCTGTTTAAATCACTAATTTTGAGTCCTTTTAGATCTTATAATCTGGCACAAATTTCAAGCTTTGATTTTTTTTGTGCTTGTTTCATGACATGCATTTTGAAAACTGACACACCCAAGTTCAAGAAGGTACACATGGTGGAGGTGTTTCAAACTGGATAACGATTGTAATATGTTGTCTTTGGAGGCATTTCAGAACCCCCAGAAGGAACTGTCATGGAAGGGTAAGTTTTCAAATTAAAGGGACAGACAAAAATTCCAAGTGAGAATGGGGAGTGGAGAAAAGAAGAGACGGGAAGGGAGGCACTTGGGGGAAGGTCAAAAGGTGCTGTAGAGGCATGGCAGTTTCAAGATGGTAAGTTTTATGAATGGGCAAAACTTAGCCTTTGGCTACTCATCTGCTGCTGGTATGGTTTGTTGCCATTTCTTATAGGCAGTGTCACTGGCCACAATTAGAACTCCCTTTCTGGATCATAATGTAACATGCAAATATGTAGCGATTTTAATAGGAGATGCAGGTATCAGAAACAATCTAGAAGCCTGGTAAACAGGAGGCTGAAACGGCCTCAACAAAATAATCAAACAACTTCTGTAAAATTCAGGATAAATTGAAGTCTATTGTCATAGTAATCTGTATGCAAAGGGGAAATGATTAAGTCTGAGACTCACAGATGCAGGTTCAAGGCCTTAGCATGTGTTTTATTGATGAATGCACATTTCCACTGGGCAACCTCCAGAATTGTTGGGGGCACTTATATGACTTAACATTCAGGTGTCGATAGGTGGTTGCAAATTGGAAAATTTATTTTTTGTGATATATTTGCCTTAAGTCAGCATTTCTCAGAGTGGGTTCTGAGCAACACTAGGTATCTGGTGATTTTTCCAAGGTCAGATAAGTTTGGGAAACACTGTCCACTCCATTTCCCCTCTTGGAGAGTCACAGTGCCCATTGGTATATTAAAAGTTCTAAGAAATTCTCTGTTGAATTTTGTACCTGGCTCAAGCAGGCACTAATTCTAATATTCAATGAATGGATGGATGCTACCCAATGTTTTCCAAACCCTTTTAATTGTGGAAACTTTTTCTATGGAATATATATTAATATCTCACAGTACACTACAGTCCTGCATAAGACATACTAAAAAATGTTTTGTTATTTACGTGAACTCAAATTTAACTGGGTATCCTGTATTATTATTTTCTAAATCTGTTAACCCTATCCCATCTTCATGTCCTTCCACCCCATTGTTTCAACGGGAGCAGTCACGTTTGAACAAACGACTCCTCTTAGCCACAAGTGATTGGTTGAGTGGTGAGCACCTTATCCAAGCTAACCAATCAGATTCCTTTCTTGGGAAGGTGGAATTAGGGGCAAGAGCATACAGATCAGTCTGGATGCTGTTTTGAATGGAGAGCACTTCAAGAAGGGAATTGTGTGCTGATGATGGCCAGGTTCTACCATGAAGACTGGGAAACAGAGAGAAGAATGAAGCAGATGCTGACAGATGCAGACTTTCAGGTTTTTCCACAATGTTCTAATTCCAGCTTCTTGCCCTTTTTGACTATTTAAAAACTCTTGAATTCCTTAAGAAACCTCAGAATTCTTTTTTTTTTTTTTGAGGAAGATTAGCCCTGAGCTAACTGCTGCCAATCCTCCTCTTTTCACTGAGGAAGACTGGCCCTGGGCTAACATCCATGCCCATCTTCCTCTACTTTATATGTGGGACGCCTACCACAGCATGGCGTGCCAAGCGGTGCCATGTCCATACCCGGGATCCAAACCGATGAACCCCGGGCCACCAAGAAGCAGAACATGCGAACTTAACCGCTGTGCCACTGGGCTGGCCATCCCCAGAATTCTTATAATACATATTTTCTTGCTTAAGCCAGCTCAAATGGATGTCTATTTCTTGCAACCAAAAAATATCCTAATAAAGTGTGATGCCTCCCAGAGGGGAATTGATTTGCTCTATCATTCATGATTTGCTGTAATAGGTCTGGCGTAGAGTGCTGACATGCATTTTGAGAATGAGGGAGCATATCTTTAAGGAGAACTTTTAGAAATTCAGAGTGAGTCTGGGTACATGATGACATAGGGGGCAGACTTGGCCATTTTCCCAGTTAGCTCCATCTCAAGCCTGGAGGTTGCCAGCTTCTAGCAAAGAAAGGGAATCTCAGGGAAATCACAAAACCACCACACAGTCTCTTTTTCTGGGTAAATGGCCAAGTTCACTCTGCATGCCAGATTGAGATACTGTACTTTAAAATCTTGAAGTTCCCAAGACTGGAATCCTGAGTGGAAAATTGGACCCCCCAAGGTCCATGGCTGTTGGCCTTGAGTTAAGTGTCACCCTTTGTTCTTACCATGGGAAGTTCAATTTAGAGCAATTTGGAATGATTCCCTCCAGTCTCAGGGCATCATTAGGTATTTCAAGGCTGGTGGTTAGCTTGGTCAAAACCACTTCCCCATATTGGAAGATCACAGGGACTATTGAAAAGACATCACAGAGTGTATGATTTTAAGCAAGTCATAGTTTTCAGATTACCAGTATTTTCAGACAGTTTAAAAAGTGCTCGTATCTTATATATAAACACAATCTATACAGGAAAGCTCACATTGACCTTGGAAAAAGCCTCTTTAATGCAACATGGAAGTGCTGTGGTCTCCTTAGGTAGGGTGAGATATTCAGGAACATTTTATTTTATTTTATATTAGTGTATTTTCCTTAAAGCCAGGATAGAAACAAGTAACTGTGAACCTTGGTGAACAAACATGCACCTCCGATTAGAAGCTAGTATCTCCTTCATTAATCTTCGGGCATGATTTCTATTGCTGTGAGATTGTTCTTTTTCACGTGAGTTTATTGCTGGTTAGCTCGGAGAGTGATGCTCATTTTAATCCTGTGAGATCAGTGTTCCTTAACCAGACAACCTCGTCTATGTGGAGTTTTCAGCTGTTAAATTCTTCTGTGATGAAGGGAATACCATACCCAGAAGACATTAATGGATTCATACACCTAGTAAGAGTCTTCACCACAGATAGGCCGCATCAACACTGAAATGTCAACCTGCATTGAAACTGCAACTACATTAATTTTTACAGGTGATTCCTTTATTAAAAACTGGATCCAAATGAAGCTTCCCTCCATTTTTCAAAAGTAGCTAAGACGTAAGAGACATCCTCTTTTGAAACACCTGCGTGGCAGAACCGTGTCTGGCTCATGAAGCAGGATTTTATTGGAATACGGTGGTGTGAACCCTTAGTACATCCTTCTGAAGCTGATTTGTAAGTTCACATTTTCTCAGTAAAAGGCAATTTCCAGGAAAGAAGCATTCCGATAATGACATGATTTTCGATGAGGAGAAAAAGTCTGCTGTCTGAAGATACACACACATACACACGCACACGCATTCGACATTTAAAAACAGCTGGGTTTAACATTTTCTTCGAATATTCTTGGCTTTGTGTTTTATTTCTTCCAGGCTCTGCTCTGTGTTGGAAGTTGCATTCCTTGATAAAGAGCTACAACCATGAGAAGCTTCTGTTTGGTATTGACAGTCAAAGATTGGCCGGTGTCCGTAAGAGCTGTTTCTTAGATTCCAGCACTCTGTGGAGAGAAGCTGACTCTGTTGGCCACCTGTATGCACTTGGCCGTGCTTGCTTTGGACTTGCCATAAGCTGTGGAGGGTTTAACTGGGTTCTGCTTTTTGTTCTTTTTCTTTTATTATGTTATTGTCATTATTTAGTGAATAATGATGTAACTTTATGGAACTTATTAGTATCTTACTACCCATGTGATCTTGGGAGCTTACTTCAACTTCCTGAGCTTCATTTTCTTCATTTGCTGAGATAGATAATAATGCTTATTTCACAGAATTATTGTAAACATTACATAAGAAGATCTATACAGAAATACTCCAAACACAGTGCTTGGCGTATAAATATGTGCAGAATGAATGCTAATTATTTTCATTCCTTCAACTGAACCAATTGGAAGAGGGACTGAAAATATTGTGACTAATAAGGCAAAAGAGCCAGCACTGGAGACAGTCCGTGTGGCCCTGGTACCATTTGTAATCTAGCTGGGGGGTTTATTGTTATTATTTTAGGCAGCAGATGGTTGAGATAACTCCCTTTTTTTATTTCATAGGTTCTGATGAGAATAACATGGGCTAGGAGATTCCTGGGCTGTTCACATGGAAAGCAACACAAGACAGTGTTGAAACGTCGGTGAAGTCTGAGGGTTGTGAAAATGCTTAGAGAATAGTTACAGATAGAGTCATATAGATCTGTTTATCATTCAAACCTTAGGAATTCATCTTTCTTCAGTTAGTTTTTCAAAAATTTTGTAATGAATGTCATTTTTGTTGTTTTAACAGAGAAAATTCTCCCCTTAACTGGCTTGGGTCCACTTTTTACATGAAGTCTTGTGATTTAGAGAGCCCCTCATCACCTGGTTGTGTGTATCTGCATTGTAATAGAAACAAGGGGCTTGATTATTTAGGACTCCCATCTCTCACCTGCATCTGGGATAATGAGTTTCTTTTCTTTCGTTTTTTTTTTTTGAGGAAGATTAGCCCTGAGCTAACTGCTGCCAACCCTCCTCTTTTTGCTGAGGAAGACTGGCACTGAGCTAACATCCGTGCCCATCTTCCTCTACTTTATCTGTGGGATGCCTGCCACAGCATGGCTTGCCAAGCAGTGCATAGGTCCACACCCGGGATCTGAACCAGCAAACCTGGGCTGCCGAAGTGGGACGTGCGATCTTAGCCGCTGCTTCACCGGGCAAGCTGTATTTCCACTGAATCTGTCGCTTATGGTTACAGATGGCACTTTGTGAAAAGTCTTTGGCACTTTCTTTGCATTAAAACTGATTTTCATTGCCAAGGATTTACTTATTTTCTACTGTGGATTTATTTACTGATTTTATGAATCTAAAGAAATTCATCCTAACTGGGTTATTTCTGCATAATAGTGTTGTGTTAAACTGTTATCCAGTATCATCGCAGGCCTCTTCAATGGTGGCCTAGATCAGGGCTTCCTAAATTGCAGTGCCTTTGAGAGTCACCCCGGAATATTGCAAAATGCAGGTTCAGATTCCATAGATCCGGGTGGAGCCTGATATTCTGCATCTCTGGCTCTGGCAGATGCATAAAGATGAAACTTGACATAGGAGCATTCGAGGGCTCTTCAGAGCTCCCCCTGCAGGTCCTTCCAGCAGCAGTCCTGGGAGGTGGCCCATGCAGACCATCCCTTCAGCTGCACTCTCTTCTCATCCCTTGTTTTCTGGAGTTCCCACTCCACGGGGACTTTGGAGCCCCACTGCTCCCAGGAGGTTCTCTGGGACAGAATTCAAAATGGTTCCAGCCAGCTTTCTCTGTCGGTGGGATTAGGAGTCACACAGGGCAGCAACTCTCGGCAAAAGAATTACTTTCATAAATCCTCCCCAACATCCACGCTTGCAACCCTTTTATTGCCTCCCCGCAGGTTTTAGGGCTGCTTCCCCAGTTTTTAATAACGCTCTTTGAAATTTCCATGTGGCGATGGGGTACCTCACTTTGGAACTTCATATTTTAAAATCTTTACCGCTTCAGTAGAAAGTTCCAATTTAATATTCTATTATCCTATAATTTAAATGTCTATTCCTCCTCCAAAATAGGGCAATTCCTAGACCACTGAACTATGTCAAAATACCTTTGTATATATGAGGGTTTTTCAACCTCAGCACTGTTAATATTTTGGACCAGATCATTCTTTGTTGTGAAGGACCATCCTGGGCATTGTAGAGAGTTTGGCAGCTTCTTACCTACCAGATGCAGTATCGCTCTGTCTCCACCAAGTAATGACAATAAACATATCCCCAGAGATTTCCAAATATCCCCTGGGGGGCAAAATTGCCCCTGCCTGAGAACCACTGCCATAAATTTATGAGTACTGATCTGAGGGCAAACATGTTAAAAATAAGGCATGCATCATAAATTTGGCCCAGACCAGAATGGTGGCCCTGGACGCAACCTCAGACATCCACCTCGTCTGACCCCGCTTCATAAACGAGGAAATAGGTCAAAGAGGTGAAGTTGACTACCTGGTGTCACAAAGTCCCTGTCATAGGTAGGAGTGGGAAGGAGCTACGTCTCCGGACCCTCCTACAGCGCTCATTTTGAGGTTGGGGATAAATAATTATTAAATTTCGACAGCACTCTAATTTTAAAGTACCTATGCTTAGAATTTTCTGCGCCAAAAATAGAACACAGACAAACCTTATCTAATTAGTTAGTGGATAGCACTGAATTAAAATTGGACACTATAATTAATCAATGCTAAATTGTAGTCAAATCCATTACCCTTGAGTAGATTATCTATGTGACCCACAGTCTCCTTCTGACACTGCGTGTTGGGGGTCTGCGGGCACTGACGGGAGGGCTTTGAGAAGACGAGAGGCTGGGGGTGGAGGGGACCTGTGAGTGGCAGTAAATCATTTTTGTGTTATCTGTAGTTTGTTTTTATCTGTGTCACTGCTCCTCTCCATTAACAAAGCTGACTGAGAATTGCCTATTGGAAAGTTTCATTATAGAAGGTCAGGGATGGAAAAACAAATACAGAAAAAAATAGAAATTATTCAATTGTCTGTTCTAACTATGGTCAGTTTCACGAGAGAATGATCAAATTTCAGAAACTTTTCATTCTCCTTGTGTTTTTTTAAACTAGAGGGCTCTTCAAATTTTCTGTTTTTTTTTTTTTTTATATTGCTGAACAAAACATGCTTTCTGTAGAATTTTTAGTTTTCTTTTCAGCAGTGTCTTGCAAGAAACAGGCTTTGGAAGTAAAATTTAGCGATTTCCCTAATATCGTATTTCCCGAAGAGTACATTTCATTTAGAATTCTATTTGTGAGCCTTACTCTGCACCGTAGGGTTTTGAGTGCAAAAGGACCTCCACTTAAATGCTCACGGTCACCTACCCTCAGCCTGTTTAAGTCTCATTTTGTTGGGACTCATTGCCTGCCTCCCTAAAGAGTCTTTCTCTCCCTGTTCTGTCTGTGGTACCCGAGTCTGCTAGGCTAGAAATGTGGAAATTACCCATGAGTCTTCTCTGTTAATAATAATTTTTAAAATTTAAATAACCACAAATATTATTATCCATTTGTGGAACACTTACTATGCGGCAGACACTGCAACAATGTTTTCAAGCTTTTAATCCTCACAACGTGCCCGCCCCCCCCCCCCCGCCGAAGGCAGGTGTCCTCGTCCCAGGTTTCAGGTGAAAGAGCCAATCAGTGTGCCCAAGGTCATCCAGTTGTAAGGTGGGGCAGGGACTCTTAGGTCTCCTGAAACCTGTGGTGCATGCTCCTAACCCCTATGCGGTACTGCCCCCTCCTCTTAGAACACTGGGCTACTTCCCTCTTTAGAACAACTCCAGGGGCTGTCCTTTTCCCTGTGGCCTACTGCCTCATACCTCGAGTCTTCTGAGAGCCTCTTCTGCAAATGGCACATCCCTCACACCAATCTGCCCCAACATGATGCTTTTACTAGGCCATTCCTCCCATCTAGATCCCTCTCTAGCTCCCTATTACTTACCATATCAAGCCCAACTCTTCATCTAACTCACTGCGTGCTGGCCTCTGCTCCCCCACCCCGGCAGCTCAGCTCACACCTGCCCCACTCCCTTCAGTCGTCCTTTTTCCCATGAGGGAAGTGACGGCTTTGTCTTCCAGTTCCCTAAGGCCTATCCAGTCACTGAGTCCCAGCCTGAGACTCATTTCTCTGTGAAACTTTGCTGTGGTCTTGCAGCCCACCTGATCCCTAGTTCAGTTGGTTCAACCCAGTTCACTTCTTAGTTTTCTCTCATCATCTCGTACAACTTACTCGGTCCAAATCTTATGGTCTTACCGCTCCATCGTGTCTCCTAGGATCCTAACCTTCAAGGCACTCAGAGTACAGCCCAATAAATGCTTGTTGGTTTATTTGGCATCACTTTTCAGAAATGGGAAGTTATATTGGGATAGAAGTTAGACTCGCTGGAAGTTTCTGAGCATTACTGATACCACCAAGAACAGAGAGACTCAATCTTGAAGATCTTAAGCTTTTCTAACAATATTTTAACATCATTGGGGGGAGGGGATTCACATTCATCTTTAAACCAAATCGTGTTGAGGGAACTCTTTTTTTCTGTTTCACAGTCTATATTGATATAACGGGTGAATTAGAGCAAGGTCCAATCTCCTAATTTAGGGTTATTGTTAATAATTTGAGAATAGTATTTGTTTGGATTCCACAATGGATGTTTCTAATGTTATTGGTAACATGAAATTCTACCAATTTCTAAAGAGCGTCTTATTTTGGAATTTTTACATTTCCTTGCTATGTACTCTATAGATTCTAAATATTATGAGTTACAATAGTACATCTGTTTTTGTTAAAGGAGATTTAGAAATGGGAATTATGAAAGATTTTGATTTGTTAACAACACTGAATATTGTTTAAAGATTATTTTTGGTGCCAACAGAATTTGATAGAGTGCACAAAGCGTATTTTTAAAGACCCTTGCAGGAGACAAATAAGTCTAGAATCTTAGTCGCTCACTCTCTCCTTCTTAGCTAGCAGTGTGTGGCTTTGGCCAAGTAAATAAAGGCCTGTTAATATCATAAATGAGGATATTCTACATGTGCTTCTTAGATTCTGTATTTGTCTATTTGACGTCCAACTAACAACCAAAGTTGTTCACCTCTCCTGTGACCCAGAGCCTGTACTCAGAAACACCTCCTTATCTAACTCTCACACACCAAGCCAATATTGTCCCTGCCCTGAGCCACCCAGGGCCCAGCACCAGACCAACTAGAGACCACCCTATAGCCCAGAGCCCATCGACATTATTTGGACTAGCCAGTCCCCTGAGCTGTTTCCCCCGCTCTGCCTTTCCTGCAGAAAACACAGTAAAGGCTCTGGCCTGGGCTTCCCCTTGCTCCTGCTTCTGTCTCCTGACCAAACCTTGGCACTTCCCCAGGTGGCCTAGCACGGCGTGGTGTGCCCCTCCTCTCAGGAAATGTAAGCGATAAAAATCTTTCAATGGCATTGGCCTCTCTGTATCACCACTCAGTTCTCTCCATAAAGTAAAATCTCACCAGTATAAATGAGACAGACAACAGTGCGATTCCTGAGGGTTTCTCTCTAAGTGCATCTCCATTCTTTATAATGTCACTCTAGTAGCTGTTGTCCTGTGCTCTTGGAAACCTGATGTCCAGGCTTAAAGAGTTCTTTGACTGCAAACTATGTGCTGAAACCTATCAGTGGACTAAGCTCAAAATGGGTTTCTTTCTGAGAGAGGTAGACTTGCAGTGAGAAGAAATATGGTGCGGTGGGAGGGAAAAGGGATGGGAATGGCAGGCTCTGATAGGTAAAGCAAGCATCGGAGCGGAGGAAACAATCTCTCGAAATAATTCGGTGCCACTTGGACATTATCTTAACCCACGAGCTGCACAAGATGTAGGCTGGGATCTAATTTATAGCATGAGAGCATTCCTTCACTCAGTTATCGGATGTGAGGTGATCTGGCTGTGACACCTGTTACCCCATTGTATGTTGATTTTGTATCCTGCAACTTGACTGTATTCACTTATTATTTCTAAAAGTTCTTTAGGGTTTTCTATATATAAAATCATGTCATCTGCAAATAGTGACAGTTGACTTCTTCTTTTCCAATTTGGATCCCTTTTATTTCTTTTTCTTGCCTGATTGCTCTGGCTAGGACTTCCAACACTATGTTAAATAAGAGTGGTGAAGTGGGCATCCTTGTCTGGTTCCTGTTCTTAGAAGGATAGTTTCAGTTTTTCTCCATTGAGAATGATGCTAGCTGTGGGTTTGTCATATATGGGCTTTATTATGCTGAAGTATTTTCCTGCTATACCCATTTTATTCAGAATTTTATCATAAATGGGTGCTGTATCTTGTCAAATGCTTTCTCCGTATCTATTGAGATGATCACGTGATTTTTATTAATTTTGTTAATGTTGTCACCTCGTTGATTGCCAGGGTTGATTCGGGTGAGTTGGCTGGCTAGACTGCTGTCCCCTCCCTTCCTCCCTCACCACTCTGCACGCATCCCTCCCAGAGCTCCGAGCTCTGTGGAAGACAACTGTTCTTTAGTCAAGGGTGTAGGAGCAGCTGCGCTTCCCTGCTAGAACCACCAAACAAGTTTTCATTTCTTTAGTCATCCATTCCCCCCACCCCCATTCAGTCATCCATCCACCTAGCAAATATTTATTTAGCTCTTACTATGTGCCAGGCATGGTTCTAGTGCTGGAGATGCATCAGCAAAGACGGTCCTTGCCTTCTGGAGTTTGTATTCAATTGAGAGATAGGGAAGGGGCAGGTGGTGACAAGTGCAGTGAATGAAATACAGTAGGGCCAGGGGAGAGAGTAAGGAGAGCCGGAAGTGCTATTTTAGCCAGGATGGCGAGGGAGGGCCTCTGTTGGGAGGCAACTTTGAGAGGGACTGAAGGGTGAGTAGGTGAGAACATCTGGGAGGCAAGCATCGTAGGCTGGGGGAGCCGCAAGAAGGCCAGGTGTGATGGAAGTGAAAGTGAAGTGGAGGGACAGCCAGGGACAGCCTGAGACAGCCCCACAAAGTGCACGGTCGTCATCCATAAGATGAGCACTAGACTCTGCAAGCGGGGCAGGAGAGGGAGTCCCTCCCTGTCTGGTAGCGAGGTGGGGCACATTGTGAGAGCAGCGCAGTGTCAGTAACAAGGGTGGCACCAGCTGCCTGCGTTCGTGTGCACGCTATGTCTAATTTTAGTGTATCTTTAAGTTAACTCGTACTTTATTAAAGTAATACATGCATGTAGTTAATCGAGGAGAAAAGGCTTCTAACAATTAGCTGCACTCCTCCGCCTTCTTCCTCTCGCCTCTAATCTTTTTCTCCAGAGGCAACTGCTTTCAACTCTGGTAAGTGTCTCTTCTGGTCTTTACCCCCTTATTTCCAAATGCTCTGCTCATACTACTACTTCATGCTTTAGTCCTTGTCTGTTGACTTTCTTTTGTGGTGGATAATGGTTTAGCTCTCTTACTCACCTCCCTCCCTTCTCACCTATGTCTCTTAGATATACCATGATTTTGGTTCAGTTAATAGTCAATGTTTACATTGTTAGGACTGGGTAAAGATCGTTCACTGCCTAGTCAATAAGTGTATTGTAATCATTTCTCCTTAAAATATTTTTTCCCCAAGTGTAATTGCCCCTCCCCCTTTATTTAACTTGCTCAGTTCTAAGTACATGTCATTACCATTTCTCCAAATTTGCTAACAGATCTGTCACTCCATGTGTATCCATGATTTGTCCAGTTCCAAACACTCAACCGTTTCTGGCCTTCCTCCTGCAGACTCCTGTCCCACAGTCCTCCACCCTCCCCTCACATTTGGACAGGCTATTCTTTAGGTGTGGGGACCACCTCTCATCCTCTTTCCTATGTTAGATTTCCTCTTTCCCAAGTCCTGTGCTTCTTTTTTGGTTGATTGTCCTAATTTGTTGCAGGATATCTCCCAGGGTGCATGGGAAGTAAATTCTTTTCGATTACTTGCATGTCTAAAAATAAATTTATTCAAACCTCACATTTGATTGAATGTTGGGCTGGATATAACACTCTAGATGGAAAATAACTTTCCCTCAGAATTTTGAAGTTGTTTGTTTATGTCTTCTAGCATCTAGAAGTCCTATAACATTCTGATTTCTCTTTTTTTATATGTAACCTATTTTTTTTCTCTCTAAAAACTCTTATGGTATTCATTTTATTCCTGGTGTTCTGAAATCTGAGATTGTTGTACCTTTTAATCTCCTTTCAAAAGCATGGTAGAAAAGTATCCTGAAAAGAACTCAAAGTTTCCAGAAATTCTGAGGCTATTAAAAAACAAATAACAACAACAAAAAACCCTTTGGGGACAAGGATATGATGCTAGGGAGATGATCAGAAAGAGATCAGAAACTTTTGAAAGCAATTAAAATGTTCAGTTTCTTTTTTTTTTTTTCCTTCCTTTGAAACAGTAGTTCTCAACCAGGAGTGGTTTTGCCACCCAGGGGACATTTGGCAATGTCTGGGGATGTTTTTGGTTGTCATGACTTTGGACAGGGAGGGGGTGCTACTGGCATCTAGTGGGTGGACACCTGGGATGCTGCTAAAACATCCTACAGGAGAATTATCAAATCCAAAATATTGATAGTGCTGTGGTTGAGAAACTCTGCTTTAAAGAGTCCAAGTTTCTTAGTTAGAAATGTCAAAAATTATGAGGAGATTGGCTCATTCTCCATTCATTCATCCATTCCACATATCTTTAATTGCATGTCTAGTAAGTGCCAGACACTGTACCTACTCTCACAGAACGTATAGTCTCTTGAAGTATATTGGATTGCTTTTTATTTTTGGTGTGCTTAGAGATTCTAGGAAATGGGCTAATTTTCTCTCAATTTGAGGGCTTCAAAAACAAACTTCTTAAAGAAAAACCAATCTCTCTAAGATTTACTCTAGTTTGGTTTTGTGCTTTCACATCCTGAACCCTAGTGAGAGTGTGCTAGAAACGACAAGGCAGGCCTGTGTGTGTTCAATAAGGATGGAAACACCCAAGTTACCTCAACGTTGATTCTGGGACCTAGAGAAGATCCGTGCCTTTGCACCTCCTGCATCAGAATCAGCTGAATCCTGGTTGAAAATGCAGATTCCTAGGGCCTGACTTAGACAGGAGGGATCAGAATCACTAGGATATAGCCAAGAATCTGTATTTTAGCTAGCTCCTCAAGTGATTTTTTTGCTCATTGATGTCTGAGAACCTCTGTCCCAGACTGTGCTGTTGTGAAAATGGCTGTGAGCGTTTGGATCTGGGGGTGAAAATGGTGGTATTTGGTGCACAACAGTGTCTTTAATTTTAGGAGGAAGATAAAGTATTAGCATCAAGTTTGGACTAGCAACTCTGTCACCAGACTGCCTACTTTGACTCCCAGCTCTCCATTTATTAGCTGTGTGACACTGAGGAAATGACCTAAGTTTTGAGTCCCTGTTTCCTCATCTGTGAAATGGAGATAATAGTGTATATTTCAGAGGGTGTGTGTCGACATTCACATGTGATGCTCAGCACAGAGTCTGGCGCATAGTCTGCACTCAATATTACAGCTGTAAAGAAACCCGATTCTTGCTATCCTGAAGAAAAATTCTTTACCTAAATTTTAATGATTTTTTTCAGCAAAAGATGGGTCTTCAGTTCCAAACAGTGTGATTTCCCACCTTTTTCTTCCTTAGAATGATGAGACCAAACTATTGGTTACATTTCCCGGATCCCCTTCTCCCAGACTTCATGCGTGTGCGTGCTCCAATACTGTGTACACACATGCTCTCTCTCTCACACACCACACATAACTACCTCTATCACACACATAACTCTCTCTCTCTCACATGCACACACACACACACCTCTCTGCAATTCCCAAGACAGCTTTCTCCTTCAAGGGCCAGCATCTGTTTGACTTGCTTTGTTCTGCAGGCTTCTTGTCAGCACTCTCCCTCCCAAGATCTACACTGAACAGTGGCATGTCAGCTGTAATAATTAGTCCCTTTTAGACAGTACAAGCTTCATGATAGCAAGTGGGTAGAACTGGATAGCTGGAGGGCGGGAGCAGGAGGTGGAGAGGGTAGAGCAAGCACCAGAGTCAGCGGCTTTATCCTGGGGTGGCCAGAAGCTGGAACACATCCTCTTTCCTTTCTGGGGACTGTGGGGCCAGGTTTGGGGTGAAGTGGAGACAGAGCGTCCTCCTGGTGGCAGCCGGCTCGCCTGGCACTGAAGGAGCGCGGAGCGTAATCAGAGCCAGGCCCGAGAGCCCTCCATGGGCTCTTCCATCACAATGTTGTGATTAGTCACACTTCCTGCTTGGAAAACAGGCAGATATTAGACAAAGAAATCCTAGCGTGAGGTTTGGATAAGATTTCAAATGGATATTTTCTGCAAATAAGATTCAACGCGGGAGGAGGGGGAAGGAAAGCCAACCAAAACCCTCCCTCGGGCTGGGGCCTGTTGAGCCTTAGAGGGCTGCCCGGAGACCCTGGGACCTCCGGCTCCCTATGGCTTCGTTACGAATTGGACTTTCCTGTCTGAGTGACTTTGACCAGCATTCAGATTTGGTGGGACTTGAAATGATTTTACTTGGAAGAAGGCCTTCTCAAGCGGGTTTGGTGTTATCTGTCAACATAGCCAGATCACTGGGCATGGTGCTTAATTTCTCTAGCCTTAGTTTTTTCATCTGTAAATTGGGCTAATCATAGGCTTTATTTCATAGGATTGTTGTGAATATTATGGGAGAGGATATTTATCGAGCACTTAGACTAGGACCTGGCACATAGTGAGCCTTCAGGAAATGTGAGCTCTTATCCTCACGAGAAATTCACCAATATTCTGGGTCGAAGTGTTTGCGATCAGGTTTGCTGAGGTCTGGTGAAAGTCTATGGCTTTATATTACATTTTGAGGTTTAAAAGAGTAATTTCTTTATGTACTAAAAATTTTCTGGGAATACAAATGTACCTTTTGAAATTTCGTCATGAGAGGTGAGCTCGGAGCTCTCACTGTTGTGGTGATGACCAGCTTGTTGAAAGAAAGCAGATTTGTGTTCAACTTGACGCCTACAAAGAATCTCCTCTCCTTTGAACTTTAAACTTTACAAAGGAACAAATAAAACGCATTGGAGCAAAGTTCCTCAACTCTTCTGCCACCCACAGATAAGGTTAAGGGTCCCTCAGTCTCTCTTTGGACTTAAGGAAAACCCAGACTTCTGGACAACCTTTGTAGGAAGACTAGCTTCTGTACACGTTCTGCCCTGAGACTGGGAAAACAGATTCCAGCCATAGGGAGATGGTAAAGCACGAAAGCTAAAAAAAAAAAAAAAAAAAAAATCTGGTGTTTGGTTCATTCAGAAGTAAAGTGACAACTCTGTTTAAAAAGTATATTTTTGTTATTAAAGAAGCAAATTAAAATTGCAAGAAAACAATGGAATGATCAGCTCACAAAAGTTATTTGCTTTGATTAACAGCACCAATAAATGTGTCTTGGTTCTATAACTGCTTCATTTAGCACTTGACATATAATAGATTTTTTTCACGGCATAATATCTCCATTGAAATACAATTATTTTGCAGATTGCTCAACTGAATACTCCTATAAACATGCTATTGGAGAGTCATCCTGGGCCATCATCAGGAGATCATGACAATGTGCACAATTGATGGACACGTGAGGGATGTGGCAGCCTAGCTTGGAGCAGAGAAGGTGATTTGTTGCAAGGCAATTATCCTAATGCATTTTTAAAAGCATAAAATAAAGAATCATTTCATTTACTGAAAAGATATTTTAGGTGCTTCGGTAAAGCAGTGACAGAATATTTTGATTGTCAGGTTTTTTTTTTCTTTAAACTTAGATAATTACATTTACCAGTTAAAGAATTGCCATTTAAAAATAATATTTTGTCTAAATGTTTAAAGATGTCTATTAAAAATGTATACTGAACATGACAGCGGCCTTTTCACGCTGTAATTCTAGTCAATGGTCTGAAAACAATTAGGAGGAAAAAATGTACATTTATTCAGTGCTAGCTGGAGAGTCAAGATCTGTAGAGTATGGTGAGGGTTGCACTATGATTTTTAAGATAGTTCTATTTTTTCCCAGATAACACTTCTAAGAAAGGTTCTGGGTTATGTGTGTATTTACTTTCTTTAGTAATCTCTTCAGTGGGCAAAGCTCCCAGGGGGCTGAGGTCTGGGGCACCCCCATGCCTCATGCAGTGGGACAAAAATAATGGAGAGAAAATGGGGGCAACTTTTAATAAAACAGCCAAATGTTACCTGTCTATTAGGACTCTCATTCAACTGGGATACACCAGAATAGCTGTACTGGTTGTTACAACGTTGAAATATTTGCTCACCTGTTGGTAAAAAGTCCTCTGCTGAGCCCCCTGTGCAGGCCCCTCAGGTCCCTCCCTGAGATCCTCCAGATGGCCCCACCATCCAGCAGCCAAAGGACTAATGCCCTGCCTTAATGGGGGCTGCCGAGCCCTGCCCAGCCAGGCCGGCATCCATTCCAAGTGGCAGGTGTCTGGGCCGTGCTGGTTATCACCCTTGTTTAGATTAATCTTTGACTTTTACCCTAGAACATTTAAAATATTTAGAATATTCGGAAACAGTGTGTGGAAGCTGATGTGTGGGATGGGGCAGGAAACTGATGAGAAACACAGTTCCCTAGCCACCTTAAACTAAGTGAAGAGAGAATATTCATTCTTGAATATGTCTGAGCTTCCATCAAGAGGGAGAAACTAGGGGCATAGATTTGCGCTCTAGGACTGCTTCTCTGGCGATTCTGGGACCATCAGCCCATGGCAGTTGTCGAACTGTGGTACAGGAGGGTTGAAGAGCTCTCTCACTTTAGGAATAACCTCCAGGAGAGGAGGGGGAAAGGAGAAGGTGAGGTTATGGGGCAAAAGCACACAGCAATGATGGGATGAAGCAATTAGGTCAACACTCTGTCCTGGACTTTTCAATAGGCAAATCGAAGTTTTGAGGCAGATTTCTGAGGAACACCTGGTACCTTGCTGTGATCCAGCACACATGCAAGAAGTCCTGCAGTTCCTGTGGGAGGCTGGCTGTTGAGTAGAGAGCACCATAGCTTTGCTAAGGAAGACTCCTTTCTCCAATGAACATTCAGAAACCAAAGCCTTCTTTCCTTTGATGGGACATGTTTTCAAATCTAGTCGTTGTATGTAAAAACCTAACAGGTCTCAGTTAACTAGAAATAGAGGAAAACTTTCTCAATTTGATAAAGACTATCTACAAAATACCCTACAGCTAACATCATACTTAATGGTGAGAAACTTGAAGCTTTCCCGCTAAGATCAACTGCAAGAAAAGGATGTTCCCTCTTGTCACAACTTTTCATCATTCTGGAAGTTCTTGCCAATGCAATAAGGTGAGAAAAGGAAATAAAAGGTGAACAGATTGAGAAGGAAGAAATAAAATAGCCTTTGTTCCTAAAGGATATGATTATCTTCGTAGATTGTTGTGTCTAAAGAATCAACGAGGGGCTGGCCCCATGGCCGAGTGGTTGAGTTCATGCACTCTGCTTCAGCAGCCCAGTTCGAATCCTGGGCGTGGTCATGACACTGCTCATCAAACCATGCTGAGGTGGTGTCCCACATGCCACAGCTAGAAGGACCCACAACTAAAAATATGCAACTATGTACTGGAGGACTTTGGGAGAAAAAGAAAAAAAAAAAAGAATCAACAAAAAATCTCCTGGAACTAATAAGCAATTATAACAAGGTTGCAGGATCCAAGGTTAACATACGAAAGTCAGTTGCTTTCCTATATACCAGCAATGAACAGTGAAATTTGAAATTAAAAACACAATATCATTTACTTTAGCAACCCCAAAATGAAATACTAGATATAAACTTAAGATATGCACAAGATCTATATGAGGAAACTACAAAACTCTGATAAACAAAATCAAAGTAAAACTAAATAAATGGAGAGATATTCCACGTTTATGGGTAGGAAGACTCAATATGTCAACATATCACTTCTTCCCAACTTGATCTATAGATTCAATGCAATCCCAATCAAAATCCCAACATTATTTTATGGATATCAATAAACTGATTCTAAAATGTATATGGAGAGGGAAGAGACGCAGAATAGCCAGCACAATATTGGAGAACAAAGTTGGAGGAATGATGCTACCTGACTTCAAGGCTTAATCCAAAGCTATAGTAATCAAGAAATGGGATATTGGTGAAAGAATAGACAAATAGATCAGTGGAAGAGAATTGAGAGCCAAAAATAGACCACCATATGTATAGTCAATGATCTTTGACAAATGAGTAAAGGCAATACAATAGAACAAAGATAGTTCCTTCAGTAAATTGTGCTGGAACAACTGGACATCCACATGCAGAAAAATAAATCTACACACAGACCTTACAGCCTTCACAAAAATTAACTCAAAATGGGTCATAGATCTAAATGTAAAAGGCAAAACTATAAAACTCATAGAAAATAATATAGGAGAAAACTTAGATGGCCTTGGGTATGGTGATAACTTTTTAGATACAACACCAAAGGTATGATCTACGAAAGAAATAGTTGCTAAGTGGATTTCATTAAAATTAAAAACTGCTCTGGGAAAGACAATGTTAAGAGGATGAGAAGACAATCTGTAGACTAGGAGAAAATATTTGCAAAAGATACATCTGATAAAAGACTGTTATCAAAAATATATAAAGAACTCTTAAAATTCAACAATAAGGAAACAAACAACTCAATTAAAAAATGGGCCAAAGATCTTAACAGACACCCCCCCCCAGGAAGATATACAGATGGCAAATAAGCATATGAAAAGATGCTCCACATCATATGTCCTCAGGGAACCACAAATGAAAACAACAATGAGATACCATTTCACACCTATTAGAATGGCCAACCTCTGGAACACTGAGAACACCAAATGCTGGCAAGGATGTGGAACAAGAACTCTCATGCATTGCTGCCAGGAGTCCAAAATAGTACAGCCACTTTGGAAGACAGTTGGGACATTTCTTAAAAAACTAAATATACTCTTACAATGCAATCTAGCAATTTTTCTCCTTGGTATTTACTCAAAGGAGTTGAAAACTTACATCCACACACGGATTTTTATAGCAGCTTTATTCATAATTGCCAAAACTTTGAAGCAATCAAGGTCTTCTTTGGTAGGTGAATGGATAAGTAAACTGTGGTGATCCAGACAATGGAGTATTGTTCAGGGCTAAAAGGAAATGAGCTATTAAGCCTGAAAAGACATGGAGGAAACTTAAATGCACATTACCAATATGAAAAGGCTAAATACTGTATGATCCCAAGTATACGACATTCTGGAAAAGGCAAAACTATGGAGAGAATAAAAAGATTAGTGGTTGCCAGGGTCTAGCAGATGGGGCGAGGGATGAACAGGTGGAACACAGGATTTTTAGGGCAGTGAAGATAGTCTGTATCTTATAATGACAGACACATGACATTAGATGTTTGTTCAAACCCATAGAATACACACCACCAGAGTGAACCCTAAGGTAAACTATTGACTCTGAGTGATAATGATACGTCAATCAATGGTAACAAATGTACCCCTCTGGTCGGGATGTTGATAATGGCAGAGGTAATGCATGTGTGGGGCATGGGGTATACGGAAACTCTGTACTTTCCTCTCAATTTTGCTGTGAACCTAAAACCTGCCCTAAAAAAACAGTCTTTTTAAAAAAAGACTTTTCTGGCCAAATAGAATATGCTAATTAAAAAAAATCTAGCAGATCTCACCAACTCCTGTCTTGCCCTCCTCCAATCAGCTTGCTGTACAGCTGCCAGGATCGTCTGCGGAGCTGTAAATCTGATCATGACCCCCTGGTCTAAAAGCCTTCAGTGCCTTCCCATGCCCCTAGCGGGGGTCTCTAAATGTTTCTGAGCATGCACCCCCAATTTATGTATTTATTCATTTCTAAATTATATACAGGTAGTGTTGTACTGATACAGCACATCAGATATAAATATGCAAAAATACATTTAAAAAAGAATGAGATAAGGTTAATAATAATAGATATTTTGCTATTTTCTTCTACACCCCTAGTGGACTGTTTTGTATACAAGACTTTGGGTGCCAGTGGCCAAAACCATGCCTCTCAGATTATATTACATGCCCGCAAATCCCCTGCGGAGCTTGTTAAAATGCAGATTCTGATTCAGCAGATCTGGGGCGGGGCTGGAGCTTCCGCAGTTCTTACAAGCGCTCAGGTGATGCTCTTGTTTATGGTCTGGGGAACACACTATTCATGGCAAGAACCTAGAGCAGACAGTCCAAACTCATTAGAATGTCATTAGAAACACCAGCCGCTGGCCTCTGTTTACTTCCATAGCTATTTGTGGTCTAGACGTATCATAAATTTGCAGGTTCTCCAAACATGCCAAGTGGTTTTGTCGGTTGTTGCTCAAGCTCCTTCCTTTGCCTGGAATGCCCTTCTTTTTCTCTTCCCATCCTGGCAAACACCAGGAATTCTAAGACTTGGTTTGATGTTAAACCATCCCTAAGAAGTTTTAAAAAACGACCTTCTCTCTGCCACGACCATTCTGCCTGCCTTTCCCCTGCCCCCACACACAAATAGACCGAGGTGCCCCAGGCCAATGTGACCACCCCTTTATCTGTGCCCTCCCCAAATTCTAACCGAATGCACTTGAAAGAAACACTTTCTTGCACTCACCATGAACTTGACCATCACGAGTAGAGTCCCCTTGGGATCAACACCTGTGGAGGGAAGGGGAGAGGAAGCAGGAGTGGGCAGAGAGAGAGGTCAAGGTGTGAGGCAGGCTGGTGACAGCCTGGCTGACCCCAGGGGGAGCTCTGGAGCCAGAATGGCCCCTCAGAGTTCTCTGGAGTTGGGGTAAGATGGCCTTTATACCCCCAATCAGTCATTGGACGTGGCTATAACCTTGGACAGGGTCTCTCTCCAGCTGAGCAGGCTCTGGGGAGCTGATTGCTCTCTGCCCACAGCACTCCTAACATTTGGGGCGACAGTCTTTCCTGGAAGGGGAATCTAGACAGTGCATCAGTGTCCACTGAAATCTCTTTCCCTTTTCCCTAGGATCCTAGCTCCCTGAGGGCAGTGGTATGTTTAACTAGTTGTTGTATCTTGAGCTCCAGGCAGAACATTGGCACACAGTGGTGCTCAATAAAGAGCATCCGCAAATGGCAACTGTGAACAGTGCGGTCGTCCTAGGTGGGGTGTACAAGACAGTCCTTTGGGTCATGGAAAGAAAATATGAGGAAATTCTACTTACATATTTTAAACCTCCCCTTTAATTTCTATTTTTGTGTGTTTTAGAATGTACATATCTTAGTACCATATTACATATACATGTTTTATAGACAAATGGGGAGTATGCTCAGCCATCTCTTGGTAGTGGTACATGATCAATAGCCATAAAGAGACCAGTGGTCTGGAGCAGCTGTGGGCCTTTTTTGGTCAAGTTTGATCGGAACACAGCAGCGCCCATTGGTTTACTCATCGTCTATGGCTCCCTTTGTGCTGCGACGGTGCAGTGGAACAGCTGAAGCAGAGATTGGGATTGGATAGCCCTCAGAGCCTAAAATGCTTACTATCCAGTCCTTCACAGCCAGTCTGCAGCTCCCTGGTTTGGCGGGTGCAGCTGTCAGTGTGTCAACTGTACATAGCTCTTACCCTTTGAGGTTCTGCTGAACCATGTGTCCAGCAATAATAATGAGACCCAAAGTTACTGCGGGGCTGGGCCTCATCGTTTACCGCAGTTTGCTTCTCAGTTTCTGTGAGAGGAACAGCTATTTGTTTTCCAATTCTCCCTCTCTTCCTTAGTAATTGCTAGGCACATGGACGCCTAGAATAAAGACTGCATTTTCCAGTCCCTCTTACAGTTACTAAGGCCATAATTCTGGCCAGTGGGATGTAGTGGAGTACTGTGTGCAGCTTCCAGGGGGTATCCTTAAAGGGAGTGATCATGTTCTTCTTCCGTTCCTCCTTTGGCTGGTTGGAATGTGCACAAGACAGCTGGAGTTTGAGCAGCCATCTTGCACTATGAGGTGGAACGCTTTGAGGATATTGTAGCAGGCTAATAGGAGGAGGCTGGCTCCCTGCCGAAGACATGAAGCCACCAAATGAGTTCTGGATCCCCACTTCCCTATTCTTCTACATGCAAGAGACAGAAGCTGCTAACTCGTTTAAGCCGTTGTTAGATATGAATCCTAAAGGGCTTCTTTTTACTCACAATTAAACATAATTCTAACTGATGCAGATAGATTTTGAGTAGAGTAATTCCAAACAAGTTTCCCATTTTGGATTAAGTGCCATATCTTCCAGGAAGTGCTTTGCCCCCAACAATCTGTATTATTTTAACTAAAGAACTAAAGTTCACAGCTGTGTAAACATCAAGGAAGCAGCCGAGGGTTGATGAAGTCGTGGAGTATCGGGAAGGGCTCACCTGAGCTTGGGTGGCTGAGTGATATCTGCAGGGCCCCAAATAAGTCACTTTTCAAAATTTGAGTGTTTTTTCCTTAAAAGAGTAATGTTTGTCATAGTTATGTTTGTCTGTATTTTTTTCCTCATCTTCAGAGACTTGACTTATATAAATAATCCTTGAGTCTTTTTTTGGTAACTTTTAGAACTTTTTCTAAGTAAGTACTCTAATTACTTAGCCAAGTGATAAATGTTTTCCTGGTACTGCCTAACTTTATTATGTAGCACCCGAGAACAATAGCTTAGATTTTACAACACCCTTAATAAAGAATTAATTGAGTACATCTTTTTGACTAGAGTAATTTATTTAGTGTTAAAATTTTTGAGGAAAAGTAATTTTTATTTGTGCTCACCACAAAGTAATTAGTGACAGTCATTTTACTTAAAAGAAGGGTTTTGGAAGATCTTTTTTTTTTTTAAGGTATCATTTATTTCGGTAGAGCATATGAGAGGAGCTCTTTGTCCAGCACAATAGTCTTTTGGCCTTGTTAGTGTCTTATTCTGTATAAGTGTGCCTAATTGTTACAGTCGCTAAACAGAAACCATCCTACTGCGTGTGATCATTTAGCTGTAAGGAGGCATAATAGCAGTTGCATCCAAAATTTGTAGCAATTTTACATATTCTTTCTGCAGAATTTTTTTTTCTGGTTGCCAAAGGCGCTGAGGAAGTGCTGCTGGTTTCCCCATTGTCAGGGGCAGCTGTCTGTCTGTGCGGAGACTGTGCACCCACCAACCAGGCAGATGGTGGATGGGAGCTGAGGCATGTCGTCTGTGCACAGGACCCACTTTGCTGGCTTTAGGGAGTGCAGCTGCCACGCTCTTAGGCTGGTGACAGCAAGGCAGCGTCTGCATTTCAGGAGCCCTTGTATAGAGCCATGTGCTCTAAAAGGGTGCTTGGGGTCTTTGGAGCATTGAATAGGCACTTGCATATGCAAACTGCCAGAGCTGTGTGAAAATATGGATTCCTATTAATTAGAATTTTGGATAGGAATCAGGCAGGAGGTGTCTTGCAAGGACGAGGGGAAACTGGTCTGCCAGATCTGCATGTTAATGTGCTCCTGCTGGAGAGGCCGCCCGGGCCCTGCAGGCTGCCTAATACCGCCAGGTTTCTAAGACATGAGCCACTCCTCTTCCTCCACCTGTGTGATCCTTTACACTCATCAAATCCTTCCTAAGTATGGCTTTGACAAAGTGCTCAATTGTCTGGGTGGAGGAGAGTGCAGGTGGCGGGAAGCAATCCCCTTTCACTCTGCATAAGGTGGAAGAACCTCCCTGATCCTGGAGCTGTGAGCTGGCCCTCCAAAGAGGCTGGTCCAAGGGGGAAACCAACCCCTGGACCAGGGCCCTGACTCTGCGTTTCCTTGTTGTCAAGTCTAGGCCACAAGGCGACTTCGGCTTTGTTAGTCCTTTTGTACCCTCTCTTCTGTTCTGTCTACTGTCCTGAAAAGTAGACATTCAGATTTAACCCAGATACATATTTAAAAACAGGTTTATTGGGTTTAATTCAATTACAACTGAATTGTAATTGTATATCATACAATTCATCCATTTAAAGTATAGAATTCAATCATTTTTAGTGTATTGACAGATATATCACCATTACCAGAGTCAAGTTTGAACAGTTCACTTCAAAAAGAAACCCTCTACCCTTTAGCTGTTCATTCTTCCTCCCAGCTCTAGGCAATCACTCATCTACTTTCTGTCCCTATAAAACCAGATGTTTTTATGTGTGAATAGTTTGGGGGTGTGATGGAGGGTGTACGTGTGTGGGTCTGTGCATAGGGTGAGGCCAAGAGGAGCGGATAGGGAAAACTTCCAGAACAGATGAGAAACTGGCCCCAGCATGCAAAGCTTAATTGCCATATCTTGAAATCAAAGTGATCCATGTCTACTCTTACCATCCCAAGCTGATACACTATCCTATTGGCCCGTCACTAACTCTTTGTCAATCTTAATAGCTTACCTATCAGAAACGAAACTGATACATGTGTGAGAAAAAGTCAATTTTATATTTACATCATACCCTGAGGCAGGTTCCACAATTTTGTTTGGTTTATCTATATTGTACATTTAGGGGAGGTACCGCTAATGTTCCAGGACTGAAGCATCAAAGGTTAGCCAGTCAGTCAGAAAATGGTAATACGGATAACTCAGATCTGAGGAGGTCAAGACAGAACTTGCATCTGATAAGTCTCAGGACAAGGCTTTGCTACTTTTTAAGAGTTTTGATAGTTCGTCATTTACTTCATTATTTTTTGAATTTCTGACCCTAACAGTTTCACTCCCCATCCTTAGCACCTCTCATTCATCCACCACCCACACCAACATAAGCATGTTTTTATGAATGACATATAGGTTCAAAGAATTCAGAGTTGGAAAGGATTTTAGGGACGATTTAATCAAAGCCACTTGTATTAGCCAGCTTGGGCCGCCATAACAAAATACCATCGACTCGGGGGCTTAAATAACAGAAATTTATTTTCCCATGGTTCTGGAGGCTGGAAGTCAGAGATCAGGGTGCCACCATGGCCCAGCTCAGGTGAGAGCTCTCTTCCTGGCTTGCAGATGGTCACCTTCTTGCTGTGTCCTCCCATGGTGGATGGAGAGAGAGATCCCTGGTATCTCTTCTTACATAGGCGCTCATCCCATCTCGAGGGCCCGTCCTCACCACCTCATCTAAACCAAATTATCTCCTGAAGACTGGGGTTAGTGCTTGCACATATGAATTTCGGAGGGGTCACAATTCCATCCATAGCACCACTCAACATATTTTTCTTCACGTTTACGTGAAATAAAAGTATCTGTTTTAGAGAATCCCACTACATGTCTGGAGTTGGTTCTAGATCTGATGGATATGAAAAACGTGTTTGCAGCTCCCTGCTCCACAGCATTATTATCAGGTCTTGAAGGTTTCTGGTTGCTTAGAACTGATGGATCTGGAGGAAGAGTCCTGGAAATTATTCCAGAGCAGAAGTGAAAAATGAAGACACAGTGAAAATCTTGGAGGTGGGGGCGGGGGGACCTTAAAGCTATGGCACACAGAGAATGGAGCAGATGGGCACTGTGAAGGGTTTATTATCTTCCTGAGGGACTGGGTGGGATGCTGTAGTAAGATTTCAGGTGGGAATGACCTGAGGGTGGCTGAAGAGAAGGAACCCAGTGGAACTGTCCAAGAATACGCCTGTCCTCAGAAGGCCCATCTTGCAGTGAGAGTGTGAACACCTGAGCGTGAGTTTCCTTGTTCCCTCTCAGGCTGGTTCCTTTTCCACCACAAGTGAAAGGTGGTGACACTCTGAATGAGTGTTCTCTGCCAACTGACTGTTATTTGGAAATTGTATCTGAAGATTGGAAAATTGTTTCTAACCTAGAGTGACACCTCAGCGACTTTTGTCTATGAGAAGGATACTCTACTATTTTTTTTTTTTTATGTAGGATACTCTACTATTGAAGACTGGGGGAGCCAGACCGGTGGTGTAGTGGTTAAGTTCGTGTGCTCCGCTTCAGCGGCCCAGGGTTCGTGGGTTTGGATACCAGGCATGGACCTACACACCGCTCATCAAACACATGCTGTGGCAGCATCCCACATACAAAATGGAGGAAGATTGGCACAGATGTTAGCTCAGTGACAATCATCCTCAAGCAAAAAGAGGAAGATTGGCAACAGATGTTAGCTCAGGGCCAATCTTCCTCACCAAGAAGGAGGAGGAGGAGGGGGAGGGGGAAGGGGAAGAAGAAGGAGAAGATTAGGAATGACACCAATGGAGGCAAGACACAAACCCAATCTTGATGATTCTGAAAGTCAGCAAACTGGAACATTTGACCCACAGTTTACCCTTTCATATGAAAATTAGAAACAGCCATGATTTACAATGAGAGAGTTCTCAGATTATACGCTTTAGGATTCAAATTCAATTTTTTTTTGCTTTAGGATAATTTCATAACTTAATTCTATATTTATAGAAAAAGATATATTAAAGCAAACAATAGTTATTCAGCAAAGGGTATGTTTAAATATAGTATCCAGTTCTCCCGGTGCATTTAAACACGATTGACTCAACAAAGATTAAGTTAGCACACGCCTTTTAGGTCACGTCTCTGTGAACAGCAAGATATACTCTCTGTGTGTTGGACACTAGACAAGGGCGGCCCTTCCGTCTGCTGGCTTGGAGAGGAGGAGCTAATATAGGTATTTTTTCAGCTGAACTGTGAAAACACTGACCTGCAAAAACCCCCAAGGAGGGGTGTCACCTCTTCAGATAGCGCATTTTAGCTGTTTCTGGGATTTTTGATTTGTTACCAGCATGTGTAATATATTTTAAAAATAGACCGTAAACATTTGGTTTTGCAAGAATCTGCTTCAATGATGTCATGGAACTGTCAAAAAAGGTGGAGCTCACTTACTTCATGGGGATCATATAATGGTGTGGACTAATAATATTTTCTAATCATTGACACTTAACATCTAGGAGATACAACACGTTTGCTAGACAGTCTTAATAGATATTTGCATAGATGGCAAATATGTGCACACAGAGTTCTTGTTTTTCTTAGTTCATAATAGTTTACATCAATGTGAGATTTCAGTTGTACATTATTTCTTGTCAGTCACCACATAGGTGCTCCCCTTCACCCCCTGTGCCACCCCCATGCCCCTTCCCCTGGTGACCACTGAACTGTTTTCTTTGTCCCAGTACTTGTTTATATTCCACATATAAGTGAAATCATCTGGTGTTTGTCTTTCTCAGTCTGGCTTATTTCGCTTAGCATAATTCCCTCTAGGTCCTTCCATGTAATTGCAAATGGGGTGAATTTGTCTTTTTTTTTCTGGCTGAGTAGTATTCCACTATATATATGTATATATACACCACATCTTCTTTATCCAATCATCAGTCCATGGGCACTTGGGTTGCTTCCACGTCTTGGCTATTGTGAATAGTGTTGCAATCAACATGGAGTGCCGATGTTACTTTGGATTGTTGATTTCAAGTTGTTTGGGTAGATACCCAGTAGTGGGATAGCTGGGTCATATGATAGTTCTATTTTTAGTTTTTTGAGGAATCTCCATACTGTTTTCCATAGTGGTTGCACCAGTTTGCATTTCCACCAGCAGTCTATGAGGGTTCCCTTCTCTCTACACCCTCTCTAACATTTGTTATTTTTAGTCTTAGTGATTATACCCATTTTAGCAGGCATAAGGTGGTATCTTGGTGTAGTTTTGATTTGCATTTCCCTAACGATTAGTGATGTTGAACATCTTTTCATGTGTTTATTGACTATCTGTATATCTTCTTTGGAAAAATGTCTGTTCATCTCCTCTGACCACTTTTTGATCGGGTTGTTTGCTTTCTTATTGTTCATTTGTGTGAGTTCCTTATATGTTATGGAGATTAACCCCTTGTCAGATATATGATTTGCAAATATTTTCTGCCAATTGGTGGTTTGTTTCTTTGTTTTGATCCTAGTTTCTTTTGCCTTGCAGAAGCTCTTTAGTTTGATGAACTCCCACTTGTTTATTTTTTCTATTGTTTCCTTATCTGAGAGGGCATGGTATTTGAAAAGATCCTTTTTAGTTGGATGTCAAAGAGTGTACTACCAATATTATCTCCCAGGAGTTTTATAGTTTCAGGATGTATCTTCAGGTGTTTGATCCATTTTGAGTTTATTTTTGTGTATGGACACACAGCATTCTTTAAATGTTGGTTTTTATATTGAGTAAGAAAATTACTCACTTGTTAAGTTTATGACTGAAATATCCAGTGAACTGAACCAGTAATTCAGTTTCTGTTTGGCTCAGGAAATGGCTCCTGCCTGTCACATTATCACATGCCTGTTTTGGAAGTGGCTGCTATTTTCATTGGGCTCACACTGACCTAAACCATACCCACCCATGTCGTCTTGTTTCCTGTCAGATGGAAGCGGGGTGTGTGTGAGTGTGTATGTGTTCGTGTCATGAATATCTGTGAGAGAGACAAAGATAGAGACTGAGATGGAAAGAGTCTTTCCCTGAGTGAGAGAGTTTTTGAATCATTTTCAGGAGATTTGTAGGTAATTTTCCCGTTGTTTGGTTTTATTTGTTTTAAATCATTTTTTAGTGCTGTGGATGGCTGTGTCATTTTAGTTGCTGTTGAGCTACAAGGAAAACATTGGCAGTTCTGACAAGATGGTGAAGCCAGAAGAATTTCTTGAGGAAAATATTCTCATGTGTTGTGTAAGAGCTTTCTCATTTTGTTTTCTTCATAAAAGGTCTCAACTCAATTCGTTATGAAGCTCCTGCAAACATTTGTTATTTGAAAAAAAATACATAATGAAGACTTGTGACTTAAAAACGGTCAGCAGATATTTGTTGAGTGTCTGCTATGGGCAATTATTGAGTTAGTTGTTCTGAGGCACAAGAATGAATAACATGAACAAGATGCAGAAACATGCACATGGTGTTTCCTTTGCCTTGTTTCCAAAAGGATTTACAGTGAGAATTTCATGGAACAGTTGACTTTCTTTATAAGGGAGTTTTATAGTATATACACAGAGCATACAGATAGTCTTCAATGTAGGAAGGTTTGGTTTCCAAAAGTCCATTTGAATATTAGTTGTTTGGTAATCAAAAGCTTTTCCCTATACTAAAAATTTTATAGAGGGAAGGTTCCTAGGCTTGTCCATGAGAATTTTCTTTAGCTCATAAATTTAAACCCAAACTAAGACATAAGTAGAAATCATAACTCCTTTTCAAGGGCACCTAACCTGCTTTTATAACATTTAACTGATTCAGTGACCAGACCCGCCCCTAGGGTGTTAGGGAGGCCCAGGTTAATATACACACATTTTTTGTAGGGCATCTGTCTATATAAGCAATTTGAGTTACATAGAATCAGACTGGCAGCGCTATTCCAATGCCAAATCTTATTTGATCACATGAAAACAATGCCACATTGGCCAGCAGGGACTATGCATTTTCCAGGCTTCCCTCTCAGAACCAGGGCCTGGCTATCACACTCTGGGCTGATCCCATGGGTGGGAGGTCTGGAGCTCCTTGCGGCATCTGGTCGACCCACAGTGTGGGGAAGCAGTAGTGGTTTGGAGAGCCCCCGGAAGGTGAGAAATGGGGTTTGGGGAACACACAGTCCTGGTCCAGGCTCAGGGTGCCTGCCCAGTTGACACTGCCAGCTTTGGCCTGTCCCAGGCACCAGAAGGGACTCTAAAGAACAAGGAAGCTCTGAGTCCCGGGATCTGGGCAAGGCCCTCTGCTTGCCTGAGTCTAAGAGTGATCATCTCAGTGGCCATATTTCTATGGGAAAGTGCTTTATCAGTGTCAAGTCAGAACACCAACAACACATTTCTGATATGCCTGGCACGTTATGGGTGCTCCTTATGTTTGCTGAATGAATGAATATGTGGTTTGAGGATGGGATGCTCCTTCATATAAAAGTGTAGGCTGAGCACCAATTGTCGCTCAAATTTGCATAAGAAAAGGCTGCTCCGTAGGTCACTGCTCAGTTGTCCCGCTTTGGGAAGTGAAGGTTAATTACAATACGTAGGTTAGAATTGGGGATATCAGACCTAGATGGCATCTTTTAGCTCTTTGGTAGACATAGATGAAAGGTTGACAGATCACAAACTGTCTTCATTGTTGTTATACTGCTAAAGAATTAAAGATAGAAAATACTGTGGTTTTTGGAGACGAGGTAAGTGACATACAAATTCATTCAACTTAGTTACAACTGAGATGAGACTTAGCATTTCTGATACTTAGTTCAACACCAACTGTTTAGACCCAAAGTGAAAATGTAGATGACAGATAATTTTTTCAAGTAATAATTTATAAAAAGATAATTCAGGGGCTGGCCCGGTGACGCAGCGGTTAAGTGCACATGTTCCGCTTTAGTGGCCCAGGTTCCCCAGTTTTGATCCCAGGTGCAGCCATGGCACCGCTTGGCAAGCCATGCGGTGGTGGCATCCCACATACAAAATAGCAAAGACTGGCACGGATGTTAGTTCAGGGCCAATCTTCCTCACACACACACACACACATGCATAAAAGAATCATGGTGAGTGAATTTAGGATTAATGGCAATTTAACATACAGTGAGTCAGAAGACATTTTGGTCCTGGGCTCACTTTTATGAAGGGTCTGGAAATTTACATCTTGACATTATCTTCCTATGAGGCTACACATAGTCACAGGGCTACAGCGCCAAGACTGAACATTCAAAATATGCCATTATGGGGCCAGCCCCGTGGCCGAGTGGTTAAGTTCACCTGCTTCGCTTCAGCGGCCCAGAGTTTCGCTGGTTTGGATCCTGGGCGTGGACATGGCACCGCTCATCAGGCCATGTTGAGGCAGTGTCCCACATGCCACAACTAGAAGGACCCACAACTAAAAAAAAAAAAATACAACTATATATTGGGGGGATTTGGGGAGAAAAAGCAGAAAAAAAAGAAGATTGGCAACAGTTGTTAGCTCAGGTGCCAATCTTTAAAATACACCATCGTGTCTGTAACCCTGTTTTGGCATTTATTCATATTTTAATATATTGAGAACTTCAAAAAATGGAAGTGGTCTAGTGGTCTCCCAATCACTGGGAGGCCTGGACAAGCTTCCCCAGTCTTAGTCTTTCCATATGCATAACCTACTTCGTGCTGGAGGAATGGAAGGAGCCCACAGCTTTGTTTTCCAATCTAGACACTTATGAAATGGCAAAGCTAACATGGGGACAAATGCGGTGCCCAACATCAGGTTCATTCCCTCATGGAACAAATATTGATTGAATCGTCAGACAGATCTGAGAAGGAGTCCAGGCTCTGCCAGTCCCTGGGCACACTGCCCATCTGAGCCTCCATTTCCGAGTTTGTTAAATGGGATCAACAATGTACTTGCCTGCAAGGACACTGTAGGGACCCTTGAGGTAACGCATTCAGAAGGCCGCACAGGCCTGATACAAACTAGAAGCTCAGTAAAAGCTGCTTTTGTTAGTAGCATTACTTATCCTACACCTTGTGTTAGGTGTTATGCTAGGAGCTGGGATCAAAAGGTGGGTAAACATGGCCCTGTCTTCTAGAGGCTTGTGGTCTAGGGAGACAGGGAAATAATTGCACATTCAGGGTGATAGGATCTATACCTGGCACTTGTGCAAGGAGCGGGGACCACATAAAGAGGCGGCATTCCACTCTACGTTGAGTGTAAAGAGAGGTTCACAGATGTCATGGAAAACCCAGGCTCTTGTTTCACCCAACCTCTAATTAGCTGGGCGACTTGAGGCATATCATTTAGCTACTCTGAGTCTCAGTTCCCCAATCTACAAAAAGAGGGGGCAGACCAAGTCTTCTCAAAGATTTTCTGAAGTGATCAGGTGGCAGAACTGAAGTGGGTGCAGGAGCTTTCCGTGACATAAGTCAAGATTCTGACTTTGTTACTGATTCATCATTATGGCTTGAAAAAATTCTAGGACGCTTGACTTCACTTCCTCAATACCTCATAGTTAGCTCATTTCCAATTTTAATGAACTTTGAAAACAAAATGCCTTATGCCAAACGTGAGCAATTTGTCTTGCAGGGTCCTTTGTCCACCTGTGAGGTCTTGCTCACTGATCTTTTGGAGGCAGACGAGCTAGAGTGAGGCTTCCCACAGGGCTTTCATTAATATCCATAGTTTCTTCTCCTGGAAAATTCTCATCCTTTTTTTTATGAACCTAAAAATATTAGGGAAGCAGGGAGGATGATGAATTGAGTGTATTTGTGTGTTTCTGTCTTTCTTCAGAGCCAGGGAATTTTAACGACTGGGTGAATGTCCATTCCCTCAGCCACATGCTAGGAAGAGTTTTGTTTTTAGCATGTTCCAGAAATCCCCTGGCAGATACTGAAGCAAAAATTACAATAAAACAGAGTTGCTAATCTATTTTCTATGCCAAATGTCTTCAAACTCCCATTCCTACTGATTTATGTGTCTCTTGTGCAGTGCCTTCATCCAACCACGAGTAGGTGATTTGCTGGTATGGGCTTCTGGGACAGGAGACACCGGGCACCGAGAACTTTGGGCTTCCTCTGATGGGTTACGTGTCCACCTAAAGATGTCAAGACCAAATATATATCAGAAATTGGTTAGGTTTAGCTCTTCAAAATGAATGGAAGATTAAAATGGTCCCTATAAAACTTTTGTCTTGCTCTATAGAGAAAAATTCCTTCTTCATAGCCTGATAAAACTTCGTGCTAAAAGAATGCAGTATTAAAAACTTATCCATCATCCTTAGAAAATAATCTGGAGGACTATGCATGATAATGAGCCAAAAAATTCAACCAGTCTTGGTCTAGTGCCCAGAGAGCTGCACAAACAAAATAATACCTGGCCCTCCCCTCTTCCCCATTCCCCTTAAGTGGGCTGGAACAGCACTGTTATAAGAAAGTGTAGAAACACACACCATTATATGGTGCAAGTTACTGGGAATGACATGGAGAGCAAAGCCTCTCTCACCCATAGAAAGTTCTGTGGTTCTACCAGACTCACAGAATGGCTTCACCATTCTAGCCAATGGTTCTACCATTTTTACATCTGGTATGTAGAGTATCATTGAGGATAATCTGTTATATTGTTGAAGGGACTGGGGACTGGCTCCCTTTTCTCTCTCCACCCTCCCCACTTCATTCTTTCCCTTTGTGTGTGTAGGGAAATAACTTTTTCAATTGGAGTTGAGTAAGGAGTGCCATGAAGTACAATTTTTTAAAACATAGTAAGTGATTAGTGAAATCTTCGATTCTGGCTCATTTCTGTGGTGAGAGAAATGGATAGCTCCTGTAGTCATCATCTCACAAACTCGTTATTTTATGACTTGGTTAAAAAATGCAATCGTTCACTGTAAAGGTCTAAGTTGTAAAGTAAATCTGTCCTGAAATTTTCATTACATCTACATTACAAAATCTAGAATTTTGAATAATCCATTAAAGTGACTAAATCACTCTTATTAAGCACAAAGCCAGCCCTTTGCTGGAAACATTTTAAAGTTTTAGCATCTTAGATTGTTAAGATAGAAATAATGCTTAATTTGAGAACAACTTCTATGTTGAATACATATTTTGCAGTACTTGATAAACTTTCAAATGAATACAGAGGTATTTCTGGTAATTATACTTTGTTTGGCTGTGCAGAATTTAACTGAATCAAGAAGAGGCTAAGTTTATTAGTTTCTTTTCTAGTAAACTTTTAAATAAGCTGCCTACAGTGACAAAACTATAGTTTCCTGCTTTGCAAATGGATTCTCTCTAAATTTGATTGTTCATTCATTCACTCATTGATTGATTCATTCATGACTCTTGAAATGACCTTAAATCAAAACCAGAGCACAATATTTAGTTAAGTGAAAGTGATTTCTCTCAGAGCTGGATTCATAAGGTCCAGCTATTTCTCCTTCTGGCTGTTCAGTCCTATCTGAGGTAGAACTTGAGAGTCGTTGGTGAGCATGTAGATTGCACAGTTCTTAGACAGTCTTTTCCATACATCATTAGTCGCAGGCAACCTTTGGTATGTGCTGGAGAAAAGATTGAACTCTCTGATGAAGACTTAGAATGCTGAAGCTCCGTATTGCTGGATGAAGGAGGGCCTGTAGTCTTTGGCAGCTAAGAGAACAGGCGGTGGCAGGTGAAGCCCCGTTCTGCAGGCTGAGGAGACACGGCAGGTTGTAGACCACAAACCTCTACAAGGAAGTGAGTCCCAGAGGCTTCTACAGGCTCAGCCAGCAGTCTCTTTAGTAAGCAGCCTTGAATTTGTTCCAACCTTGGACAAATGGCCCATTGTCTCCAGCGTTTCATACCACAACACAGTGATTTTCAAAACAAGAAAATTTTCTTCCATCAGGGGAGTTTGCTTTCAAATGAAATTGTATATAGAAGCCTTGTATCAGAATAGCAAAAGCATGCTGTTTTGGTGGAAACAGGGTGCAGGGCACATACAGAAGAGGTGTGGGACAGGAAATTTCCTGAAGTGGGTCTGCCAGTAACCACAGACAAGAAACTTTAGCAATGTTCTCATGGATTATTGAATTATCTCTTTCCAAGACTAAATTAATTGCAAAATGTAGATCCAGGAAACTGAACAGTATGACCTGCAATAGTAAACTGAACAGTATGACCTACAATAGTTTAATGATGATTAATTGAATTTTCGAGAATATCTAGCAAAAACAATGATTTTATTTGTATTGTGGTTAAGGTAGTAGTTAATTGACAATGCAATGAAGTCACATCCGATGTAAATTCAAATATGTGTGCTCAGCCAAAAAAATGAAAACAATCAAAACTTAGAAAGAAATCCAACAGGAGCTATGTAAGATTTATATGAAGTAAACAATAAAACTTCGCTAAATGACAGACAGGGAAACCTAAAAAGATCCTAATGGGATTTTCTTGAGAAATTTGTCAAGCTGATTTTGAAATTCATCTGGAACAGAAAATGTACAAAACAGCCAATGTCACCCTGTTAGACATCAAACATACAACTAAGCTTTAGTAATTAAAACAATTCCCAGCATAGTAATAGATCAGTGGAAGAGAATAGGGCATTCAGAAGCTAACCCATGATAAATGGAGATTTGTATAGATTTTAGATGGAAATTTAAATTACTGTGGAAAAAAGGGAATCTTCAATAAATGATGGACAGATTATTGCCTCCCTAACTGGAGAAAATAAATAAAATTACGTTTTTTTCTTGTACCAAAATACACAGTTAAAATAAACTCCAGATGAACCATGGATTTAATTGGAAAAAACGAAGCCATCAAAGTAGCAGAATAAAACATAAGAAATTGCAAAGAAAACAGACATTTAAAAATTACTGCTCACCCTCACTAGTACTCAGGGAAATGAAATTGCCCACTGGGTTTACTGGAAAACCAATAATGTCCAGGGGTGGTGAAGACTGGGGAAACACATTCTTATTTCTGTTGGTGAGTGTGTGAATTGGCATGGCCTTGGGGGAACGATAGTTTGGTGGAAGCTGTTATAATTGCAGTTCCACTTAAAGACAAACAGATCCCAGAGAAAGAACCTGGACGTGAGCCCAAAGTTTCACATACAAAAGCGTTCATTGCTGCATTGTTTGTGATAGTGAAAAATTAGAGTCAATCGGGGAGTGGTTGAACCAGCCACAGCTATGCAGCAGTCTTAACTAGACAACAGTTACCAGGAATGAAGTGTAGACTGCCAGTGAAAGACTTCCCAGACAGATTTTTAAGTTAATAAAGTAGGTTGAAGGACAATATGCATGACATGACACCATTTGTGTAGAAGTCATCGTGATATATTTATGGGTACATGTGTCTTTTAAATATATTGAAAAAGGTCCAGAAAGGTGCATCCCAGACTGATCATAGTGTTTTACCTCCAGAGAGTGGAATGAAATCGGGGCAGAGGTGATGGTGGTGGTGGGAGGGGCTGGTAGTCAAGGAAGACATTGCATTTTTGGCATTATGATGGATATTATTTGGCATTATAAATACAATAAGAGTGTACTTATTTCTTATGCAGTTAAACATAATTTATTTTTTAAAAAAGGAAAAATATCAGCTAAAAACATTATATGATTATCATGTGATTAATTCAGAAAGTTACAAGACTGAGAAGTAAAACCAAATATAGATGAAAAGAAAAGTGTTAAAAGCCAGGTAGCCACATAAAGTCCAGGAACTAATGTGCCACGTGGAGGAAGGTGACATTTTTGGACTGAGACATAGATGTCTCACAGTCCTCCCATTATCATGGTCCTCGTGTGAGAAGAATCCTTGCAGGGGTGTGAGAATATACATCCTGCCATCTGTCCTCGATGCAGAGAGCTCTTGTCAACTCTGGGCTTCTTTTAATGCCTCCAGAAAAGTGGCCTGCAAGGACTTTGGACACAGTCACTTCCCTACTTTGGCAGTAAACTCACAGAGTACTGGCATCCAGCAGGTACCCTGACAAAATAAATTATGGCATCCCTTCTTTCTTTTCTATTTCTTTTATCTGCATGTTGCATGTTTTTAGAGCAAACAAATATTTGAAAAATATTCCGTGATGCACTCTTAGATTGTTTCAACTTGTTTACACATTTGTAAGGCTGCGCGTTGCACAGCTTGAGGACATAAACACGCCATGAACAGGCCCACTCCTCACAAATTGGAGGCCCCTCTGTTCCATGATAGCAGAGTCTTCACTCAGGACTCTGATGACATCAGTTACACCTCCTAACACCGCCTTGGTGTTCCTTCCTGTTTTCCCTCTTTTTACAAACACCTCGTTGGGAAATCGTTGTGTCCTGCCTTCTGGGATTTTGGCACTCAGAACGCTGGAAGAGGAGTGCTATGGACACCTGTAGCCTTCAGTATTCCGTTTGGAGTCCTGGTGATGCAGAGTTGGAAGAAGGAGGAACATCTAGCTCCCCTTCTCCCTTTACCAGGAGGGGTTTGGGCCATGGGGAGAACATAGGCTTTGTTCAGATCTCAGCCCAATTATTTACCAACTGTGTGACCTTGGGCAAATTCCGTTAACTTCTCTAGATGGCTTTGGCCGTCTGTGGCTCCGCATTTAAGCCCCGGCCACCCCTGTGTATTCCCTAGTGAGGAGTGAGGATTCAGTTCATTTCCTGTCATTCCCGGATTTTCTTTGCCCTCCCTCGGTGTTTCTGGTTCTGGCCAGAAGGCGTTTGCTTTACCCAGCTTTCCCAGATCACCCTCTAGAGACACTTCTGTTCACCCAGCCCGCAAACTCTGCTCCTCTCTCCGTCTCCTGTTCTGGTACCATGCACGGTCCTGTCAGAAAATGCTTGGGGCTGGCCCATGGTGTAGTGGTTAAGTGTGCATGCTGCACTTGGGCAGCCCTGGGTTCCTGGTTCTACCCTGGGCACAGGCCTATACAACACTTGTCAAGCCACCCTGTGGCTGTGTCCCACATACAAAATAGAGGAAGACTGGCACAGATGTTAGCTCAGGGCCAATCATCCTTACACACACACAAAATGAATAACTAACTAAATGTCATAATTAAAAAACAATGCTGTAACTGTGGTCTGAGGTTGGGTGCCCTGCGATGGGGTCCGAGCCTGGAATAGAACCACGTCTCCCCACTTTCCGTGAAAACTTCTTGGCTATAGAATGTAACCACTCTGGGTAAACTTGCCATATTCTGATGCTTTCCACGACATGACTTGCTCCCGGATAACGAAAACATGGATGTTTTGTTCTGCCTTTGTGATGAAATGTGGATTCCCTCTGGAAAAGATGTTAATTAAAGAATGATTCTTGTTGATTGAAGAATTGAAAAATATCTGTCTAGATTGGTTTCCTAACGTAAATATCAAGTGTTTGTTGTGACTTGGTCACATGTTCAATCAGCAGTTAAGTCCTTGTCTCTGATTCTTTTTTTCAAAATCAGAATAATACCACACAGTAAATTGTCAGTAAAATTGTTACTTTAAAGAAAGGGGATTGTCTCCATCCACTTAGGCTTCTATAAAAAATACCACAGACTGAGTAGCTTATAGCAACAGAAATTTATTTCTCACAGTTCTAGAGGCTGCAAGTCCAAGATGAAGGTGCCATCGCCATCACCTTCTGGTGAGGGCTCTCCTCCTGGTTCATAGCAGATGCCTTCTCGCTGTGTCCTCACGTGGTGGAAGGGGCCAGGGAGCTCTCTGGAGCCTCTTTTATGAGGCACTAATCCCATTCATGAGGGCTCCACCCTTGTGATTTAAGCACCTCCTAAAGGCTCCACCCACTGTACCATCACACCAGGCGTTAGGATTTCAACATACGAATTTTGAGGGGACACGAACATTCAGACCATAACAGGAATTAAGTTATTTCGAGTGATTATAAAAATAATATATGTCAATATAAGGAATATTGGTAATACAGAACTATATAAAGAGGAAAATAAAAATTACCGACACCTGTTATGTGGAGATAACCATTATTAACATTTTGGTGATTATCCTTTTTTATTTGCACATATATAATATATAATACAAATATATTTTTTAAATTGAGATTATAATGAAATTATAGTTTTATAACTACTTTTTCACAACATAGCATCAAAATTTCTTTTGCCACTAATAATTCTTTTATAGTGTGATGTCAGTCTTTTTCTTTCTAATTTTTGCTTTTCGTTCTATCATGGCATCTACACCAAGATCACAAAGATATTTTACTATGCTGTCTCCTAGATTAAACTTTATTGTTTAATTTTCAAATTTAGCTCTACAATCCTTCTGAAGTTTATTTTTGTGTATGTGAGGTATGAGGAAGGAGTCAATATTAATCTATTTTTCCATATAGATTTCCGATCGACTGTGTACCATTATTGAAAAGATCATCCTTTCCCCACTGCGCTGGGGTACCTTTGTCATAAATCAAGTGATTCATTTTGTGTGGATCTGTGTCTGGACTCGGTTATGTTCCATTGGTCTATACATCTGTCCTTGTACAAAATTCACTTTGCCTTGATAATTGCTGCATTATAATAAGTTGAAATATAATTCTTCCTGAAAGTATGCTTTAACTGCATCTCTCTTGCAAATTTTGATATGCTATGTTTTTGCTATCATTCAATTCAGAATATTTCCCAACTCCATTGTGATTTCTCCTTTGATCCACAGTAGTTTTAGGAGTGCATTGCGTAAGTTCTAAACATTTGAGGATTTTAAAATTTATCTTTAGTGATTGATTTCTAGGTTAATTCCATTGTGGTTAGAGAACATGGTGTGTACAATTTCAATCTTTTGAAAATCATTTTGATATACTTATAGCCAGGCAAATTTAAATTTTAGTGAATGGTCCATATGTACTTGAAAAGTACATGTATTCTGCTGTTGTTGGCTCACTGTTGTCTTTATATCATCAAATTGTTTAATTGTGTTATTTTAATCATCTATATCCCTACAGTTTGTTTCTTCCCTTTGCTCTTGAGAGAGGATTGCTAAAATCTCAGTATAATTGTGAATTTTTCTATTTCTGTTTAGTATAGCCAATTTTTGCTTTATATATTTTGAGGCTATAGTAGTAGATGCATAAAATTTTAAATTATGTATTTCTGGTGAATTAATTCTTTTATAATTATTAAATGACCCTCTTTATTGCTATTAATGCACATTGTGTTAACATCTACTTTGTCCGACATTAGTATAGCTACACCCTTTCCTTTTGATTATTGTCTGCTATACCATTTTCTTTTTTCTTTTAACATTATGTGTCCTTATATTTAAGGTATATCTTTTATAAGTAGCATGAGGATTTTAAAAAATCGAGTCTGAAAAACTTTGTCCTTTCTTTGGAGTAGTTAATTATTTTTAAAATAAGTATTGATATATTTGGGCTGTGTCTATCTTTCTTTTTTCTTTTTAAGATCGGCGCCTGAGCTGACATCTGTTGCCAATCTTCTTGTTTTCTTCTTCTCCTTCTTCTTCTCCCCAAAGCCCCTGAGTACATAGTTGTATACTCTAGTTGTGAGTGCCTCTGGCTCTGCTGTGTGAGATGCCGCCTCAACATGACCTGACGAGCGGTGCCATGTCCGCACCCAGGATCCGAACCGGTGAAACCCTGGGCTGCTGGAGCGGAGTGCACGAACTCAACCACTTGGCCACGGGGCCAGCTCCTGTAGCTACCATTTTACTGTTTGTTTTCTATTTAACTCAGTTGTTTTAGGTTCTTTCTCTTTCCTTTCTCACTTTCACTGAGATTAATTGACAAGTTTTTATTATTCTAACCCCCCTCCCCACCCTCCACTGGCTAACTGGTTTGTTATGTATCTTCTATTACTCTGTTACTGCTTACCCTATAAATTATGATGTGAATTTCTGACTTATTTGATTCTACTGTGAATTTTGCTCTTACCGCTTCCTTGACTGTGCAAAGACCCTACAACTCTTTAACTTCATTTACCACCTTCTGTCTTGTCCCATGGGTATCATACATTTAATTCCGCATATTTTCTAACATTATATTTTGAACATTTTCCAACATACAGAAAAGTTGAAAGAATTTTACGGTGAACACTCATATACCCACCACCTAGATTCCACTATTGATATTTTATCGTTATGAAATGTTCTTTTCTATTTTCAGTAAGATTCTTGTCTTGAAATGTAAGCCTTGAGGTAACTGAATCTCTTCTTATTCCTCCTAGAGGAGGAATACGTTTAACTCTGTTTCTTAGCACAGTTCCATTGGTGGCTGTTGAATGAATCCTTGAGGATTATTGGCGTGAACATTTGCCAGGCAGACAACAAAATAAATAATTCTCAGTTGGAGAAACAAAGCCAGTGACCTCTTGGAGGGTGAGTTTATGAGATGCCAAAGTGGCTACTAACATGAGACTTTGGAGAAGGCTGACCTGGGAGGTGTCTTCATCACTAACACCGTGCTGGGAAGGTTTACTCCTGTGATTTATTGGAATAACTAGATCGAAATTAATGGGAAGGATTGCCCCAAGAGGGGGAAACATGTTGTTGGATGTAGTCCTGTCCTTGCTTGCTGATTTTCTTTGCTTAATTAATTAATTCAGGAACTGTCTGATTGACTAATTGTATATCCTTAATTTTATAGTTGGCGTTGCTGATGAGATGACGTATGTTGAATTGCTGTAAGCTAAAGTTGCTTTGCTTTTGATTCCGATTCATCCTAATGATACATGTTCGTGTTTTACTGGGCTTGAGCTAAATCATTACATTAGTGGAACTGCCATCAGAGATTGCTATAAACATTTCCGTTACACTAATTGCCATGATTTAGTCCTATTCTGTGAAAAAACTAAAGAGCAAAATGACCCTCTTACAGACATTCTTTTTTGTGTGTTTTCCTTAGAACACAAAAATACACCCATAATTGCCTGATAGACACAGTGTTTAATGGACAAAAATGGAATTTTAAAGTAAAATGATGCCAGTAGTTTGACATGAAGGCGGCATATTTGATTTTAAGAGTGTTATCATTTATGTTCCAACGGTCATGAATTGTGGCTATTATTTGTCGTTGTTGCTCGTTAGCCTGTGGAACTATGTTGAAGGCTTATATAAGATCCAAAGACCAAGATTCATACTGGGAAGTGCATATATGCTGCTGGAATCCCTCCTTAGAACACTTTTCATGGACATACAGGAGCCCAGCAGAGAATATGAAAAGGTCACTTGCAACGCTGTTGGATGCATCCCAGAAATTGGTAGAACGTAAGTCTTAGTCAATTATCTATAGAGCCTGGCAAGGTGAGCTGGGGTATCAGGGATTGACTGAAATATTGAGAGATGTATTGATCATGGTTAGGATTTTGCAACCATCAGAGATTATCTATACTTTCAATAAATGCGATTAGATGTGTGTATGTGATATTAACAAAGGACTCCCTTGTATGAATACAGCAGGGAAAGAATACCCTTTTGTAATGCTTAGAAACCTCTTTTTTCTCTCTCCTCCCTTCCTCCCTTCCTTCCTTCCCTGAAGTTTCTTCCCATGCAGAGTCTCTGTTTTTCCCAAGTTGCTTTTTTTCTGTTTTTGTGTGTGTGATTTTGCTTTCTTATCTCTGTATTTTGTGTTAGGAGCTTTCCTCAGATGTCTGATATGCTCAGTTATCTGCTCATGTTTAAGAACAAGAGGAAAAAGCCTACCAGAAGCTCTGAACAGCGGGATGGCATGTCAACTAGGAACTTCCCTCTAGGGTAGGGTTTCCCAAACTTTCTTGTCCATGGCTAGCTCTAGAGTCTCAGTCATTTATTCATGGCACTCCTAGGCCCAAAGAAATGCCTGACAGTTTTGCTTGTTAGGTAGTTAGGGCCAAAGAACTTAATAATAGTTTGCGTGGTCGGCAATAGAAATTGCTGTTTCCCTGGAAAGTTCAAAATATCCTACAATAAATACTCTTGTGAGTTCACTAGGGTGCCCTGGGGTGCCTTAGTGCACAGTTTGGGAAATGCAGCTGTAGAGTCACTTGGCTGGCAGGGCTTGTCAGCTGGGAAATTTCATGCCAGGTCATTTGGCTGGACCCTTGTCAGAGTGATGGACTAAGACCTTTATTCCCTCCTTCGGCTTTGCATTAATGTGGAAATCAGTCAGAGATACGCTTTCAAAAAGATGATCCAGTATGGAATTATTTAATCTATCTAAACTAGACCTTCTTTATTAGTACACGATAATACCACACACATTTCTTTGGGATTGGGGTAGAAGCCCACAGTACTTAACTCCTCCCTGGTGTCTGTAGTGGCTCATTTGTTACCTGGTAAGCGTGGATTCTCTCTGTTTCCCCAGCAGCAACCTAAGCTGTCACTGCAGGCCTGCATGTAGGATGAGGGTTCTCATAGAAATGAGGCCCAGAGCCTCTGGCCGGAGTCTTGGCCTTCCAGGGTTAGGAGAGTGGAGGGAGAGTGTGCACCCCTGCCCTGGGAATAAGCGTCATGGAGCTATGAAAGCTCAGGGGTTTATACGAGTGAACCCAAATGTGTGTGATTGATGCACGTGTGCTCTATGCTACTCCTATATTTCTGGTTGTAGGTTTAACATACATGTAAATTAGGCAAAACTAACATATTTTCGGGAGATGTGGAACCTTCACTGGACACAAGCGACTCTTATGGACTGGCATGATACAGTGCTGTGGCCAGAGCTGGGACTGAGAGTCATGATTCCTACACACAGACACAAGCCTTTCCCAGTTAGGACTTTGTCTTGGTCTACCAGATCCCCAAGAGAAGTCTCTGCATTCAAGATGCCTTCATTCACCGTATCTGCTGGATCTGCGCACCTCCACTGCGCCTGGGATCTCCAAGTCCACAGACTCTTTGTTTCACTCTCTTGAGGGACTAACTCTCCAGGCATCTGCTGAGGCTGGGAGGGATGGCTGCCCAGGAGCCTGTAGAAAAGAGGGGACACTGGGATCTAATTGCTCCTCAGACAGCTTCTCATTAATCTGCCCCTTCACCCCACTTCCAAAGGTATCTGAAGCCCTAGGTTTCTGAGCCTTCTGAACACTCCACTGTGTGGATCAGATTGGTTTCTGGCTTCCATCACTGCTGACTTAGGGTTCGGTTCTCCAGATCTGCTAAGCCACACACCACCTGTCCATCCGTTTTCCAGCTTCCTACATTTTGGTTTTTGTTGTCTCTCTATTATTTTCCCTGTCCTCGTAGGTTTATCTATTTGTTTTTGATCTCTTTGCTGAAGTTTTAATGGGATCTAGGGAGGGAGTTAAATTAGATATGCTTGTGCCATCTATCACATTTCCATTTATTCATTCATTCTTGAGAATCTTCACATGCCGGGGCTTGACTGAGTGCTAGGTTTTAAAAAATGAGGAGACAAAGTCTTTGATACCAAGTAGTTCACGGTTTTATGGAGGGTGAAGAGGACCAATCAGGTTAATAAATATTTAACTTGCGCACAGTGATAACAGCATATTGGAGGTCTGTGTCAGGGTCAGTGCTAGTGTGGGACTGAGCAAGAGAGTTAGTCACTGTTTGATGTGAGTCCCTGGACGGACAAGTGGGAAAGGACATTCAAAACAAAAGGAGGAGCATGTCATTTGTCAAGCCTAGGGTACGTGGGGGTATCTGATCTTTGGCAGCTCCCTCACTACTGGGCCCCTGCAGTGTTCCAGGACTGGTTGCCTTCCTGGTCCCTCAAACCTGATTCCATCCAGCTCTGAATCAAACCTGATTCCATCCAGCTCTGAATCACCCAACTCCTGGCTCTGCTTCCTGACACCCTTTGTCCTTTGGACTTGATACTTCACTTGATAGTCCCAGGAATGCTCTTGGCTCCTCTTTATTGAGATCATTGATAGCCACCTGGTCACATTGCCTCTGGTCCCCTTTGACAAACACTCTCCCAGGCAGGGAAGGCCAAGAACCCTGCCCTAGACTTCCATAACCCCTGCTCCCCACCCTCTGTAAAGAGAAGAGAGGGTTAGTATTGAACCTAAGAAGCAGTGGTCAGAGTGGGCAGTTAGGCTCCTCACAGCAATTCTCAAGGAGAGGCTAAGAGCATATCAAGGAAGTGGCAAAGCCATGGGCCAAGGAGAGAGCCATGGCTGGAAGCCAGGGATCCAGTTAGGTATTTGGGCCAGAGACAAGGCAACTCCATGAATTTTGGAGAATGGCTTCCTTTTTGGTCAGGATTAGCTTAGAGACGGGACACGGCTAAGCCTGTAGGTCAGGCATCTGCAAAGCCAAAGTTGAAAGAGCAAGGGAAAGGCAGGGGCTCACAAACATTATCCCAGCTGTTTTAGGTATGGTGGGGTTCTCGGTCGCCCTCCTCATCTGTCCCTGCTCTTGGCAGGGTAAGGATGGGATTCTCTGTCCTGTACTGCTGTGTTCCTCCCCATCCTCCCCTATGAGTTTTGATTTATTTTAGCAAAACATCCTATCCAGTTGTGACACACAAGTTATCAATGTTAATAAGAGAGATGTTTGTCCTGTAGGTGCCTCACTTAGAATTTGAGACTCTAGAATAGAAGACACTTGCACCTCAACCACAAAGGTGTGTGGGACCCAGAGGTGAGAGAGGTAGGAAAAGAAGGAGGAAGGATGACCGAGGGAGAGGAACTCCTGGACCAATATGGGGAGGACTTGGTGCCAGATGGAAGGACAAAGGAGCTGTAAAGCAGTGTTTGCGCTGGCCTATGGACTCTGGATCCTTCGGGATTCTTCCCGTCGGTGGACTGAGCTTTCTGGACTTTACTGTGAGTTAAAGTCAGCTGTAAGTTCTTTCATGTGTGAATGAGTTCTTTGAAAAGGCCACAGCCTTCCTCTTCCTAACCTCCTCTCTCAACATCTTCCTCCTTTTACCTTGGGTTACCTCCCAGTGTCAGATAGGAAAGTATACGAGTCTTCCATAGCACTTAGAGTACTTAATGAGTAATGAGGGTACTTAATCAGGTATAACCCAAATGTCTTGGTTTTCACCAACCGGTGAGGACAATTCAGTTCAGTCCCTTTGAAGTCTGCCCGCCTGGATCCAGGGATTCTAGTGTTTTGCAAGTCTGCCTGTGTGTGAGAATGCCTCTGGGCACTCCTATTTGTACTCTGTGTGGCCATGAAAATCAGTACTGGTTGTTACTCAGTGTGCTGCTCCCAGTGCTTTGAGCTGGTCATGGTCACTGTCACTTCTGCTACTTTAAGACTGTGAGGAGAAGGAGACCACTTCATCTGTGTTGCACCCTATTGGAAGTTCCAGTTCAGACTGACTGAACTGCAAAGTGTGACAGCTCTGGAGGCCAAGCATCTGCAGGGCCTGGAGCTGAAAAAGCAATTGATTTGCAATCCCGTTCTCTCCAGGCCAAATACAAGCCACCCAGTACTTGAGTAAGACCTGGAGCCATGGAGAACCCCTACCGATTGCCCAGGACTGCCCAACCTCTCCAGCTTCCTGCCACTGGTAGAGTCTGTCTTACCCCGCAGATACCTTCCTCGTTTATACTGGATTATTTTCCAGGGGCACTGTTGTTCTCCTTGCATTGTGACTCTTCACTTTCCACTCCCAGACCAGGTGCCCAGCACTGCAAGCCAACAGATGACACTGTTTTTGCCCAAACTCCCAAGCCCCTCAGTTCATATGTGAATCCGTGAGTGCGCAGGTATGTGGTGGAAGGAGCCCAGGATGCTGCCTGACTCACGCTTAATGAAACAGGCAACTTAAACCCATCCTTTTATACAGATATTTGCGTTTTAGGTTTGAGTTTCTATTGTAATGGCCTGCTTCCATCCTTAGTAAAGGAATCAAAGAACATGCGGGAGACTACTTTTTTGGATAGAAGCCCTTGATATCAAGTCCCAATGCCGTAGAGAATTTTCTATTAGCGTGACTCTTTCCCCTTTGCTTCCTTTCCCTTTCAGATTCCAGCATGTCAGTCCACAGAAGGCCATGCTCAGGTTCAACTTCCTTGTTTTCTCTGCTTCAAGTCCAGCTGAGAGAAAAGGATCTTGCATACTGAGTGCATATTCCATTTTCCCACTCAGAAGTTCCCCAGAAGCAGAGCCAAAATCTAGCAGCAGAAGACAGTCGATTTATTCTAACATACGCTTCGTGTAACTTGAGATGTTGAAAAACTCCCCCATAGCTGCACTGAATCGAACGCAGTCAGCAAATCCCATGGTCACCCGACGGGTACAATTTAGACGAGAGGATTAGTCAACCTGGGACTAGGCACCTTCATGCACGAATAGGGGGGTGGGTTGCCAAGATACCCTCAAGAATGTCCTATGTGCCTACCGAAGCAGGAATCCAAAATTAGAAAAATGCAAATGGCTGAGGTACATGCGCTCAGCGGAAGGATGGGCCCTTGCCAATTCAGCTGACTCCCCTCTAAAGCCCAAGGCTGCGGCTTCCATGAAGTAAGGAAGCTGTGGGGCCAAGTACTGATTAGAAGAGCAAAAGGGATTCTGATCGTACAGAGCTACTGTAAGTCCTGTGGAAGGAGCTGGCGTGCAGTCTAAATGGATAATAAATTGATGCTGGGATGTGTGTGATGGAGAAGAAAGAGCAATCCTGACATTACTCATGCCTCTGAGTAGTCCTGTGATCATCCTCCCCCTATCACTGTGCCTTAGCTCCTACCGTTTTGTGGATGATGATGAATCTGTAGAGTGAGGGTCAGTAGCAACTTGTGGCAGGTCTGTAGCAAAGAAGACTAATTATATTCATTTTACTATGTACTACAGATCACGTGGATTAATTAAAAACATGTTTTGTGGAATGCCTAATTCCTGATATCAATTTTTAGTCTGATTTTTCTTTCTATTTATATAGGGAGTTTCTTCTCTACAGTACAAGAATATGATCTGTCATCCCCTCTCCCCACTGTGTATCAGGGTAGACACTTTTACTGGTATTTCAGAGACAAGCTAAGGCAAAGGAAGGTAGGTGTCAATCACATTGTTCGTGGGTTATCGGGGTCTAGTTCTTGTGTTTTCTAACATCAAGACCAAGAATCAGCTCAACTTTGCCTAGGTCCAGGCAGGTCTGCGAGGGCTATTGCAATTAGATTTAGCTTGAAATAAGTAATTAATACTTGAGCATGAGATGAAATCAGTTATCATTTTCATAAATTTAATTATAAAAACATATTTCAGGGGCTGGCCCCATGGCTGAGTGGTTAAGTTCGTGCACTGCGCTGCAGGCGGACCAGTGTTTCGTTAGTTTGAATCCTGGGCGCGGACATGGCACTGCTCATCAAACCACGCTGAGGGAGCGTCCCACATGCCACAACTAGAAGGAATATACAACTATGTACTGGGGGGCTTTGGGGAGAAAAAGGAAAAAAAAATCTTAAAAAAAAACATATTTCATAAAATAAAGTTTTTGCCACTTCCTCCATGCACATCTTTTCAAAAACAAAACCAAAAATTTAACTGGTCAACTAAACTGACAAATCGCTCGTCTCCAGTTTAGAATTTTTAGAAGAAACTATAGCATTGAAAGCTGGAGTGGGCATATTTATAACCATTAATCCCTGATATGTGGTAAGCATTAAACTTTCAGAGAACCTTAACGCCTGTTTTTGGTTTGTTTGTTTTTTTTGGTGGGAATTGAATATAATTTTAGATTTTTCTAATGGTCCATTAAGGTGCATTTTTCATTTTACCAATGATCTGCTGGTCAACTAGAGAGGACAATTATTCTTTTTAAAAATTCTGAGTCAAAAAAATCATACATATTTCAGGAATATCTACAAATTTTATGACTCCATTTTAGTAGTGTTCATATCTATCCTTAACAAACTTCAAAGGCAGAAAAAATTCTTTGAAGTGGAATTTTGGGGTCAGTAGTACAGCGAGGCCTAAGAATTAGCTTTCCCATTTTATATCAAAAGTTTTAGTCTAGCATTATTTATTCCTTCTACCTCAAGAAATGAAAGTAGAATTTAGTCTAATTTTGAAAACTTTTTATTATAAAAAAAGTTTAAACATAAATAAGAGGAGACTGACGAGATAACAAATCCTTACAATCCATCACTTCACAGTGGTTCATATTCTGCCATATTTGATTTACCAGTCTTCTTTTCTGCTGACATATTCTAAAGTAAGTTCCAAACATTGTGTCTTCACCCTCAAATACCTCAGTATCCATCTCTATACCAATAAGGCATTTTCTTTTACAGTCACTATGCCTGTATGGCACGCCAACAATAATTCCTTTGAATCATTTAACATCCTGTCTGTATTCATTTTTCCCTAATTGTCCTCTCAACGTTTTCAGATGTTTTGTTCAAATAGGGGTCGAAAAAGGGTCCGCATGTTGTATTTGGTTGTATGTCTTTCAAGTCTCTTTAAATTGGTAGCAATTCTCCCCTGCTCCCCGCCCCCCCCCCCCTTTTTTTAATTCATGCCATTGACTTAAACAGACTGGTTGTCCTTTAGAATGGTCTACATTCTGGATTAGTCTGATGTCTTCCTCATTATGTCATTGGGTTTGTTTCTCTGTTTTTTGTATTTCTTTTAATTCTAAAAGTTTTAATGTATTTGAATGGAATATTTTTGGTTTTGCTTCACGTTGCGTCACATCAGGAGACAAAATCTATCTGGCTATTTCAAGTTTAGCGATGCCGAGATTGATCCATGAGTTTGGCTGGTGACAGCCAGATCCTTCCATTCTAACACTGTGATTTTCCTCTTATGACTAGAAGTAATCTGCCAGAAGTATCTAGTTCTTCCTCGGTCCTTCACTCTTAGCATCCACTGATGTTTGCTGCCTAAATCAATTATTACCTTAAGGGTTACAAAATAATGATTTTATAGCTTTGTCTTTTCTTTATTGTATATTAACTGGAATTCTTAAAAAAAAAACAACTTTCCCTTGTCAACTAGCACTAGTTTCTTACTCTGAAATATAGTTCATATATTAAAGACAAAATAAAGGCTTATGTCTTTCCTTTAATTGTAAATTTTTAGAATAATATTCCATTGTGTTTAAGCATTGGCTATCGAAATTTCTTAAGCAATAGTACTTGTGATGTTATTAAGAGAAGAGCAAAATCCTCTATCCCTGGGCCGGAATCCTACACGTGAGGAATGGGCTTCTTATGCAGACTACGTCCCTATGAAAAATAGATAAGAGGGTCACTTGCAGGTACCTGTGTAGAACAGATTGTTCGTTCTGAAAACTTTGGAAGGTAAAATTCTATTCTTTTATCCTCAAGCTCATAGATTTTACCCTCTTCACTTTTCAATCACAAAATTTAAAAAATCAACTATACTATTCATAGTGTATACAATACCTGTAGAAAGGAGAGACATAGCAGCTAAGGGGAAATGGAGGGGGTGTGGAAATGAAGATCTTTGAAAACTTTTCTGGGCCCCAATGGTTCACAGTTTAAAGAATGTTCTTTAAGCAATGGACCATATGGCATTCCACTATTTCAAATATCTTACTTTGAAAGAGAGTTGAAATTAGAACATTTCTTCAGCCATTCAGTGTAGTGTCAATGTTATATAATAACAAAATATTCTTATCTAGTTATTTACGCTTCTACTGGCAACCATTGAGCATTGTGAGTTTGGCATTTCCTCTTACAAATGCTCACTATTTTTTGCTATATAGAAGGGATTTGACAGTTTCTGTGTTTCCAAGGGTTGAGATTTCATGGGAAATTTTCCTGTGGCAAAAGGCTTTTTGTGTTCCAGAATGTTTGTCAGGAAGTTCATCTCCATGCATTTTGTTAACAATTGCCTTCTTAGCAGGTGACAGGTGTGGCTTCTCATAAAACCCTGCTTTTTATCAAATTTATTAAAGAGCTCTGTATCTTATCAGTAGAAATGTAGCAAACTTCAAACATGTCTAGCTATTTGCATCGGGCATCACAGCTCATATTGTTGCATGACCAGCTACCTCCTGCCCTCCATATCGTGTTCTAAAAAGCTTGGGGAGTGTAGAGATACGAACAGAAAGTGAATCTCTCTCTCTTCCTTGGGAATTGTAAATAACATACGTGAGTTCAGTCTGGAAAGATATTTCTTTCCCCTTCGAATAGTCATGACAGAAGTTATGTTCTGTGGAATGAGGGCAGAAGGCCAACAGAGAGGCAAACGGTATCCCCCTCTCTCTCCTTTACTTTTTATTAATTTGCTAGTCATAATACACTCTCGGCTATGGTATTAATTCTCACTTTTATAAAGGCAGAAAAGAAAGACTTCTTAGTGATCTTAGAGACATTTAAGAGCACTTCAAGGTTGTAATCCTCATGGGAATATGGAGAAAAATAATATTTTGTTGTATTAAGATAGTATATATCCTGGTGTAGCGTGGCTCCCAACTGGAGCCTAAGCCACATCTATGAATGGGAATCAGAAATGTCCAGGCATTCCTGAAGCTTCACCATCGCCTCCCCTGGGCTCTCTGCCATTGCTGTGGTCCTCCAGAGGCAAAGGCCACACAGTATAGAGGTTACCGTTGTGGACTCTGGAGTCATGGTGCCTGTTTGAAAGCTGACTTTATCACTTAAGGACTGTGTGACTTTGGACAATTTACTTAACTTTTCTCTACATCAGATTCCTCATCTCTGTAGAAAAGAGCATAATGGTTCTTAGTTAGTGTGAGACCCAAATAAGACAATAAAGTGCTTAGAACAATGCCTAATACTTAGTCTGCACTAAACGTTGGCTTTTCTTCTTCTTTTTCCACTCGTGTTATTGACTGGTGGGGGTGGGCTGGTCAAGAATTGATAAGCCCAAGGTTTGCTTGGGCTTAAATTCTGGCTCTGGCACTCCTGGCCGCATGGCTTCAGACAAGTTTTTAAATCTTTCCATGCCCCAGTTTCCTCATCTGTCAAATGGAGATAATAACACTACCTAACTCATGGTTGTGCTGATGATTAACTGATTAAAATTCTGTTGTGTCCTTAGAAGAGTTCTGGCAATATTTGGCACACAATTAATATTAGCTAACGTGACCAGGGCTTTCACAGTGGTCGCGTGAAGTAGAGCCCGAGAGGAGGAGGTTGGGAAGATGGCACACAGGCTAACTCACGGCTGAATCTTCAGGAGGTGGATGCCACAGGCAGGTGTCACAGGAGTAAATTTCTTTTGGGGGCCAGGTGACAAAGTATAGCAAAGGTGGCAAAAGAGAGGGGCAACCCACCACTCTTATAGGGGCAAGGAAGGACTTTAGTGCCTTGAAAAATGCAGAGTAACCAGAGTTTGGTGGCTTAGTAGGAGAAGAAGGCACGTTGTAAGGAAACCTGATTAATTATTTTAAAATATCCAACCCAGAACCTCAGAGGTTGGTAGTGGAAGCAACATAAGCACATGGAGCGGGTGGAGGAACCTCAAAAAGTCCAGCCAAGTTTCATGAAGAGTGCTCAAGATGCTTTCACTCATTCATTTAGCAAATATTCATTGAGTTTATAAGACTATAAACTAGGGACTTGTAAACTAGGGACTGTTCTGGAAGTCAACCATGTACCAGACATAATGCCTGCCTTTTGGGCCCTCACGGTCTATGGGAAATGCAGATTAATAAGCAATTAAAATATAGTGTGATGTTCCTGGTTCATAGACGTCTATGTTCAGCTTTAGTAGAAGCTGCTAAACAGTTTTCCAAAGTAGTTGTACCAAGTTATACTCCCACCTGCTGTGTCTGAGGTTTCTCATTGCTCCACATCCTTGCTGACACTTGGTGCTTCCTGTCTTTTTCGCTTTTGCCATTTTGGGGTGTATGTAGAGGTATTGTGTTATGATTTTAATTTGCATGTCTCTAATGACTTAATGAAGTTAAGCGTATTTTCATATGCTTGCTCGCACTTTAGATATCCTTTTTTTGTGATGTGCTTTTTCAAGTGCAAAAACCCCGAAGTGGCTGCTTGCCCAGAATGTTGAGTTAATCTGTGAAGAGTGAAGCCAGTGTGGCTAGAGCAGACTGAGTGAGGGAGAGAGTAGTAGGAGAGCAGCCCAGAGAGGAAAGGGGAGGGGCACATGGCCTGGTGGACCATATGGGACTGTGGGCTATACTCTGGGTAGAAAACTTTGGGCAGAGTGTGACGTGATCTGACTTGTGTTTTAACAGGATCACTGAGAGGTAGAATAATGGCCCCCAAAGATGTTCAACAACCTCGTCTGCAGAAGCTGCGACTATCTTATATTACATAGCAAAGGAGAATTAAGGTTGCAGGTGGCATAAGGTTGCTAATCAGGTGATCTTGAGATGGGGAGATTATCCTGGATTATCTGGATGGGCCCAATGTAATCACAGGGGTCCTTACAGGTGGAAGAAGGAGACAGGAGAGGGAGACTAAGAGAGGTAGCAATTGAGAAGGACTCAGCCCAGTACTGCTGGCTTTGAAGATGGAGGAAGGCAGCCATGAGCCAAAGAAGGCAGGGCATGGGGATGGGGGTGGGGTGGGCTCTAGAAGCTGGAAAAGGCAATGAAATGTGTTCTTCCTTAAAACCTCCAGAAGGAACACAGCCCTGTTGACAGCTTGACTTTAGACCCATGAAATCCATTTTGGACATCTGAACCCTGGAACTGTAGGATAATAAATTCGTGTTATTTTAAGCCTCTAAGTTTGTGGTAATTTGTTACAGCAGCAATAGGAAACCAACACAATCACTATGGCTGCCGTGTTGAGCATAAACTTCACGTGGTGGGCAAAGAAAGAAAGAACAGTTACGAGCCATTGCAGTAATCCATGTGGGAGATGATGGCAGCTTGGATGAGGGTGAATATGATGAAAAAGCTATACCTTATAAGGCAGTAAACAAACAAACCCACAAAAATGAAGCTAACTTTTTTTTAGCCCCTACCATGTTCCAGGTTGTATGCTAAGCATTTGACCTGTACTTTTTTCATTTAATCTTCACAACAATCCTATGAGGTAGTCATGCTATTATCTGTGTTTCGTACATGAGGATTGGAGAATAAGTCAGCTGTCCAGGTAACAAAGGGGCAGCCAAGATTCCAACCCTGGCTCTAAGATGCCAAATCTTGCTTTCCTTTTTGTTCTCCCCAAGTCCTTAACAAAATTATGTTTAAATGTTCTTATTTAAGTGGTCTCTGCTGTGCTTTGGCGCATTCCTGAAAGAGTGGGCTGGAGATGAAGCAAGAATTGCAAGAGCTCTCCTAGGGGAGGGTGGTCCTCAGGACACAGGAATTAGGGCTACGGGCTCGGGATCCCTTCCAAAGGGAGCCTCTGTCCATCATCATGCCCACAGAGTCTCGGCCTGATTTAACTAGGAAGCCTTTGGGTCCCCTGACAGCTGTAAACAGCTCATTAGAATACAACAAGATAGTTGCTGTAATGGAAGTTTGTGCAAAGAGCTAAGCCAGGGATTTTTTTTCTGTCAGAGACATTACAGGACTACTCAAAGTACCTGATTATAAGAGGATAAATGGTGAAACAGGCCTCACAGCTCTACTTGTCTGTGAGAGTGTCAAAATTGCTTAATTAAGGCTTATTCATAGAGACCGATTCTGTGGGGCCCCTTTGGAGTCAAAGTGGCTCATGGTTCATTCAACCTCTTTGGATGTGACAGCAGATCTTGTAGGTGTGCACAGATGCTAGAACTGGCTGCTCAGCTCAGGGGAACTGGTGATGTGTGGACAAGTTTGTCCTCCGAGGTAGTGAGTGCGTGGCTGACTCTTGTGTCCATACTCACCTGCAGTTGCCCTTACTCATTGTTGCCCCTGCAGCTGATCGGCAGGCATTGCTTGGGAGGTGCAGCTGGTTGGGCCTTTGCTCCTAGTTTCTGAGCCCACATGCAAGTGAGATCTATTGGCGAGATCTAGGCTGCTGGTGGATACCATAGTGATTTTGCAATATACCAAAGGTTTAGGCCAAGCCTGAGCCTGGTTCAGCCTCTAATTCTTCTGCTGTCACTTTCACTGCAGGGGGTCCATAACCTGTGTCCTTTCAGAGTAAGAGGCTTCTTAGAAACTCCTTAGTTGTTTTTGTTTTTTAAAATTTCTCTTGAACAGTAAAACTCCCAATGGTGTTTCCAGAATGGACGTTCACTACCCATTTAGTGAACACTGACTAGCGCTGGGATTGCCCATTCACGGAGTTCGTTTTACTTAACTCTGACAACAGTTCCGCAGGGGTAGATAGTATTGCTATTCCCATTGCATGAACGATGGAACTGACATTCAGGTAAATTATGTAATTTGCTCAAGATCAGCAGTGAGCTCGGTGAGTGGGAGTCATTGGGTCTTCTAAGTCACATCATTAATTTTGTTATAGAAAAAGCAGAGAACTGGTGTCATTTGTGGTGTCAAATTACGCAAGCGAAATACATTCTCCGCTCATGGTTAAGATGCACAGAAAGTCCGCTGTAGACACCTGGAAGGAGGGAAGAGGGAAAGAACAATGGGGTGGGAGGAGGAAGAAGGGCATTTGTTTCTAAAGGTATCAGTGTCTCGGAGGAAAGGAATTCAGAAGTCTTCTGAGCTGTGAGTGGGAGGCATACCTTTCACCTAATATGGGGGACTTGAGAGGATACCAAATAGCGAACACATTACTTTTTACATGTCATTTTCTCATCTACAAAATTAAGTAATTACACCCTGGGGGAGGAAAAAACTGCAGCCTTGACTGTGTAGTATGCAGTTGATGTCACTACAGGTAGCAGATTGAGTTTAACAAGCCATATGGGTTGTAATTGTCTAAGTATGATTAATTCATAATGTTTGTTCATTTTATGCCTTATATTATGATTTGTTATTATTTCATTTAATTACAGTGTAAGTCCTTTTTCTAGGCACAATCAAGAACCCTTAGGGATTTCAATATTCTTTATATAATAACAAATAACATCCCAATGTCTCTGGACTTGATCTGGGACCTGTGCCTATTCTTGGAAGTTCCACGAAAAAGCAGAGTGAACTTGGAGCAGATGGTGCATCCGTCCATTGCAGAACTCCACCCGCAGCCCGCGGAAAACTTTATACTGAAGGTGGAAATAATGGCTTTCTGCTCAGTTTGTCGTAAATTCTAAATGGGGTGATTGAAGGCTGTAATGATCCCTGTTGTTGGATGCTTCTGGGCTTCAACATCTGGTGGATGCCTTTACTAGCTGACAGCTGTTGCCTTCGTGGTGCAGTGTGCTGCCCAGAGCTTTTGTTTTAAGTAGCTGGGGATTATGCTAGAAGCAAGTATCCCAAGTTCATGTATCAAGGCATAAAAAGAAGAACAACTTTATTTTCAGGATTAGCTTTCCCATGGTACATTTAGTGAAAACAGAGCCTTTGCATATTGTCATGGAAATGCTGCAGCCTCCTATCCTCAACACCCCAGATTTTTATTGCATTTTTAGCACAGAGTTTAAGTTAATATTCTAAACCCTGTTTAGCCTCTGTCAGAGACAAATCCAAATTGTTAACAAGCACAAGATAAATTTAGGAAAATTGGCGTATGTCCTGAGATCAGGTTCAAGCTGAATCACTAAAATTCAGACAACAAAAAGAGAAACAATTTGTGTTCTAGTGATAACAAATTGAAGGGGTAACATTGAAAAGTATAGGCTTTTAGATTGGAATAAGCAGCTTATCTATGATTGAAAAGTATGGAATTTAAGAAACAATAATAATATAGAAAAGATTTTTGGAGTAAATATTTCCATCACTAAGCTTATGCTAAGATACTTTAAATCCAGGTTTGGGTGACTAATACAATTTGAATACGAATAAAATTCAAATTTGAAAAGAAAATGATCACTTGCAGTTTTTTAAAATTTTTAAATAGCGTTCTTTCTCATTATTTTTTCAATAATTAAAAAGTCATTTTTAATTGCTTTACCCAGATTTATTTTCTTTCACATTTTTAAAACATCATTACTACATTTAAGGACCATGGAAATTTGGCTTTTTTTTTTTTTTTTTTTTTGGTAGATGCAAAAGCTATTTTGATAAGAATTAGTGAGAGAGAGAGATTGAGAGACAGAGGGGCAGGTTTAGGTCTGTCAGCTATGAATCTGCCATTTCAAGAACTAAGGTGGCTGGCAGAGTTATGGTCTGAAATGATCCAGCCGACAACCGTGTCCTTTCGGTGTGAAAATACAAGTGAGAAGTTGTGAAGCAAAATGAAAGTAGGTGATAATGTCTCCCCTGGGAACTTTTCAGAAAGGGAGGGCCTACTTTTTAGAGGCAACGAGTGGAACCTCCTGGCAGAGGAGAGACAATTCTGATATCTGGAAACGCTTCCGCTTTGCTAACTCAGTCACTCCTCTGAGATTCAGTGTCCCTGCTATGTATACTACCAGAAACTGTGTAGCTTTGTGTCTTCCTGCTCCATCAAAATGCCAAACCTCATCATCAAGATAGATTTCCACTGATGATTGCTGGGTACCTGGTAGATGTGATGATGTCGAGGAAGAAGATGAAGATGTCAAGGAAGAAGATGATGATGTCGAGGAAGAGGATGATGATCACGTTGAAGAAGATAATGCTGTTGTTGAGGGTGAAGATGATGGTGATGAATATGATGACGATGATGTTGAAAAAGCTGATGTTGAGGATGATGATGACGCTGACGTTAAGGAGGATGGTGGTGTTGAGGAGGATAGCTAACCCTAACTAAGACAGGAAGAGAGCTATTTTTAAAGAGCCTAGGCTTTTAGATGCCTTTATAAGTGTTGATACATATTTTAGAAACTCCATAGTAAGATTGATATTTCAAATCATCCACCTCCAGAAAGCAACTTTGACAGAGTCCGTAGTTGATATATGGGTGAATGATCGATCTAGTTATATGAATGTGTTAAAACCGGAATCAAAGAAAAATGAAAGATTAAACTCATTAGGTAGATAAGATCAAGTGGCATGTGCCAAGCATCTTTAGTGCCCCATCTCACTTAATCCTTATAAGAACTAATGAGAGGGGTGCTATTTTTATCCCTGTTTTACAGATGCAGAAACTGAGGTTTAGAAAGGTTAAGGAACCCGCCCAAGGTCGCTCCGCTATTAAGTGTGGACCCAGGATTTAAACCTAGTTTTCTTCTTACAAAGTCGTTAGTTCTCTTAACCACTGTCAATAGAGGCTTTTTGGTTGGTTGATTTTTTGGCAAAAGAAAATTACTAAGGAAGTCATTGCTCTCTTGTCTCCTGATGACTCAGGTCATCACTAGGTCCTCTCGTCCCAGGCCATCTTTGCAAACTCTGCAGCTGGGTCAGAACATGCAACTGTATTTGTGAGATCACAGCATGTTGCTTTAGCTATGAATAGGACGTTGCAAAATCATCATTTGGATATTACAATCTTTCAGGGAGCTAATGGTGGATGTGAAATGAATCACAAGGACAGCATAGCAGAGAATAAAGAGTGCTACCTGGAGGTCAGGGGCAAGAACTCTGCCACTAACTGACAGTGTGACCTCGTCAAGTCATATAACTTCTCTGAGACTCATTTTCCTTCACTCTAACAAGAGAGCATTAGAGTAATTATGTCCAAGGTCTCTTCAAGTTATAACATATGAGAAAATGGGCCTTATTACTTTCATGCCATTGTTCTTATTAATGTGGAAACACATTTCATTTTGAAACCTAGCCTAACAAGCATAATTTGATATAGCTTGAAAACAGTCAGAGGAAAATGGCTTTCCCTATTAAATTTTCCTTTTCCATAGAAGGTCTGGGATTTGCCATTTGGGGAAGGGCTGGGGAGGCCTGGAAGTTTGCCAGTTTTTCTGAAAAAGGGTTGCAATGGGGATGCGCCAAGAACTCGGCGTGTCAATCTGGACCCAATACTGTGTCTCTCGTTACTGTCTGCTCCTGCCAACTGCTTCTTTCTGCTCCAGCTGTTTGGAATCCAGACCTGGCAGTATGAGGGCTGCCTTGGCATGCTCTGTGTGTGTGTGTGTGTGCACGCGCACACTTGTGTGTCTGTAGACTCAGTGTGACATAATGGAAAGGAGCAAAGACAGCAGCCATATATGGATCTTTCTCTCTTTTACCTGCATACTGCTAAGCCAAATTTCAAATTTCCTTCTCCCCTTGCAACCAAGACCTGTCTGAGTCCCTTCTCAACAGCTTTGGCTATATTGAGACTGCAAAAGAACAAACTAGGGGTAAAAAAGCAAAGAATGTACAGGCTGTTCTGTGGTCTAACTGAGCTGGTGGCCCCGTTTGTATAATAGTATGATCTCTGTGCATCCATAGAACTGTATGGGCATCTCTCACCTTCTGTGCTTTTGTACTTTGTCTCCTGGGTCAACCACAGGGATTTAGACACTCATGGTTTTACTAGCATACTTGTGGCTCCATCTCAGGTTGGTAGGCATCCGAGTTTTTGTGTGTGTGGGCGTGGGGCGGGGAAGATGTTTCTATGAATTTGGGCTGAGTCCAGAAACAGGATCAGCTCAGAGGGTTTGTGGGGAAGCTGCAGTCACTCATAGATCCGCCCAAGTCTTGCAGCTGTTGCTGCTGCAAGTTGGTCAGTGACATTGAAGATGACCCTTTTGGCCCATGGGTCTTCCGATGGCAATTAAGACAGGGACAGCCTCAGGTGGTCAGGAGAAAAATGTGCATGGAAAATTACAAAGTGAGGGTTTTTTCTTATCTTATTGTTTTCTATTTGTCCCCTTTAATTTTCTTTTATAACTCTGTATGTTGATTCTACTTTATGAACCCTTAGATCTTCTAGTTACTTTGACGGTTCTTTGAGTTGTAATAGTTGTTCATTTTTCCAATAACTGTGCCCAGCCAGTTACTGGGAATACAGTGATAAGAAAGAAAGGCCCAACTCCTGCCCTCACGGGACGTACATTTTAGCAGAGACAACATTAAATGACCACAAGGAAGTGCGTTAAGCTCTATGGGAGGAGATACTAGGAAGTAAATAAGATGACACAGAAGGAATGCGTGAGGAGAGTCTCTACCTGGTGCTACTGGCCACCCAGTAATGCGCTAGGCATTAAGAAGTCTACATAATGTGTGGGAGATAAGGTGCTGCCTCCAGAGACCGCACAGCCTGGCCAGATTAACAGATAGGAAACAGAACCACAGAGGGCAGACTGAGAGGTGTCACCTAGTCCTGGTTTCAGAGAGGTAGCGTTTAGGTGTCAATGGTAGTAGTACTCACCTTGCAATATCTAGGATTTGTTCTACTCTTTGATTCTAAATTATAAAATGGAACTTGTGGGGCTATGTGATTAGTTAGGACTTGTATCATTTTATAACAACTTTTGACGGGTGTGTAGATTTCGTAAGTAGCTCTTAAGTTCTTTGAGGATGGAAATCATAAATTTTACTGCTTTGTTTCCTATGATCTCCACCCCATTGCTCTCAATATGGTAGCTACTCACTGAACATTTGTGAAGTAAGTGCAGGACATCATGATTTCTTACTGGTTTTCTGTGAGTGATTCTAGAGCATAAGAAAGATGAGAGTCTGCAATTACCCAGAGAGTTGGAAGTTCTAGGTTCGTCACTCACTCTCCTGGTGACTATTTTTTCTACTAACGCATCCTCTCTCATTCAGGGCCTTCTTTCACCCCATTCGGAATGGGGATGAGGGAGTGTAACGCCTTCCACTTGTAGCATTTTCAGTCTCTCAAGCATTTGAGGGGATGGAGGATGACAGCAGACAGATGGGCCTATTGACAAGTGTGTCCCCTTGTGGTACTCCTGTCACAACTGAATTATTCTGTCATTTGTGCTGTCACCAAATCAGGCTGATCCAAGAAGTGGAAAGAAGAGCATTTCTAGTGACTCTTAATCACAGAGGGAAATGGCTCTGTGACACATGTGCTTTCTGTGAAAAGGACTGGCTTCATCATTTTCTAGGAGTGGAGAGAGGGGCATGGTGTATCAGGATATGAATAAGTGATATGCTTGTGATGGTGACAATATTTTGAATTACCTCCTGAGTTGGGTTTCATTTTGTTTAACTGGTCTCTCTCTCCTGCATCCGCCACCCTAAATTTAAGGATCCCAAGTTGAGAGCTCATGAGTTGTGGGGAATCACAGGCCTCCATGCTGTCTTCATGTTAAGGGCACTTCCTTCCATCTGTACCTAGGACCTCACCTATCAACCTCCAATTAACTCCGTGAGTGGAGCAATACCCTGTCCTTGACCAAAGTTGGTTCCCTCCACATTGTTGGGTCATTCTTTGAGGACAGTCCCCCCAGGGCTCCAGGACACTTGTGAGTTCAAGGAGCCTCCTGGAGGGAGGAGCTCCCATTGCTGCACATCTGGTACCAGACTTTCCGGCTATGAAGTCTCTGGCACCTGACAGGAAAATGGCCTGTTGTGATTCCAATCTGAGAGAGTGTGATAGATTTGGGAAACGGGGGAATGGGATGCGTTAGGGCCACTCTGAAGTCAATTTCAGAGGAAATTATTTACTAAATATGTTTAGAATCACATTTATTATTTTTTTTTTTAAATTGGAGAAATGTTGCTTTTCCATTGCTCATCATAGTTCACGTTTTGCTAAAGTTTTTCTGAATTATCTCAAGAACTTCATTTTACTCATTTTCTATATGTGGACTTTCTGTGTTTGTCAAGGTGAAGTTCCCAGTGCATGAAGGCTGTTTTGTTAGTTAATTCAACAAATATGTATTAAGTACCTACTAGGTTCCAGGAGTCTGGAGATTAATAAGGCCTGATTTTGAATTCTAGGAATTCGACTGTCATGCTAAAGAGGACAGTAAAATGTTTGGCTACTAAGGAGTAATTCATTGTCCCCGGTGTCTCAGCATCTGCTTGATCCTGCAGAATAAGTGAGATGTGTGTGTGCCTGTGTGTCTGGGAGTATCTAAATATTACATTTTAGGGCTCAGTTCTCCCATACTTTGAATTTGATATGTAATTATGAATAAATACTGAAGACATAAAAACAGAAGCCCCTCATGCCTCACGCAATCCTTTGGCTTTGGGACAATTTATTAACAGCAGCAGTGAACTTACTGTTGGTCTTCGTTCTTGCGATCAGGTTCTGGATGCTAAAGCCATTTTTATGCGTTTTTTTCAGTTACAACTGAGGCTGAAAATTGGTCACCTTTAGGACCTCCTTTTTGAGTATTTTAAAAATGGTTTTTACCTTTTATTTGTGGAAAAATTCAAGTCTATGCAGGAATAAGGAGAATAGTAAAATGAAATCTATGTACCCGTCGCCAGCCTCAGGAACTGTCTAAGTAAAGCTAACCTTTTTCCTCTGTACTCCTCCCTCCCCTCGCCCCCTTCCCACTTTGCCGTGGACTGAGGCAAATCTCAGATGTGTGATTTCGTCTGCAGATGGTCATGGTGTCTGTTTTTGTGCTGTAGAATGTCATTAGACGGGGCACGTGCCCTCTCATTTGCACAGTCCCTACTACTCACGTTGCCTTTCACCAGCCTGCCCTCATTGCCAATGCCTTCTTGCCCCCGCAAGCATTTGGGTTTGCAACCTCTAAATTTCCTATTTTCTTATCTGTTCCCCTCAGTCATTTTGTTATTACTTTCTTAACATACAATTTGTGCTTTTATAAATACCCAAGCCATATTGATAACTGTATCCTAATCATAAATTGCATAATTCAATGTTAGCTTAATTTTTATCCTTTGAGAGGTTTAAAATTTATTTTCTGGGGTGCACGTACATTCCTTGCTGGCTAAATGGGTTTGAACATGCTGGCTCATTTTGCATTCTCTGTATAGCTCGATGAGAATGGCTTTCAGGATCTGCCTCCAAATTAACGATAACACTTTATTAACAGTGTCACCTACTTTAGACTTTGCAGTCGTATATCTGAGTTTTAAAAGGCAAGTAAACCAAAGAGTTTAGAATAATGTGAAGCAGATGGATCCATCTAAAATGCTCCTGCTGTTGCTGCTACTACTAATACTAACCTCCATGATAGTAAATCCTTTGTATCATCCAAAATGAAATCCTTTAGGATTAACAGCCTTTCCCAGCACTTGCAAAGCACAGAGCCCATCAGCTATTGGCAAGCTCCCTTCCTTAGAGAGAGCAGAGAAATAGCCATGAAAATTACACCAGAGAAGTGATGACTCAGGAATGCTGGGTTCATTTGCATGAGGATATAATTGAATAACAAGATAATTGTAAGTGGAATATCATATAGATAAGATGTATATACTACACAATATTAAGTAATATCTTGCGTTTATATTATGCAATTATATACACTTACAATATTATATAGTACATATATACATTACATTTACAAATAGAATCACATTTTCATAGCTATTCTACTGTCCAATCACAGAGAGATTTTGTCACGTCAATAAAAAATCTAGAGAGCCAGCCCTGGTGGCCCAGTGGTTAAAATTTGGCACTTCCACTTTGGCGGCCCCGGTTTGTGTCCCAATCGCAGAACCACACCACCTGTCTGTCAGCTGCCATGCTGTGGCAGCGGCTCACATAGAAGAACTAGAACGACTTACAACTAGGATATACAACCACACACTGGGGTTTTGGGGAGGGAAAAAAACAGAGGAAGATTGGCAACAGATGTTAGCTCAGGGCAAATCTTTCCCCACAAAAAAAAGAAAAAAAAGAAAGAAACAAAGCTGCAAGAGTTAAAAAAAAATCTAGAACTGGAAAGGTAATTATTTTTGAATAGTCTAGTGTTTTAGTGGTTTATGAGTACTCATGCACATTTTAGAAACTCCACTAAGATGATTAGTATTTCAAATTAGCCCTTGCCAGGGGCTGGTTCCATGGCTGCGTGGTTGAGTTTGTGTGCTCCGCTGCAGTGGCCCAGGGTTTCACTGGTTCAGATCCTGGGTGCAGACATGGCACCGCTCGTCAGGCCATGTTGAAGCAGTGTCCCACATGCCACAACCAGAAGGACCTGCAACTAAGATATACAACTGTGTACCGGGGGAATTTGGGGAGAAAAAGGAAAAATAAAAAATCTTAAAAAAAAAAATTAGCCCTTGCCAGAAAGCAACTTCCCTTAAAAGTACGCTACATAACTGCTTTCCATCCATAACTGGCCAGCCATTGTGGCCTGTTGGCGCAGGCAGAACGTCACAGGGGAAAGGGCAGTGACCAGGCAGGAGTCTTTAGAAATACTAAGTAGAGAAATGCTGAGTTAGAGAGAACTCTAAAGGTTTTGTGGTGTTTCTAGTCTTTAACCAGGATAAAATTTTTGACTCTTTGAATTTACTAGGAATTTGTTGGATTAACAGAGAATAGAAATGTGAGATGTTTGGAGCACCACAGATCAAAGACTCAAAATGTAAGATAAAGTATTATTTCATGTAAAATCAAGGATCTAGTGATGCAAGTTGGAGGCAGTAAAGCTTAGTAGTTAAGAGTTGGGATCTCACTCAGATTGTCTGCACTGACTGTGTGATCATGGGCAAGTCACTTAACCACTCTGAGTCTTAATTCCCTCTGTAAAATGGGGGGCTGATAATAGTACTGACTATATGGGGTTACTAGGAGGAGTAACTGAAATAACATATGTAAAAGACTATGTACTTGGCACAAAATCAGTGCTCAACAGATATTAACCAGATCAGCTCTTTTGCCCCCTCCACACCACCTCTACTTGGTTGGGATATATGACATTGAAAATCGTAGTCGATATCTCAGGAGAATGAGAAGAGGTCTTTTTTCTTTGTCTCTGTTCCCTCCCTTCATTCCTGTAAAGCTCCCCCTACACGGCCCCCTCCTAGGTTATCAACTCATTATGATACTAGACAGTCCCAGGGTGCTTATATAATGCTGGACACTCCCACCACAGCAACGGAGGCCTCCATAGGATCCATGGCACACCCAGTTCCTTGGATCACCTTAGAACATGCAAGAGGGACTTTCAGGCCCTGGAGATAGCAGAATAGAGGGGGCTTCCTGGTCCAGTCTCCTCTAGCCAGCTCCCCTTTCCAGGCACAATAGATTCTGCCATCTGCCTGAGTCCAGATCTGGGATCCAGTATACTTGCCTATGCCTGTGGGGGTAAGGATGAATGTGTTCATTTCACTTTAGATTTCTTTTTAAAGTGTATGCTCATTCCATGCTCTGTACTAATGCTTTTGTGTGAGAGAGTATTTGTTGAAGACAAGTGCCTAATTATTTCCTAAAAAAATAAAAACAAAACCCAAAACCTTCTCTTGCCTAATTTAACCATTAAGGTGCCTGAGACTTGCTTCCATTTGTATGCAAATAAAATGTAATGGTTGCCTTAATGTTTCCCACCCAGAGTGCTTGCTTGATTTCAGAGGTAGGTCAACTGCCTCCGTAACTGCGACTTGGCTCTTTAGTGTTACATTTCTTGTATTCTAAAATGTCATTATGATAGAAGATTTTTATCTCAGAGTCTAAACCCAAGATGCATTCAAACAAAGCGTATTTTTTATAGTCACTCATGTTGAAGATTATGCCGTTGTAATACATAAGACTAAGTCCATATCTTGTGTTGTGTTTGCTGACATGTGAGCTGCTGGGCTTCTGACGACTGGTTGGTGAAGTTAGGGGCTGAAGCCACAACACGCAGATTTGTGTCGGGGACTCTTGGCTGTTTCACTGCTCTTTATGTGTGACTTACATGATTTATGTTCTGGTGGGAGACAGCTGTTCTACAGCGTTATGCAAGTATACATTATATAACCCATTCTTTAATCCATATAATAAAAAAATACCTCGGGTTTGAATTGAATCTTTTTTTGATTATGCTGTTTCAGATGTAAGATCTTTAAATTCTGAAAATATTTTGATTTTGGAAATGTTCTTGATTCAGAGCTGGTTAGACTCTGCATATGCCTGGGAAGTCATCTCAGGTTTTAAGTTAGAAAGTCCAAGGTCCTATAAAGAGGATCTTAGACAGGGCACATCTGTACCTGAGGTCTAAAATAAATTAAATTGTGACCTTAAGAAGGCAGTTAACCAGCTAAAAGAAAATTGGGTGCCTAAGGTCCAAGAAATTTAATAATCTGCAAGTTTCTTTTCCAAATGGGGACAGTTAGATTTTATGAACATTTTGTTCATGGACTGACTATATATTTGCTATGGACATTCACATAGCATCTTTCTTCCAAAGAATTTGGGTACTGGATTGAGAGCCTTAAATGAACACAACCAAAATCACACAATTCGAAAAAGAGAGAGAGAGAAGAAAGGATCACAAATGGAGAGGAGGGGGTGGAGAGAATCTTAGTAGATAAGACAGCAGATTCTAGCTAAATCAGGCCCCAAACAAAAGGATGTTATAAGTCAAGCAAGGCTGATGTAGGGTGTCTTGGTGTTACTGCCCAAGGTGGGGTCATCTGCCCAATGCAAGACATGCCAGTCAAGAGGCAAGGTGGTAGGAGAGAAAGAACTTTTTATTACCGCTTGCTAGCGAAGGGGAAGATGGCCGACTGATGTCTTAAAGAACCATCTTACAGAACAAAGACTATAGGCCAGTTATAGAGTGGGCTGGTCTCTGGGCTGGGGAGGCATCTGGGCTCCACATGGGGGCATCCATCTGATATCCAGGTAGGAGCAGACATCTGGCCTTAGTTCCTGATAGTCTTTTGTTTTACTGGATGTGCATCAGAGACTGGAGCAAAGCCCTATACCCTGATCTTTCAGTTGTCATTGATAATGGCTACCCACATAGACTTTCTCTGCCTGGGGGGTCATCATATTCCTAAGGAACTCAAAAGAACAAAGTTCTTATAGCAGCTGGGAAGGGCCATAAAATCTACAGAGCCTGTCTGGATTAGTTCATCAGAGGTCATTCAAAGTTACAATATGGTTTCTTTTCTACAATATGGCTTCCCTTATGTCAACCTTGCATTGAGCTAGTATTGCTGGAACTAGAGAAGCTTCTCCATAGGTCTTTTCTCTGTGGGTGATAATTTTTTAGGGCCCCCCCTCCCCCTTATTTCCTCTGTAGCATTTTATTGAGAATAGGTAGGAGGAAGAGAATACTTGGGTCAGTAAGTGAAAAATTTCTAACTCCTAGATGCCCCAGCTCATTATAACAAAGGTTCTGAGCCCTGACAGATCTTGTGTTCCTCATGCAAAACATTTTGTTAACCCTCTTTACTGTCCAGAAATGACATTCATAGTAACATAATCTACTTACACACAAAACATACACTGCCCCATCATAATATAAAAGAGAAACAAAAGAAAAGTCATTTAAAATAAAATATCCTTTATTTTAATATATAAATTCTTGTGTGCAACTGCATAAGAATCCAGAGATAGTCACCATGCCTGTGACAGCTACAGAGGCAGGCTGACACAGGAATGCTGTGTCGGAGCCTCAAATACCTAGAGCAGCATTGCTGTCATGAACTGACATTCTGAAACAGTGACAACTCTTGGTAAAGTCTCAAACAAAGCAAGGAATAATCTTTCCTCAATCAACTGGAAAATTCAGAGCAGAATAAAGTCGTGCAAAATGCAAAAGAATCTTCTGTGTTTATATGTAAAACAGAAGAATGTTCTAGTCTAAAAAATAAGATGATGTTCGTGTATATAAATGTGGAGTGGATCATTTGAAAGTCATGAGGGACACAGATAGAAGGCTGATTCTTTTTTTTTTTTTTTTTTTAAAGATTTTATTTTTTTCTTTTTCTCCCCCAAGCCCCCCGGTACATAGTTGTGTATTCTCCGTCGTGGGTTCTTCTAGTTGTGGCATGTGGGACGCTGCCTCAGCGTGGTCTGATGAGCAGTGCCATGTCCGCGCCCAGGATTCGAACTGACGAAACACTGGGCCGCCTGCAGCAGAGCGCGCGAACTTAACCACTCGGCCACGGGGCCAGCCCCTAGAAGGCTGATTCTTTGTTGCTTGGCAATCCCTACACATTGCAGGACATCCAACATCCTTGGCCTTGCCCACTAAATGTATGTCGTACCCACCTCCTGTAATTATTTTGACAATCAAATAATCAAAAGCACCCCCACAAATTTTCCAAACATCCCCTATGGAGTAGTTCCAGACTCCTTGAGAACCATTGCACCAGATCTTCTTACAAGTTCCATGAAGACCCAGAAGATGATGAGCTGAGAGGATGCTGTAGAAAAAACCCAAAGAGCACACGAAAACCGCTTCTGAGGGACTGGCCCTGTGGCCTAGTGGTTAAGTTCAGTGTGTTCCACTTTGGCAGCCAGGGTTTGGTTCCCAGGCGCAGATCTACATCACTTGGTGGTGGCCATGCTGTGGTGGTGACCCACATACAAAATAGAGAAAGATGGGCACAGATATTAGCTCAGGGTGAATCTTCCTCAGGAAAAAAAAAAAAAAGAACACTTCTGAAGTCAGTGTTGGCCATGAGGATTGGCAGCCCAGAAGCCCCCACAATGATGGGGGTTGATACAGTCAAGACTGGGTACCCTACCAGAGAGGTTGGATGCTCTGTCACCGTCTATCACTCTGCTGTGTCCTTATTTGCACCCTACAGGTAACCCTTGCTGATTCTCTATCTGCTCTCTTTTCATTAGTCAGCTAGTTGTGATTATTGGATGTATCTGGGCAGGGCTGATCCAGCACCTCCTCTTGAAGTTTTCAACAAGAGGATTACTTACAAGAGTAGCGTGGTGCCAGGTGATTCTCACTATAAGCTCTTCTTAAGACTGGTGTTCTGTTCTCAGATTAACGTAAGTGAAGAACACTGAATCTCTCTTTGAAAGAGGAGTGTGAATTCTCCAACCAAGGTCACCTTGCCTCTCTTTCTACCTACACAGCAACTGAAAGACTTTCCAAGTCTTTCCATGGCCACTGGTATATGGCATTCTAACTTGGAGTGTGCCTTCTTCCTCCCTTGACGAGATTTCCATGTGCTCTTGCTTGTAGTGTGAGGCTCAAACAGTTTTTTTTTTCTGGAGTCAAACCAGTCATGAAACTGAAAATGAGACATTGAGACTAGGCACAGTCAGTTTTGTTGGAATCTGAGCCTTTTCTTCCTTCTTCCCTTTCCTGTGACTGACAGGGCCTGAGTCTCTGCCTGCTCCTGGTTGGGAGCCATTGGCTTTGTAGAGACCTCTACCAGGCTACAAGATATGAAAATGGCCAATTTAATTAGTATAAGATGAGTGTTGCAGAAGACAAGCATTACTTCTGCAAAGCAGGAGTCTGAGGTTACTGATGTGGCCAAGACTGGTTTGGCAATGAGACCCCATTGCTAAGGGCTGGAAGTGGGTGACATCCAAGCTCTGTTCTGGACCTTCTCTAGATTGTGTTTCCTTAGCAGAATCAGGGTCAAAAATCACCAAAGCCACATGCTTCCCCATTTATGACCTGTCTCTCATACTCCTCAGCAAGACAATACATCCTCCCATTTTTAAAAGATTATTTTTTTAAAAAAAATCTCGTCCTGCTAGCACAACAATTATTTTGACTCAATCAGGTGACCTTTCTTAAGGGAACGCAGTGACTGTGCATTTTTACTCAAAGACTGGATAGTGTGAGCTCAGTTGGAGAGAAGTTTTGCTTTCTTAGTTATGTGGATTTTTCAGAATAATCAGAGCTTTCTAGTTGCCACTTTAACTTCTGGAATCTTATCTTTTCCTTCAGTATAAGAGTATAAGTGTCATTTCTTTGTTCCTTTAAAAACGGAAGTGGAGGAAGGGTCCAGTGTCATTCGTAAGTAGTTATTTTTCTCTTTTTAAATGATTCATTTCCCTACCTTCCTATTTCTTGAACTGAGAACCTAGGTCTGGGCATTGCAGAATGGCAAATGGGTATACATTATTCCTCTAAAACACGTACCATCAAACTCACCATTTCTGGGCACAATGTGTGAAAACTTGGGCTCCTTTTTGTTGTCCTCCAGGCAGACATGAAACTTTTCTTTATTCTACATTTACGATGCCTAACTGGGAGCATTTATTTATTTTATTTTTAAATTGCATCTTTAGTTCATAATTTTACTAATGAGATAATTAGCTATCCTATTATTTTGAGTACTTTTGATTACAATCTCCAAATCCTTCTAGAAGAGCTTTATTTATCTTTCTTTATCTTGAAAGTCTGCTTACCCTCCATCAAGTGAATTGTTTGGAAATCCATGGTATTTGCCACTAAGAAACAAGAGAATAAACACGTCTGGTAATTCTTCTGCTGATTTCTTAAAGCTGTTGGCCATGTTTTCACCATCACGACAGGAAATCAGGGCCAAAAAAAATTCAGATGTTTTATTAACATTAGACGTTTTACAAAAAATGTCTAAAGATTCAGACTTTTTTTTTTTGAGGAAGATTAGCTCTGAGCTAACTGCTGCCAATCCTCCTCTTTTTACTGAGGAAGACTGGCCTTGAGCTAACATCTGTGCCCATCTTGCTCTACTTTATATGTGGGACACCTACCACAGCATGGCGTGCCAAGCGGTGCCATGTCCGTACCCAGGATCTGAACTGGCAAACCCGGGGCCGCCAAAGAGGAAAGTGTGCACTTAACCGCTGCACCACTGGGCTGGCCCTAAATTCAGACATTTTCTTCTTTAAAAATTAATCGATAAACCTTCATAACTGCATCAATGAGAAAGAACATTAAGTGAAAATAGTGTTAACAGCAGATACACTTTCTTAGGCCTGAGAAGGTTAACTTTCTTGAGCAATCACATTAAGGTGGTGTTCCTGTTGCCTATCGCTGAGTAATAAATTACCCCACAATTTTGCATCTTAACACAACCACTTTATCATGTTCATGATTTTCCAGATCAGAAATTCCCGAGGGGCTTGTCTGGGCAGTTCCCTTTTGGGGTCTGTCATTCAGTTGCAGTCAGATGTCATCTGGAGCCACAGTCATCTGAAGGAACGACTGAGAATGTTGTCCATGGAGGCCACTCTCATGGTGGCAGCTCCTGCTGGCTGTTGGCTGGGAGCTCAGCCAGGCTGTTGACCGGAGCGTCTGTGTGTGGTTTCTTTATGTGCTGTGGGTTTCTCACAGCATGACAGCTGGGATCCAAGAGGGAACATCCAGAGAGGGAGTGTCCAGAGAATGTTCAAGAGGCCAGGCTTTAAAGCTTCGCTAGACCTGGTCTCAGAAGTCATGCAGCATCTCTTGTGCCACATTCTATTGGTTACAAGCAAATAATCATGGCCAGCTCATATTCAAGGGGAGGGGAATTAGACCCCACCTCTAGATGGGAGGAATATCAAAGAAATTAGGGCTATCTTTAATCTATGATGGGTGGTGCCAAAAATATGTTTAAGATATGAAATAGTCCATACTATTTCATATTTAATGCGTTACTCAACTTAATCATGGTCTGAAGCATTAGCTTAGGAAAATAAAATGATTGTATGACTTTCTTTTTTAAGTATGTAAACACTTGACAATGAATGCTAAATTCTCTTTAATAAGTGCTTTTAGTCACAGGCTGGTGGTCTGTGGGCTGAACTTGCCTCAGGATGTTTTGTTTGACCTTCACAGTGTTTTGAAAAAGATAAGCCAACATTTTAAAATAGGAGGATTTCACATAAAACTCCAAATTTTTAGCTTCTCATGAAAAATGGAAAATTTGGGTCATAAAGGGCCTAAATTCCACTTGGCAGTGCTTGACCAGTGCTGAGCAGCAGCTGTCCCCATAGAAAGCATTAACTCTGTATTAATCCCTGGAGTTAAACGTCATTTTTCTATGTGCCTGCATGGATGGTAGAGAAATACATATCTATGCCCAATCTTTATAAAAGTGAGAAAACAAGAGAAACAGAGAGGGCTGTGTGTTTCTGGAGAATGCATTTTTTGTGTGTGGGGTATAGAAGAATCTTCTGACATGTTCAAAATGCCAATGCCCCTGCCCATTTCATTTATCTAGGTTACCTGCCTGAACTCTGTAGACATTTGAGTTGCATACCCTGCTCTAGTGACCAGAGGGTAAAGTTGCTCTTCAATGTTTAGCAGAAGCTCTTCAGAGTGTAGTGGCAGCCCCGGATCTGCAGTTGTGACAGCAAAGCTTCAAGACACAGGAAGTCTAATTTTCGCTCTGGCAGTTACAAGATTATGGAATGAGACAGAGGATATCTGGTAGATTAAAGACAGCTGCAAATTCTTTGTCATTTTTGTCCAAGAAAGCTGTTTTCTATTTCTCCGCCCCTTGAATCTGTTCTGCCTGTGACTACTTTAATTAATAGGATATGTGGGAAGTGATGCTAAGCTTTCAGATGACTGACAACTTCGGTTTTTTACTCTTGAAACCCAGCCTCCATGCTATGAGGAAGCCCAAGCAGCCACATGGAGAGGCCCGCATGGAGGAAAATTGTGACCCCAGCTGACATCCAGCACCAACTTGCCATTCATGTGAAGGAGCCATCTTGAAAATGGATCCTCCAGTCCTAGTCAAGCCTCCGCAGCTGACATCATGTGGAGCATAGATGAACCATCCCTGCCGAGGATGAAAATATGGCAAATCACATAACTGTGAGCAAATAAATGATTGTTGTTGCTTTCCACCACTAAGTTTGGGAGGAGCTTGTTACACAGATAGTGTAGCATCTGTGGGGCTCTAGTGTTTGTGCTCCCAGAATCTGTGTGCCCTTCCTGTGGTAAGGTTACCTTTAATTTCCTTGAGGGAACCAATCCAGTTCCCACTGTCAGTAGACACACTTTGAAAGGCGTTGACTCCATCCCTGGCTCCAGAGATGAGCTTAGTATGCAGCCTGGCCAAACTAGAGGAACTGACCACTGAGATTGTTTCTGGAACCAGGCGTGTAGCTTAATCAGAGCCAATGAGATACAAAAAGACTTTTTCTGGTGCTAGGAAGAGAGCCCTCTTTCTTTTTAACTGGGTCAAACCCAAGAAGATATGAGCCGGGAACTGCTAGGGTCTACCAGGCGGAGGCTGAGAATGAAGCAAACACGGAAGGCTGGGCTGAGAGGTGGAGACAAATCAAGCCCTGATGACGTTGAGTTTTGGCACAAGATGTGCCTGAGGCCGTCCCTTCCCTGGGACTTGTCACTACATGCACCAGTAAGATTTGAATTTTCTTACTTTGCTTGAGCCAGTTTGAACTGGATTTCCTGTCACTTGTGGCAGAAGGAGTCCTCAGACATACGGGGTCTGAATTTGCATCTGGCTTTGACATCTTTTTCTTACTTTCTTCTTCTTTTTTATTTTGACATAACTTCAGACTTACAGAAAAGTTGCAAGAATAAGACAAAGAATTCCCACATCCTCTTTGCCCAGATTTCCCAAATGTTAATTTTACTACATTTGCACTCTCTCTCTATATATACATACATACACGCGCATACAAACAGATTATTTTTTTCTGAACTGATTGGGAGTAAGCTGCAGACAAAATGCTCCTTTACTCCTAAGCAGTATTTACTCCTAGGTATTCTTCAGTGTATTTCCTAAAAACAAGAACATGCTCTTATATAACCACAATGTAATGACCAAAGGCAGGAAATTAATATTGAGATAATGCTATTATCTTACCTATTAACCTTGTTTATCTATTATCTTGCCCAACAATGTCGTTAATAACAAAAGAAAATTTTGGCCCGTGCGTTTCACTCATTGTCATGCCTCTTTAGTCTTTTTTAATCTGAAGCACTTCTTCAGTCTTTCATGACATTGATATTTGTTAAGAGTACACTCAAGATGTTTTATAGAATGTCCCTCGGTTTGGGTTTGTCTGAAGTTTCCTCATGATTAGATTCAGGTTAGGAATTTTGAGCAGGAACATAACAGAAATGGTGTTGTGTTCTTTTTAGTGAATTACTTAAAGAGGCACATGATGTTTATTTGTCCCATTACTATCGATGTTAATTTCAATCATTTGATTAAGATGCTAAACGCCAGGTTTCTCTACTGTAAATGTACTATTTTTCTCTTCGTAATTAATAAGCATTGTGGTGGGATACTTTGAGACTATATAAACACGCTGCTACTTCTCAAGCTTTTGCCCATGAGTGTTAGCATCCATTTATGACTTTCACCGAAAGTGATCATTACTGTGGTATTTGCCAAATGGTTATCTTTCTAATTCTATCATGCCTTGCACATTTATTAGTTGGCTTTCTAATTTAATAAAGAGTTTTCCCTTGCCATCCATCCACCCATCCATTCACCCGTCCATCCATCCATCCATCCATCCATCCATCCATCTACCCATTTCTTCTCTTTCTCTGTCTCTCTAATTTGTATGGACTCATGGATCCTAATTTTATTCAGTGGGTTATAATCCTTTGCTGTCATTTATTTTGATGCTCAGTCATCTCCAGTTTTCCCAGTGGGAACCCCTTTAAGCTGACTCCTGTATCTGACCCCCTTTAGTGCAAGAGATAGAAGCATTGGCTATGTGGCCAGACTGCTGAGGTTCAAATTCTAACTCCATCACTTAACCTTGAAATCTTGAGCAAGTTACTTAACCTTTATCTACCTTAGCTTTCTCATATGGAAAATGGACATAGGAATAGTGTCACTTCATAGAATTATCGTGAGGATTAAATAATAAAAAAGCAATTAGAACAGTTCTTTACGTACATTAAGTGCTCAATATCTTAGTTGTGTTATCTTTTTGAGTCTCTGGCTTTTCATTGGAAAATGGTGGGGTGCATTTTGTTTTTCTTCACAAAGTTGTTGAGAGGATTAAATTGGGTAGTCAAAGCAAAGTAGATGAGAGCTCAAAATGTTAACTACCTTGTCTCTCCCCTCTGCAAAGAGGAGGAGTAAATAAAATGATCTATTACAGATGAGAGTGTTTTAATACTGTCTCATTGTTGGGGATCTTCATTTTATTCGCAAGCACAGTTCCCCAAAGTGGAGGTGGAGACAGAATTTCCTCAACTCTCCATTCCATGTGGAGGCGCATGGCTCTTACCTTTTATGATTTGATCTCTGTGGTTCAGGTGGGAGGGCTGGCAGTGGAAAACCTAGTGACTTAGGAAAAGCATTCTTCCTCCCTCCCTCCCTTCCTTTCTTCCCTCCTTCTTTTTCTTCCTAATTCTGCTTTATAGGAGCCTCCCTCTGTGCTCACGTTGAAAGTCATTCTAGTCTGCTTTTTATTATTCCACAATGGCTTCGACCAGTGTGAACATATATCTCTCTTAATTTCAACCTTATAAACCAAAATTTATGAACAAAGAAAGCTCAGTCTGAGTTGTACATAAAACACTAGGCTAAGAACATAAGTTTCATTGCCTCCTGGCTGATGCGGGCTCGGCGAGCAGAGGAGTCAAAAGAAAGATTTCTTAGACTCTCGAGGTCTGGCAGAAGTACTCTTTAATTCAGAGAATAGCATGGAGTAACATGGGGACAGGACCCGTGGGCAGTGAAGAGCTGCAAAGATGTGTTGAGGATAGGGCTAAATTTATAAGGCATGGGTATGTGAGTTATTTCTTTACAAGACAAAGGAAAGATTATGTAACAAAGTCGTTAAAATGGGATCAGTGCAGGTGGGGGCTGGTTATCAGGTGGTCCTATAACTTTGGAAACGAATCAGGTCAGATCAGGTCAGGACATCCGTCCTATGCTCCCAGGAGGATGATATAGATGGGTATGTATGGCTGGATGCCTTGGGCTTCTCTCCCTGGGGCAACCTTGATCCTCATCACTGGCTAGTCTATTGAGAGGGCAATTTAACTGACCGACCACTTCCATTCTCTCCCCACTCCAACACATTTTGCACTTCTGTCAGGCAAGTCTTCCCAGGGCACAGCCCTGTGCATGTATTTCCTAAACTCAGAAACCTTTAGGGATTCTCATTACCCAGTATGCTAAGTCCCCATCCTGAAGCCTAGCATACAATGCTCACCCGCAGTGAGTGAGAGGTAACACTTATTAAGCACTTACTAGTACTTAGTGCTTTAATGCAGTATCTAATAGAGTCATAGCAAGAGTTCTGTGAGGTTGGAGGTTGCTATTACTAATTCCATTTCTACTGGTTCTGTTGGCTAGAAAGGGATGGAGCCAAGGCTTGACCCCAGACAGCCTAACACCAAAAGTGTAACAATTACACCAATGTGCTTTTAGCCTGGACCTCGGGCTGAGCCAACTCACTCCAATGAGGGCCACCTGAGCATGCGTTTGTGTTTGTTTACACCAGACCCACCGTCTTGAATGCCTTTGACTCTCTGCCCATCAATACCTTCTGTCCAGCTGTACACATCAAAATCCTTCAGTTCCTTTGAGGTCCTCTTCAGCCCCCTTTCCAAGTATTCCCCTCCCACAGCTCTCCCTTTGATGGCTCCCATTCCTCAAGCAGTGTGACTGCTCTGTCCTGGTTTGGGATTTTAATTACTTTTTGTCTCTTTTATCTTCTCATGAGATAGCCAAGTTGAGACCAGAGAGGGATCTGGTGGAGAGCCCAGGCTCACCTCTACTCCCGTCATTTCTGTAAGTAGGTAGGGCTTTCCTCTGAGGAATCAGGGATCTTTTTCTCTGTCTAGGAAGATATGAAGCGCTTCCCTCAGGTGGGAGTGAGGCTAATGGACTCCGTTTTGGTCACAGGAAAAAGAGAGGCAATCAGAAGAGGACCTGCTGCATTTGCCACTGTCCTCCTTCCAAATCCATATCCACCTCCTCTCCTTCCTTTGGTCTCAGGGAAGAGGTGTCCCTCCCCCTGGCCACAGCTAATGCCTCTGTTTGGAGGCATCCCACCCCTCCTCATTATCCTATTTCACCATGTTTTCAAAGTCTCTGTTTCTCCTCTAATGGTTCCATTCCTTTCACCTTTAAATGTTGGTTTCTCGCATTTTGAAAATTTCCTTGTCCCCAAGCTCTTGTCAAGTTACCATTTCCTCTCTGCTTCCTTCCCAGACAATCTTTCTGAAAGAGTAGCCAGTACCAGCTCCACTTCCTCACCTGCCATTTACTTCTTAACTCTCTGAAATCGGGTTTCCACTCCATCATGGACTCCGCTGAAACCATGCCACCAAACATAAAATTTAACGGCCCTTTGACCTTTCTGAGGCAACATGCACCTCTTCCTCCAGGAGAGTCAATCACCTCCTTGGTTTGATGACAACATTCTCTTCTGATGCTCTTCCAATCTCTGACACTATTTCTGAGTCTCCTTGTATTTGTCTGCTAGTTTCTCTAGTTTTAAGACGTGACCTCTTAGTTCTGTCTTGGGTCCTTTTCTTCATCTCTCTACAGGTAGCCAATTCCGGCCACTACTGGTGATCTCTGTATCTGTATCTCCAGCCCAGAATTCATCCTAAGGCCCAGCTCCCTACAGGTGTTTTCCTGGCGAAGGTGGGTCTTCTATTGGTGAATCAGGTATTGTCAAGGTCTTGGCAAACTGGCAGACCTTGCTCTGGACTACAGTAAACACCCTAAGAGAAGACAGCAAAATATAGCCTCACTCCAGTCCTGTTAGGGAAGTTTGCATAAACCGTAAAGCATAAATCATCACATTTTAGCCATTTGCAGAGAGAACATACTTGAGATCTTTTATTTACAAAACCATTTGAACTGAGTATTTTTATATATTCCACCTAGAGCAAATTAAAATATTATGTGCTGTGCTGTGTGTGTGTGTGTGTGATTTATCATTACTCTAAGAACAGTTATCAAAATCTAAAGTACTGTAAATGCATACTTTTGATGAATGTTTTTGCCAATGGACCATATGTGAATTCAGCCAATGAGAATTCAACAATATCCTGATTTTTAAAAATTGATTATATCTCTCTGAACTTGAAACTAAACTGTAGTGATAATTTGTATGGCTTTTTGTAAGCAACTTAAAGTAATTGTAGAAGTAGATTTCTCATTGATAATAAATAAATGACTGATAATAAAATAGTGTTATACCATTCCAAAAAAAATAGTTTAGGCAGGAGACAACATGACAGGAACCAAAAATGGGAATAACCTGAATTAGGTTCAACAAAAAGACAAAAGCAAGTAACTTCAGAAAAATCAAACTTGCTTCATTTGCAGTTCTGCCTTGAGCCTCACTGGGTTTAGATCTGCTACCATGCAGAGGCATTGCAAATTCAATACATCTCAATCCAAGCTAATGAGTTCCCCTATCTCACCATCTGTACCTCCCTCTGCACCAGTGGATGCTCAAAACATCCAGTCACCCAGGCAAGAAATGTTGGATTCATTCCAGAGAATAAAGTACAAACATTTCTGTTTGCCAGATGGAGCACTTTGCTATTTGGTCCTTTTCCGTACTTCCAGCTTCAGCCCCTGTTATCCCCCTTAGTGAAAGTGTATTAGTGAGGAATGCTTTCAGCTGCAAGTAACAGCAAACAAATGGTTTATTTTTCTTACATAATAAAAAATTTGAGTCCAGTGGCTCCCAGCATAAGTTCAGTGATTCAGCTATTCCAGGGGTCATGTCTTAGGGTCTCCCCAAAAGCAGAGTCTGAGACAAAGCCTGGGGTGCAGGCAGTTTATTTGGGAAGTGATCCCAGGGAGCAAGAGTGAGGAACCAGGGAGAGTAAGACAGGCAAGGAGGGAAACCCCCAAATGAATATGTTATTGAGTTGATTACCTCTATAGGTGATTGGTGCTTATCTCCCAAGATCTTCTGAGTAGGGTACAAAATACATCTCAGAGTTGTTTGTCTAAGGGATGGAGAGTAGAAGCATTTATCCATCAGCTCCTGCCCCAACTGGTTGAGAATTACTAATTACTAATAGGGTATTAACTTGCCTGCTGCCCTGAATTACAGTGTGTGAGTATTGTGTGGGCTCCCACAGGCATCCCATGCCACAGTGAAAGAGAAGTCCTGGACAGGATGTTAGAGACAGGTGGTATGTGCTTGAGATGAGATGTGGTTCATTTGAACTGGTTTGAAGTTTGCCTGCAGCCATCACGCAGCTGTGGCTGGATCATTAATGAGGCTGAGGATGTGTAGGGCAGGCATCTGCCTTCTCCCAATCACTTACATACAGTAATCATTTGCTTTATCCTGCTATATATATAAAATCATGTCAGAATTAATACACCAATGCCCCGACAATGTGTCCTACTAAATATGTGTAACCAAAGTAGTGGGTTCACAAATTACTTGAATTATTTTTTTCCCATGTAGTCACGTTATCCAATTTATTTACAGTTAGAATCATTTGTTTCTCTTTGTAATCAAAAGAAAATATGGATAAAATTGACTACATTACCCAAAAAACCCCCACTTTTGCAGGGTAGAAAATACAATAAGGAAAGTTGAAAGATAAAAGAAAAACTGGCAGAAAATGTTTTCAACAAATACCATAAAGGATGAGTTTCTCTAGTATATAAAGAATTGTTAAAATTGAAATAAATTTTTTAAATTTAGAGAACCCAGGGGTCGGCCCTGTGGCCAAGTGGTTAAGTTCACGCACTCTGCATCGGCAGCCCAGGGTTTCACCAGTTTGGATCCTGGACATGGACATGGCACTGCTCATCAAGCCATGCTGAGGTGGCATTCCACATAGCACGACCAGAGGGACCCACAATTAGAATATACAACTATGTACTGGGGGGTTTTGGGGAGAAGGAGAAAAAAAAATTGGCAGCAGATGTTAGCTCAGGTGCCAATCTTTCAAAAAAAAATTACACTGAGATACTATTTCTTATCTATCACATTGGTAAAAATTCAAAAGGTGGACAAGATATGACTATCCATAAAAGACAGATTGAATTAACTCTGGTATATACGTACAATGGAGTACCGAACCGGCATAAAAAGAGAATAAGGAAGACCTTGATGACAGATTATGTAGCAAGTACTAGAATATAGCATCCATTGTAAAATAGATATATAGTGTCTATTTTGTGTAAGAAAAAATTGGCAATTGGAATTGTGTGTGTTATGTGTACGTGTAATTTAAAACAGAAATGGGAAGGATAAACCAAAAACTAATTAAGACGTTACGTAAAGGGATAGAAATGGGGGTGAAACGTCTTTAAGTACATCTTTTTATAGTGTTGACTTTTGAACCATATAAACATTTTAAATATTTAAAAAATATAACTAAATAAAAAATGTGTAGTAGATTGTATTTTTCTTAAAAAAAGGCCACAACAATATTTTCCATTCCATGTGCTCTTTCAGAACCTCAGCACACCCACTCCGAGAGGTGAAGTTTACGTCCCTTCCCAGTGAAGCTGGTCAGTCTCCTGTGACCACCTCAGCTAACAGAGGATAGCTGAAGCGATGCTCTGCGACTTCTGAGGCTGGATCAAAAAGGGCTATCCTTCTCTTTTGGGATGCTCACTCTTGGACTCCAGTCACTGTACAACAAGACACCTCAGGCCACATGGAGAGGTCCTCTTGGAGGGACACTATAGTCTCTGACTTTCGTCCCGGTCTGAAACCCCAGTCAATAGTCAGCACCAACTTGCCCGCCGCGTGAATGGGCCGTTTCAGAAGCAGCTCCCCCAGCTCTCAGTCCAGCTGACTAGCTAATGCTGATTAGAGCAGAGATAAGTGTTCCCCACCAAGTCTAAGTAGAAGATTCTGGAGCAATAATAAATGGTTACTGTTGTTTTCAGTTTTTAAGTTTTGGCATAGTTTATCACGCATCGGTAGATAACTGAAGCAAATTTTGGCATCTGGAAGTTGGGTGCTGCCATAACAGAACCTAAAACATGTGACAATGGCTTTGGAGCTGGGAGGTGGACAGAAGCTGGAAAGGCCTTGAAGAGACTGTTAGCTGGGACCTGGTGGCCTTTGAAGATGTGAGTGAGAGTTTAATGGAAAGGGAAGAAAAAGTTATTGGAATTTGGTGGAAAGAGAGTTTTGCCTTTAGTGACATAAAAAATAGAAAATATAGATAATAAACTGGTGAACATGGTTAAGGAAATATCCAAGCAGAATTTCAAAAGTGCCAAGTGGATCTATATGTGACTATTTAAGGAGAGAGAGATGCACTAAATAAGAAATTGTTTGGTTTTCAAACAAATTTAAAGAAAATATAAAGGGAGGGGCCAGCCCTGTGGCTGAGTGATTAAGTTCACACGCTCCGCTTCGGAGGCCCAGGGTATCACTGGTTCAGTGATTCTCTTTAATGATAGAGTTTATAAGAATCTGAAGTGCGATATTCCTCTACTGAGTATCCCTCACCAGTAGCTCAAGACAAAGAAGAGCTTATCTAGATGAGATTTGTGGATGTCACTTTTATCTAATGGAACTTCAATGAGATTCATAAGAAATCTACAAGTTTTAAAGATAATTATATTGTTGCAAACAAAACCAGCTTGAACAAAAGGAGTCAGATGCTGCACAAAATACAAATAGGCCTTTGGGCCATGAACTTCTACGAACAGGAAGCAAACTGAGAATATTGCTCAGCAACAAATGTGAGTTATATTTTCTTGAAAAGTAAGGATAATACAGAGTGTAGAATCAAGAACCTAAGGGGTAGAGCTAAGCTATATGATAAATTTTACACAGGCTGTAGAATGGAACCTTGATCAAGAGACTGTCAGAATGTACCCAACTGGATTTCAGAATTGCTATGGAGCAACGACTTCTGTGTGCCTCCATTTTCCCTCTTTTTGAAGGAGTACTTACAGATGTTATCATATATCTGTCCTACCATTGTATGTTGAGTATGTATGATGTAGATAACTTCTTTGATTCACAGGTTTTAAGATCAAGAGAAATTTCACATGAGTAGTTGTATTTGAAGAACTTCATGCAAGGAGCTTCACCTCTTTGTATGGCCATATGCTTTAATTTCTGTATGGTAAATACCTAGGAGCGGAATGGCTGGATCATAAAGAAAGTGTTTGTTCAACTTTTGAAGAAACTGCTTTCCACTAGATTTGCTTTAGATCATATTATCCTGGACCCTAAGCCTGAGCCCAATGCCATCATGGGATAAGACATTGGAAGTCTTGGAGAAGGAGAGAATGAATTTTGCACGTGGGAAGAATGTGAATTATTGGGCCAGAGGGTAAAGTGTGGTAAATTGTATTTTCCAAAGAATAACTTTAACAATATTTTCCATTCCACTTGCTCTTCCAGAATTTGCTGCTCCCCACCAAGAGGTAGAGTCTATGTCCCCTTTTCTTGACCTGGATGTGCCTTTGTGATGGCCTCAATTACTAGAGTTCGGTGGAAGTGACACTATGTGATTTCTAAGGTCAAGCCATAAAAGGTGATGCAGCTTCTGTCTGGTTTTATCTCAGGACACTTGCCTTCTGAACCCAGACACTAGACTGGAAGCTCAGGTCACTTATAATGGTTCAAGTGGAGAGGAACAAAGGCCTCTGGTCCTCAACTTAGAGTGAGCTCCCAGCTCACAGACAGTGCCAAATTGTCACCCTGTGAGTGAGCCATCTTGGGATCCCATCCTCCAGCCCTCAACTGAGTTATCACAGCTGGTGCTATCTGGAGCAGGCATGAGCCTTCCCCATGAAGCCCTGCCCAATTTGCAGATCCAGGAGCAAATCAAATGATTTTATTTAGTTTTATTTGTTTTAAGCCACTACATTTTCTTATAGTGTTGCTTTTCAAAATTTTACTCAAGCTTTTTTTATTGGGGCAGAATTGATATACAATAAACTGTACATATTTAAAGTGTCCAATTTGATGATTTTTGACATGCGTATACCTGTAAAACCATCACTATAGTCAAGATGAACATATGAACAACGAACATATCTATTACCCCTAAAGTTTTCTTGTGCTCCTTTGTAATCTCTCCTCCTGCCCCCCCCCACCCCCAATCAGGCAACCACTGATCTGTTTCCTATCACTATAGACTAGTTTACATTTTCTAGAATTTTATGCAAATGGACTCATACAGTACATGTTGTTTTTTGTCTGGCCTCTTTCACTTAGCATCATTATTGTGAGATTAATTCATGTTATTGGGTGTATGAGTAGTTCATTTATTTTTATTTTTTATTTTTATTACTTGAGTAGTAGTTTATTATATGAATATACCACAATTTGTTCATCCATTCATCCATGGTTGGACATATCCATTGTTTCCAGTTTTGGACGATAAAGAAAAAAGCTGCTATGAACATTCATAGTTCTTTGCGTGGCTGTATGCTTTCATTTCTCTTGAGAAAACATGTAGGAGTAGAATGGCTGGTGGAGTAGAATGACTGGTGGTGTATATTTAATATTTTAAGAAACTGCCATCTGTTTTCCATTGCTTTTCAAAGTGTTTGCACCATTTTGCATTCCCACTAGCAGTGTATGAGTGTTCCAATTGCTCCAGTTCCTTGTCAACACTTGGTATAGTCAATCTTGCTAATTTTAGACATTTCAATATTTATGTAGTCTAAGCTACTAAGTTTTGGACTTGTTATGCAGCAATAGATAACTTGCATGGGATGAAAAAATAACCCCCCAAACTGAACACAAAGATAAACCATTCTTAAGTACATTGAGAGCTGTATTTGTTGAGGCTCTTTCAGAGTTAGAAACATCAGAATGTATAGTAGAGGAAGAAAGCTCTGTGCCCCAAATTCAAATACTGTATAATGCTATTAAACAGTGTTTACAGTTCGAGTTTATATCCATATAGAACTTAACCAGCAATGAGTCATTGAAAACTTTGAGATTCAGCAAGATGTTTGAATGACGATACCAATTAACTTACCTAAACACCATAGTCAACAATAAAGGAAACTAAGAGTATGTAAGGAATATTTCATTGGCTTTTGATCCCCTTCTCTGTCTGACCTTCAGTCTCCTGCAAATGATACTCTCCACCAGGCATTTTTAAGAGTCCCCAGGAAGTGTTTTTACAGGTGGTCAGAAGCAAGTCTGGGCAGGTGGTGGGCTCTTCCTCCACTGGACGCCTCCAGGCAATGAGTCTCCACCCCAATGGGAACACCACATGCCCCTAGAGTGCCAAAGGTACTTGGTGTTCAGGTAGGAAGGTGGCAAGGAGACCTCACTCTTCTTGTGTTTGCTGTCTGAGGGATCCCCAAGCAGGGCTGTGAGACAAATTCAACTAACAGACATAGAGCTGTGTTTTCCTGTCTCCTCTCTCTTTGTCACTGGGTCAGGTTCAAAGTATCTGGATCCTTCTTTCCTAAGGATGAGGTGTAACCCCAAATGCTCTCCCACTCCTCAGGTAAAGAATCTCAGGCGGGCTGGCCCCAGCTACTTGTCAGATATGCCCAGGAGTGTTTCACTTTCAGCAGGTTCTTAACCATGGATTAAGCTGCAATGCCCCCACCCCCAAACGGTGATAAATCAAAATTATCCCACTGCACTCTATTGTACACTCTGCTCAGTGGCTGTTAAGTGTTCTTGTTTTATGACAGATTTTTAAATTGATGTTTAATTTAATTTTCTTATTTTCTTTCAAGTTAGACCATCCCAAACAATCACCCCCTCCCCAAAGAATTCTTTTCTCTCATGGTTTTTATTTTCTTATTTCCTCTTCATTTGGATGCTTTTCTTGTCCTTCTTTCATTTTAGCAGAGTAAGCAATAAATACGTGAAAGCTCTGAGACACTAAGTAAACATTCAGACTCAACGTGAAAGAATAGAAATCGTGGCTTTCTCATGTGTGTTGCGATTTGCTCTCTCAATACAAGTGCTTAAAGTGAAAATAGAAACATCCTGATCAAAAACTTTTCAGTTGGTTATCTTTAGTCCTTCATGATTAAAACTGTAAGCCCAACACTTGCTTTCTCAAGTGCCCTTGGAAAGAGACCTACCCTATTTCGTCCCCCTCACAGTTCACCCCTCCCCAACCCTCTGCACATTATACAAACAAAAGCCTGAGTGGATAGGGCTCCCATGGAATTTCAGGAGGCTGTGATTACTTCTCTGAAATTTAAAAAAGAATTCCACATTTGACAGAAATTGTTAGGAGTCTACAATTAACAAATAGATATGGCATTAGTGTTTTTCTAATCAAAATCTATTGTTCTGCCGATGCTCACGGCTGTTGTGTTAACTGACAGTGGGTTGCCCTCGCAGGGAGCCTGGAGAGAGAGTGGCGCATGGGAGAGGGGAGCCTGCATTCACGCTCACGTCCCAGTCTGTCAGATCACTCCAGAACAGCACAATTCCTATCCTGCCCTCCCTGATGACGGTACCAATTTGTCCCTCACGTTCAGCAATGACCCTTTCTTTCTTGAAGTCTTCAAAGGAAATTAAAAACAAAATAGATTATTAAGTTCTCATTGAACTAAAAAAACAAAACAAAACAGGAGTCTGCTCTGCTGGAGCTGCAAGCCCCTTGGTGGTGGTGCTCTGCGCAGAGGTGGCACTGTCTGCCACTTCCAGCCCCATCCGCAGAAATCATGGCAGACAATAGGAATTACCATGGAAGTCTTCGGTGGCTTAGATAATTAATCTGATAATATAATTCGTTTAATGACATAGTGACTTCAGATGTTCTTTTATGAAGTATGGCAATGACAAAATTTATGAGCTGAGACACGTTCATAGTAACCCACCTAATTTTTAAAGAAGCACTGATGAAAAATAGCCAGAAAGGGGAAATCCTCAGATGTTTTATTTAAATATAAGTTTAAAAAACAGAAGCAGGTCATCTGTACCACTCATTTTCACGTTCTGGGATGTTTTGCAAGCCTGTACAACGTTTCTGAGACAGGTTTGGCCGGCTCTGTTCAGGACTCGATGCTAAAGGACAGCAGCCAGTTCCACAGCCCTGGATGCATCGTGCTGCCACCGCTTGCCCCCCGAAACCGCGGCGGGGCTCGGAGCTCAGCGGCCTTGCCGCCCGTTGCCCCCCCGAGCTCTTTATTGGCAATGTGCTGCTTAGGGAGCGCGAAGGTTCCTTTGGGCAAAGGCTGCTCCTTATTATGCTTGGAATCTCCCCTGGAGAATACAGGTTCATTTAAGTTGGTGAGAAAAATGCAAATTCTCAGGCACACATCGCTGTTATTTTCTGGGACTGCTGGACTAGGGAATATATCATAATCAAGAAAAAATTTTATTTTCAAAATATTAACCCTAAAACATAGATCTGTCTTCCAAATCTCCATTTGACTGTGTGGCAGTCATGTTAGGGTTCCTTCCCTTCCTCGAAGACACGTCTGGGGCTTCTTACCTAAGCAGACGGTCCTTGGCTGTTTCCTTCTCCGTCATCAGCTAAGACTGTCTGTGGGTTTTTGCCAGTCGCCCCTGGGTCACCTTTGTTTGTGCCCACAACAGCGCCTTCAAGCGCAGGAAGCGTTTTAGGCTTCTTCAGAGACCCGGCCCCCTCCCCCTGCCCTTCTCCCCTTTCTGTACCACCCCCCACCCCCCCCCACACACAAGAAAGCATCCACTGCTCCCATGATGCTCAGCGCAGTTCTCCCTGGCCCATCCACCTAGAAACACTGCCCCAAAATTTATGCTCTCCCTCTCCCAGCCATGACGCCCTGGGGGTAGGAGAATCTGGATCTCACCACTGCCTTTTAAAGGCTCCACCTGGAAATAGAACCCTGCTCTGAGTCCATTCCCAAACTGTCGTGGTTTCTGTTCTTCTGCTGTTTCCATGAGGTTCAGTCTGGAGAACAGCGCGTCAACAGGGAACAGCCAGATCTAACTCTCTGAGGGGGTCGGGGTGGGGGGTGTCCAGGAGTGCACGAGGCCTTGTTCTACATCCTCAGACATTCACCAAGTCTGGAGTCTCCTCAGCTACCAGGCTGTATGGAGTGAGCACAAAGGCTTTTGAAACTTAATAGCCTTTTCTCTCTCTACCCCCTGTCCCTGCTCTCCAAGGCAAAGAATGCACCTGATGGAATAAGGGAAAGACAAGGATACAAGAGGGGGTTAATATCTTAAAGTACATCCCACTTCAGGAGGATATGGTATTTGTTGTTCCTACTGTTACATCAGAGTCCCTACTGTGGGAATTTGGAATTTGCATTGAGAAATTAGCCTCTACTGGGGCTGGCCTTTTGAATGGAAGACATATACAGATTTTAGAAAGAGAAAACTCACAAACCTTTTAAGTCTACGTTTTTGAGGGGAGAAATACATCATCTAGCCCATCTAATTTTCGTTTTCTGAAGTGTAGCGTGGCCATATTCCATCAAGTGGAGGAGCGGCAGACAGAGCTGGCAGAAGGCGGCTGAGCACACCACCTGGGGACCTGATCCCACCTCCTGGCTCCAGGCTTGTCTAAGGCCAGCTGCATTCCACTGTCCTAGATTTATTGAAGGAGGGGGAGGAGGAGGAGAAGGTGGTCATCTACGTTTTGCATGTGTAACTCTAAATAATGTTATTTGCTGTTTGCAATCAAAGTCCCAATTAAATCAGAGTGATTAACTCTGCCTTAGAAAGAGTTGGAAAGGTTCCTTAAAAAGGCAATATTTGCACTAGGCTTTGAGGACTGAATGTACAAACGTGAGGAGGAAGGGCGTAACAGCGGGCCGGGAAAGCAGGCTGCTCCTAATGTTTACTGCAGAGCCCAGAACACGAGTACAAAAAGAGGCCAAATGCCACATATTTATATGTTTAAACATTATGAATCAAGCTAATGTACTGTTAAATAAAATAGAATCCACTCCACTGTCTTGATAAATTTACCTTTACAATGACCAAATTCAAATTTTGAATTCCAGCACTTCTTGGAGTTCCATGCCGGAATGTGATGGGAGGGAGTGAGCTGGTCTCTGTCCCCTGGTGCTCCTTCCTGGGAGCCTCTTTCTTTCTTTTCCCACCCCAGCTCTGTCCTGTATGATAAGGGGCCTCGTGTGCCACATGTGGACGCTCTGGTTTTACCCCAGCCCCCCTGTAAGTAGCTGTCTCGTGGCCGCTCTCAGGCCTAGGAGTGGTCAGGCTGGTGGCGTGGGCTGCCCTCTGGAGGATGCACGTGGGAAGAGGCCCATGCAGGCCCTAGACGCAGGCTTGGGTCCTTCAGACAGGGAACTCTGGAGCTCGGGGCCCCGGGAATGTGGTCTAGAAGAGGATGGGCAGCCCCTGGGCAAGCATGTAAGCTTGGTCCCGCAGAATGCCTGCCTGCCTGGTGGAGAAGGGAAGCCAGAGGAAGGTCACAACAGGAGCCACCTAAAGCCTAGGGGCCTGGGCGGGGTTCCTCTTGCACAACCAAAGGACAATTTTGCCACAAAACTTGTACAATAACTGAAGTTGTGAAAGAACAAGGTGGACGTGAGAAATGTTAAGAAATTCAATGTATCCTGAACATGGATTATTTGTAGTAAGGGGCAGGAGATAAAGGTAGGGCAAGATTGTGAAGGGCATGCTGAGCAGTATGGACTTTACGTGAAATGGAAAGTTTTAAGCATGAGAATTTTGTTAATTATTTCTTAGGAGGACAAGACTGGAGACAAATGGAATCAGGACGGCGGGAAGATCTTTTAAGATTACAGACATACCTCGGAGATATTGCGGGTTTGGTTCTAGACTACTACAATAAAGAGAATATCACAATGAAGCAAATATTGCAAGAAAGCAAGTTACACAAATTTTTTGGTTTCCCAGTGCATATAAAAGTTATGTTCACACTATACTGTAGTCTATTTAGCATTGTGTCTAAAAAAACAATGTATATACCTTAATTAAAAAATGCTTTATTGTTGAAAAATGCTAACCCATCATCTGCGCCTTCAGCAAGTCGCAATCTTTTTGCTGGTGGAGGGTCTTGTAAAACAGCTCAGTATTTGCAAAGCACAGTAAAAGATGGTATGCCTGTATTTGGAAGTTTTGCAAGTGAGAGAAGGGCTGGATGCCTGAACTGAGGGATAGAGGGGAAAGACCAGATTCAAGAGGCATTTCTGGAGCAGAAGTGACAAGATTTCATGAGAGAGAGTCTCAGCTGACTTTGGGATTCCAGCTTGGAAGGCCGTGGGGACATACTGCCTTGCTCGAGGAAAAGTGTTTGGGGCAAGGTGCAGGTTGTCGAAGTCAAGTGTTGGACATGTTCAGTTTGAGGCTTTATGGCTGTAACTCTAACTATGGTGTGATTGTCAATGATCATAGAAATTACAGCCGTAAAGCTTTGAAATCTGCATCCTAAGTGTAAACCCAGGAAAAATGGTGTGGGAGCATTTTGGGGAATTTCTTATAAAGGAAGTTTGCCTTTTCAATGCCTATAATTTGTAAGTGCTAGATTGCTAATGGGAAGCTTTGAGCCAATCAATTTCACATTTTGAGGTCTGCTTCTGTTATTTATATAATAAACCCAAGCCCTCTTCCACTGGAAAAAAATAGCTCACATAGTGGATAAAAATAACGACTATTTCTTTTGGGCAGCAGGAGGGAACTTGGTGTGGCAGCATTTCCTTTCAAGACCTTTATGGGTAAGCCGGTCCCCCTTGGCATCCTCTTAGTGTTCGCCCACTACTTTGATATTTTAGGCGAGGCAGCAGGCAGCTGATTCTTGCTGGGTCATTGACTTTCCCGAATGTTGAGGATAATTGAAGCAAGGAGTAATTTTTCCAGAATATAAAATTCTAGATGACTGAAAATTCCATTCAGTGTATTTAACTTGTGAAACCAGAGCATTGAAATAAAACTGGATTCTCGGGAATTTAAAGGTAGAAAATTCAGA